>NW_026530331.1:2098432-2398432 GCF_026979565.1 Vidua chalybeata
AACATAATTAACCTGACTTGAAAAATAAAAGCAAGGCACCCACTGTAGAATATGACTGGTGTTTAAACTATTTACTAAAAATTATCTTGTTGGTATTTCTCCCATGCATCTAACTCAGAGTACATAAAAAAACCTGAAAGCCCTTTTAAGAGTCTCATCAAGCGAGTTTTTGGGGCCTTACAGTTTAATTGGTGCAGTGAAGCAGGGTACTCTTGAGGTGATGAAGAGGTTATCTCCATTTTATATGGAGATAACCGCTAGTCATGGAATAAAGGAGAAATTAATTTTCGGTCGAAACCGATATTCTCCATCAGAAAAGTAATGGAAACACAGGTAAAAATTGTCTTTAACTGCTCTGCACTGGTAAAGTTACTAAAAGCTTATAATCGGGCACTATCTGCAGTAAGTTGCTGAGAAAATCCAAATTTTGGCAAAAGAAAAGACAAAGAAAAACATAGTAAAGAAAAAGGGCTGGTATCCATATGGGTGGAGGCTGGACTCAGAGCTGCAAAAAGAGAGAAATATGTTGCCCAGTAGCAACAGAAAGAGCTAACTGAGTTACAAATTGCCTAAACAATAGCCTGCCTCAGGGTGGACTGAGAATTGAATGCACAGAAGTTAGCCCCAAACCTGAAAAGCCTAGTCTGAAGGAGCTCATCCAGAGGCAAAGAGCTTTAGATTTGCACATTAACACTGCTGGGGAAAGTGTGGAGAATGAACCAGGGTTTTTCTGCTTTGAGGAGGAGATGGGCCTCCCCGAACATGATGTCACCTTCCTCCACTCCCTGGAGGAGGGGTTTGACTCAGCAAAGCCAACCTCCTCCTCCCCTCAAGTTCTGCCATCTTGAAAAGATGGAATGTGTTTACCCTAAGGTGGAGACCGCGATAATGTATCTCACTCTGCACCAGATTTGGTTATGTGGGAAAAGAAAATGAAACATAATGCTTTGGGAATTTCACTAATGGGGGTGAATGAAATAAAGCTTGCCAAGGAGGAAGAACATGGTGAAGAGCCCTGGTCTCTTGCCCAGGGATCAATCTGTTGTGTGAAAATTTGGACTTGTTGAAGGAGGGAGAACCCATCCCTCTCCCCACTCCAGAATATGCTAAAATTACCAGGAAAGTGTGGGAGGTGGCTGGTTTTCAACCAATGCACAAGAAACAGCTGGTGCCCCATCAGCCTTCTCCCATGTTATTGTTATTTATTGCAAACTTTAAGTATCCAGACTGAGAAAACAAACTCTCGGTGTTGCCCTCAATAAGTGAACTGGAGGAGGGTGGCAAACCCAAATACCCTAAAAGGCTCCCTGAAAATAAATGGAAATTCAGTTGCCCTGTATTCTCAATGAATCGTTGCAAAATGCTCCTACACTGCCACCTTCTGGTAGTAGTGAGTATAGAGCCTTGTCAGCCACTAGAGGCAAGAAACAGAATTGACAAAGTCATTCCGGATTAAAGACCACAGGTGCCTATGGTAGAAAACACAAAATACCAACAGATGGATGGTCCTTTCTTTTTAAGACCGGTCCAAGTGGGATCGAGTTTTCTTTTTCTCTCCTCTTACAGTATTCCAAGAGAAGACATGTTCCATGAGAGGATGAAGTGACAACAGGACTGAAGAATTGCTCTTCTTCGCTGCATCGATTGTTTACATGTTTTTATCCTGACAGTTTAAAGATATTTATGTTTGTACATATTTTATAAAAGTTGGTTGCAAGCAGTGTTTAATGATGTGTTTTCTCTCTGGTTGCCACAGTGGATAGAGAAGATTCCTTCCTAAATTTACCTTAGGTTTTCAGATGATTATGGAATCAAATTTGTATACCTCTTCCTATCTCCTCAGAGCAAAGCATAAAATTACTATACCGAGGGAAGCGCATGTAGTAACGGTAAGCAATGTGTAAAGCATGATTATGCAGAAGAAGGGGATGTCGAACTGTTGGTGACCCCTGGAATGAGGGAGAAAAGGGGCTAACGGAGGAGCTGAAGTGACAGCTGGAAAGTTCTCTCCAGCTGTAGATGAAGAAGGTATAAGTGGTTAAGCTGACAAAAGAGAAGCAGCAAGATTCTGGGTTTGAAAACCAATGAAGGGTTTGGCAAAGTTGGAAAAAGGTATTTGGTCCAAACCCAGGACCCTGACTGAAATGATATGCTAAGGAGGTTGGAATGACTCGAAATTTGTTATATCTTTGACCCCCACCCCTGAAGAAATCCAGACTACTATGTAGTAGAATTTTTACTAAATGTAATTTTCCCATGGTGCATACTGACTTTTTCCTCTTTCCCTGGGTATGGGTCCCAGGGATGGCCCAGAAACCTGGTTGATGAGAAGGATAAGGGTGGTTATCTGGAACAGGTACATTTGTTTGGGTTACAATACCTGGACCTGTAAAATTACGGATTACAAAAGGCAAGGCAGCCTAACTATTGAAAACTGGCATATCTTTAAAGCTTGTATTTTTTGACAACGAGTAAAACACTATCAACAAGCAATAAAGAATCTTAAATTGAACTTGCAATGTGTCAGAGACTGGAAAAAAATTGATGTCTTGAGACATTTTGGGATGCCTGTGTGTGTGGGAGAGGGCAGGTCAGGCCTTGCTCTGGCGAGACAGTGTCCTGCCCCACACCCCCCAGCCCTAGAGCATCCCAGACCCACAGTGCCTGTCAATAATTGGCCACACCGGAGGCAGTGCTCCACTCTGCCTAACCCAGCTCCTGAGTGGCCGGATGACCGGAAGTCCCACCTGGGAAGGGGCGGGCGGGGGGGGAGAGGGGCCACAAAGGCCCAGAGGTATTTAAGGCTGCACATGAGACAAGCACATGTCTTGACCCTACCCTGCTCTTGGAGTTTCTATCTGGACAACACCTTAACCCAGGAGTTGGTTGCTATATGTGTGTTTTTCTATCTCTTTTCTTTCTCTTCTTCTAATTCCCTCTTCTTGGAATATTTTGGGTAACTTAACATTGAATGGGTTTAAGTTTAGAGTTTGCTTAGTTGAATGAGCCAAAATATAGCTGTGAGAAGTGTTTTATGTTGATTGGATGTTGTACTAAAACTTTTGACAAAGTTTCTTGATTTTCTATATTTTGCCAGTAAAGTAATTTTGACCTCTTGAGAATATCTAGACGATATTTCTCCCATGCATCTAACCCAGAGTATAGGAACCTCTGTAAGCCCCTTTCAGCGAGTTGTTTGGGGCCTTACACCATGCTGTTTTGGAGCTCAGCTTACAAGTCCAGCAAGTACCAAAAATGGTTTTATTAAATTGTCTAACGCTTGATATGTTATTAATGAGCAAGGACTATGTAAAATACTAGACCTCACTGAAGAAGAATACAATATCAAGAAACATGAAGGAAATTAACAACCAGTCTGCTGGACTCCTTGGTCATTGCAGCCAAAAGAGTGGTTTAATGAACTCTCCCCCTGGATCCTGGTTAGCACCACACAAAATTGCCTGCAATTTTAGAGACTCACGGGATGGGGAGCGATGACTTGCATAGAAGGAAATTTTTATATTGACTAGACTTATGCTCTTGATTATTGAAATAGCAATTGTCCGTTATATGATTTCCTGTATACTTTCCTCTCCTTTCTCCTCTGTCTGCTAGATTAGGACCCCACTGCTGCCATGAGAGGAAAGGTACCATTACTGTGGTCCCGGTCAATGTCTTGAGCCATGGCATGGTATTGCTGGCTTGAAACATTTTGGGTACATGTGTGGGGGGAAAGGGCAGGTCTGGCCTTGCTCTGGTGAGGCGATGCCCTGCTCTGCACACACACACACACACACAGACCCCACACGCCCCCCGGACCTGTATACCAGCCCTGGAATGGCTGCCAATCACTGGCACACTGGAGGCAATGCTCTACATCCCACCTCTGGAGCCCCTAACCCAGCTCCTAAGTGGCCAGATAACCAGAATTCCCACCTGGGGGAAGGGCCCAGGAAAGCCAAAGGGTACTTAAACCAAAGCATGAGGCAAGCACATGTCTTGACCCTACCTTCCCTTGGATTTTATATCACTGCTGGAACCAGGAGTGGTAGCTGTATTCATTCTTTTCTATATCTTTTCTTTCTTTCTTCTCCTTCTTCTAAATTCCTCTTCTCGGAGTTTTGAGTAACTTAAAATTGGATGGGCTTGGATTTTGCTAAGTTGAATGGGCAAAGTTAATGCTTTGTGAAATGTTTTATGTTGATTGAATGCTGCTCTAAGCTTCTGCAAAAGTTCTCTGATTTTCTGAAGTTGCCAGTATTTTTGTTGTTTTGACCTCTTGAGAATATATTGTCAGTATTTCTCCCATGCATCTAACTCAGGGTACATAAAACAAACATAAGCCCTTTTAAGAGGCTCACTGAGCAAGTTTTTGAGGCCTTACACTTGGTTAGTGATAGCCTTGGCTGCAGTGATTACAATATTGTGGTGTTTGGGACCTGGCTGTGCACACTGCAGATTAGTACTAAGAAAAAGGTTTTAGATTTTAGAAGAACAAATTTCAGCTTGCTTAGAGCTCAGTTGTGAGGGATTCCATGGGAAGCTTCCGTGAAGGATAAAGGACCTAGCGAGTGCTGGGAGCTTTTCAAGAAAACTTTCATGGAAGCACAAAAACAGTTTGTCCCCTTTAAAGGTAAGGGAAGTAGGTGAAGCAAAAGACCTCCTTGGCTTAATTGAAAGCTTGTGAGTCTGCTCAAAACCAAAAGAGAAACATACCAGAGACGGAAGAGCCGATGAATGCACCTTGAGAGCTACAAGGGCATTGCCAGGGTGTGCAGAGATTAAGTTAGAAAAGCAAAAGCTCAGCTTGAGTTGAAATTGACCAGATACATCAAAAGCTACAAGGAAGGGCTCTTCAGGTCTGTAAACAACAAGCAGAAACAGAAGGAAAATACTGTCCCATTGTTAAATAGGAGAGATGAATTAGTCACTAACAACACTGAAAAGGCAAAGGTTCTCAACACTTTCTTCACCTCTGTCTTTACAAGCACTGATGGGCCCCAGGACCTGGGAACAAGAATCCAGGTGGATGCAAACACAGACTCACCAGCAGTGAAGGAAGAGTTGGTATGTGAAGTATTACAGGAGCTTGACCCTGACAATTTATGGGCCCTGAAAATATCCACCTCAGGGTGTTACAAACTGGCTGACATTGTTGTGAGGCCACTCTCCATGATCTTTGAGAAGTTGTGAAGACTGGGGAATCTGAAGAAGGCTAATGTCACCCCCATCTACAAGAAGTGCTTAAAGGAGGATCCAGGAAGTTATAGGCCCATCAGTCTTACTTCAGTTCCTGGGAAAGTTATGGAACAAATCCTTCTGGGGCCTATCACAAGTCAGATGAAACATGTGATTGGGAAAAGCCAGCACAAGGGCAAGTTGTCCTTGACAAACATGATAGCCTTCTATGACAAAGTAGCCCGCTCAGTTGATGTGAGGCAAGCAATGAACACTGTCTACCAGGATTTCCCCAAGGTTTTCGATACGTTTTCCTAGTCTCTTCCTAGAGAAACTGATGCGTTATGGTCTAGACAAGTGGTCTGTGCGGTGGGTGGGGAACTGGCTGACAGGCCACACCCAGAGGGTGGTGGTAAATAGTTCCTTTTCAAACTGGCAACCTGTCACAAGTGAGGGCCCCCAGGGATCGATATTGGGCCCATTGCTGTTTAATATCTTCATAAGTGATCTGGAGGATGGGATGAAGTGTACCCTGATGAAGTGTGCCAATGATACCAAACTGAGTGGGGAAGTGGACACTTGGGAAGGGAGAACCACCCTGCAGGAAGACCTGGATAGGCCAGAAGAGTGGACTAACAAGAACCTTATGAAGTTCAACAAAGACAAATGTAAGGTCTTGCACCTGTGAAAACATAATCCAGGAGTGCAGCACAGGCTGGGAAAGGGGCCTGGGCGTCCTGGTGGGCAATGAGCTCAATATGAGCGAACAGTGAGCTGCTGTGGCAGAGAGTCAACAGGATGCTGGGTTGCATAAACAAGGGCATCACCAGCAGAGATAAAGAAGTCATTAACCCACTCTACTCAGTGCCTTGTCAGGCCTCACCTGGGATACTGTGTTCAGTTTTGGTCCTTGCTATATGAAAAAGATGTGGACAGGCTCAAGAAGGTGTACAGAAGGTCCACAAAGATCATCAAAGAACTGTGAAACCTGCTAGATGAGGAAAGGCTGAGAGAACTGGCTTCTGAGGAAAGGCTTAGGGGGAGACCTTATCACCATGTTCTAGTATTTAAAGGGTGGTGACAAAGAAAACAGAGACTCCCTTTTTACATGGAAAAGAGGAGGGGGGGTAATGGGTACAAGTTACTCCTGGGGACATGCTGATTGGATGCAAGAGGAAAATTTTTCACAATGAGAACAATCAGCTACACCATGTCAATTCACCACCAGAGCATCTCTTTTTAGCAGTTTGCTTATGCAGCTATATCTTCACTGGGATATATATGTACTTGGCTTTTTATTTTTGTTTCACTTGTCTAGTGCTGACCTAGTAAAAATTTAACAGTCATTACCTCTTAGTATCACCTAAGCAGGGCCCAGATTCCCCTGTCTCAGGACATGATTGTAGCCTTTTTTTTTTTTTTTTTGGCTACAGTATTTTAGCTAATGAATTCGTGAACGAAAAACAGAATTCTCCTCCCCCAGCCTCCCCACATTTTACCACAAACACAAAATTACTGGCACACTAAGGGGTAAAAAACAGTAATGAAGAGCAGCCTTCTTTTCTCCCTAACACAGATACATTAAGCAACCCTTAGTTATTAAAAATGAATATATATCTCTAATCCCTGTCAGGGGATTACTTAAGAACCTCTACCACATGAGCAGTAATTCCGGTGCTAACCCTAGGAGGAAGGAGGGAATTATTTAAGAAAAGGTATACAGTTACACACATGCATGTGTTTATAAAAAGCCCTTACATCTATCACCTCCTTACAAATAGAGGAGTAATTAAAGAAGCAGCAATTTCAAAACTTCACTTTAAATGCTACTACATTCATTTTGAAATTCTTTGATTTTCACACAATTCAAAAAATGGTACAAAGCAGCAGTATGAGCTATCACAGCTGAAGCCAAGCACTTTGAAAACAGTGTCTTGGTCCTCAAACAATATATTTGCCTGCTGGTGAGTGATGCTCCACAAGAACAGCTTATTTTGACATTACTACTAATGCCCTCTCCAACCTTCCCCCAACACAGTACACCCTTAGTGCTGTCAGTGCAGTCTGTAGAAGAAACAGATTCAGCTTTTAAAAAACATCCTACCAACTTACAGACACCACACAACAGTGCAACAAGTGAGCACAATTGAACAGGACAATATTTCTTAAGACTGCTGTCCTGAAACAAAGTATAAACCAGTTCAAAACAATACAGAATTTAGGAAAAATAAATAAATACATTTCAAGCACAAAGTGGTTTTGTTGGTGGATTTTGGTTTTTTTCAATTTTAGTACATGCATAAACATTCCACATTGCATCATGACAGACTTCAGTTGCTTTTCCAAGTGCTTAAAATGCTACACAGTCTAATACCTTTTCCCCTTTCTTCAAGGAAAATTACTGACATAACAACAACCAAAAAACCCAAACCCAAACCACCACCAAACCAAAAAAACACAACTACTCTAGAACCCATTACACTGCAATATCTATCAGCATCACTCTAAGTTCAGAGAACTTATTTGCCATAGCTTTAAAAATCTGTTTGAGTTTTTAAAGCTTGTAGGAAAAAACATACAAAATCCTCAAGTCCAACCGTTAAAACAGCGCTGCCATTTAAAAGGTAAATTCATGGAAACAATAGCTGTGAGGTAGTCATATTTTAACATCCTTGTCACATTTTCTTTTCCTCCTTTGCCTATGGGCTTCTTTGATTTTCCTGACATTATCTGTGGTGTAGCATACAAGCAATTCCTCCTCTAACTGAAAAGCTTTAAATATTATCTGACGCTATCCAGCTAGGGACCTGTGATGGTTTTGGCTGGGGAAGAGTTAATTTTCTTCATAGTAGCTAGTATGAAGCTATGTTTTGGATTTGTGATCAAAACAGTGTTGATAATTCAGGGATATATTTGTTATTGATGAGTAGTGCTTATACAGAGTCAAGGCCTTTTCTGCTTCTAGTACCACCCTGCTGGTGGGAGTGCACAAGAAGTTGGGAGGGGACACAGCCAGGACAGCTGACCCCAGCTGACCAAAGGGATATTCCATACCGTATGACATCATGCTCAGCAGATAAAGCTGGGGGAAGAAGGAGGAAGGGGGGATGTTCAGAAGGATGGTGTTCTGTATTCCCAAGTCACCATTGCACATGATGGAGCCCTGCTTTCCTGGGGATAGCTGAACACCTGCCTGCCCATGGGAAATGGTGAATGAATTCCTTGTTTTGCTTTGCTTGTGTACGTGGCTTTTCTTTCCCTATTAATCTGTCTTTATCTCAACTGATGTGTTTTCTCACTTTTACCCTTCTGATTGAAGCCCCCATTCCAGGGAAATGTGAGCCAACAACTGTGTGGTGCTTGGTTGTCAACTGGGGTTAAACCACAACAGTCCTTTCTGATACCACACGTGGGGCTTGAAGGGTTTGTGATAATGACAGATTGACTAGGATATGCTAGATCAAATTTATAGCTGTTATTGCTGTTTAGTTATTGATAGACAGGCTCCTGTGCTTGCCATGGTACTTGTTTGCCTCACTGTATATTAGTCTACTGCTCATTAGTGGATGCTTTTTCATAGAATTATATAAACATTTAAGTTGGAAAATACTTCAAAGATCATAGAGTCCAACCATTAACCTAACACTGATCAGTCCACCACTAAATCATGTCCTTAAGTGCCACATCCACAAGGCTTTTAAATACCTCCAGGGATGGGGACTCAACCACTTCCCTGGGCAGCCTCTTCCAATGCTTGACCACCCTTTCAGTGAAGAAATTTTTTCTAATATCCAATCTAAACCTCCCCTGGCACAACTTGAGGCCATTTCCTCTTGTCCTATCCCTTGTTACTTGAGAGAAGAGATCAACTCCCACCTTGCTACAGCCTCCTTTCAGGTAGCTGTAGGGAGCAATATAAGGTCTCCCCTGAGCCTCCTTTTCTCCAGGCCAAACACCCCCAGCCCCCTCAGCCACTCCTCATAAGACTTGTGCTCCAGCCCCTTCACCAGCTACATTACCCTTCTGTGGACACACTCCAGCACCTCAATGTCTTTCTTGTAGTGAGGGGCCCAAAACTGAACACAGGATTCGAGGCATGGCCTCACCAGTGCCAAGTACAGAGGGACGACTGCTTCCCTAGTCCTGCTTCCCACACTATTTCTGATACAAGCCAGGATGCCATTGGCCTTCTTGGCCACCTGGGCACACACTGGCTCACGTTCAGCTGGCTGCTGACCAGCAGCCCCAGGGCCTTTTCTGCCAAACAGCTTTCCAGCCACTCTTCCCCAAGCCTGTAGTGCTGCAGGGGGTTGTTGTGACCCAAGTGCAGGACCCAGCACTTGGCCTTGTTGAACTGAATACCATTGGTCTTGGGCCATCAATCCAGCCTGTTCAAATCCCTCTGCAGAGCCTTCCCACCCAACTTGGCGTCATCTGCAAACTTACTGAGGGTGCACTCAATCCCCTCACCCAGATCATCCATAAAGATATTAAACAGGACTGCACCCAATACTGAGAACACAACTAATGACTGGCCACCAGCTGGATGTAACTCCATTCACCACCACTCTCTGGGCTTAACCATCCAGCCAGTTTTTTACCCAGCAAAGAGTGCACCCGTCCGAGCCATTGAGCAGCCAGTTTCTCCAGGAGAATGCTGTGGGAAACACTGTTAGAGGCTTTACTAAAGTTTAGATAGACAACATCCACAGCCTTTCCCTCATCAACTAAGTGGGTCACCCTGTCAAAGAAGGAGACCAGGTTACTCAAGCCTTTCATAAACCAATGCTGACTGGACCTGATCACCTGGTTGCATCTGACATGATGGCACTCAAGATGATCTGCTCTATAACCTTCCCCAGCAGCAAGGTAAGACTGACAGGCCTGTAGTTCCCTGGATCCTCCTTCTGGCCCTTCTTGCAGATGGGCATCACATTTGCTAACCTCCAGTCAATTGGGACCTCTCCAGATAGCCAGGACTGCTGGCAAATGGTTGAAAGTGGCTTGGCGAGCTCTTCTGCCAGCTCCCTCAGTACCCTTGGGTGGATCCCATCTGGCCCCATAGACAAGTAGTGTAGCAGGTCACTGACCATTTCCCCTTGGACTATGGTGGCTTCATTCTGCTACTCATCCCAGCTGAGTACCTGGAGAACAACTGGTCTTACTATTAATGACTGAGGCAAAGAAGGCATTAAGTACCTCAGCCCTTTCCTCATCCTTTGTCACTATGTTTCCCCCTGCATCCAATAAAAGATGGAGATTCTCCTTAGCCCTCCTTTTGTTGCTGATGTATTTGTAAAAACATTTTTATTGTCTTTTACGGCAGTATCCAGATTAAGTTCTAGTCAGGCTTTGGCCATTCTAATTTTCTCTGTGCATTACCTCACAACATCCTTGTAGTCCTCTTGAGTTGCCTGCCCCTTCTTCCAAAGTTCCTAAACTCTCTTTTTGTTCTGAGTTCCAGTCAAAGCTCTCTGTTCAGCCAGCCTGGCCTTCTTCCCCACTGGCTCATATTTCAGAACATAGGAATGGCCTGCTCCTGAGCCTTTAAGATTTCCTTCTTAAAGCACATGGATGTGTCCTTCCTGAACTCCTTTGTCCTTCAGGACTGCCTCCCAACAGACTCTGTCAATCAGGCCCCTAAACAGGCCAAAGCCTGCCCTCCACAAGTCCAAGGTGGTAGTTCTGCTGACCCCCATCCTTACTTCTCCAAGAATCAAAAACTCTTATCGTTTTGTGACCGCTGTGCCCAAGACGGCCTGCAACCATCACATTGCCCACCAGTCCTTCTCTGTTCACATACAAGAGGTCCAGCCTTCCCTAATTGGCTCACTCACCAACTGTGTCAGGAGGTTCTCTTCCACACACTCCAGGAACCTCCCCTAGACTGTTTCCTCTTTGCTGTATTGTATTTCCAGCAGACATCTGGTAAGTTGAAATCCCACATGAGAACAAGGGCTAGTGATTCTCAGACTTCTCCCAGCTGTTTATAGCATATTTCATCTGCCTCTTCATTCCATAACAAACTCCCATCAGATCTGCCTTGTTGGCCTTTCCCCTTAATACTGACACTTAAATGCTCAACCCTATCAGTGCCATCATTAAGCTCTAGACAATCAAAACACTCCCTAATATACAGGGCTACCCCACCTTCCTTGCCTGTTCCTTCTGAAGTGTTTATAGCCATTCATTGCAGCACTCCAGCTGTGCAAGTCATCCCATCATGTGTCCGTGATGGCAACTATGTCATAGTTTTCCTGCTGCACAACGGCTTCCAGTTCCTCCTGTTTGTTGCTCATGCTGTGTGCATTGGTGTAGATGCACCTCAGTTGGACTATTCTCAGGCACATCTGTAGTTTATAACACATCAATAACCCTCGTGTCTTTGCTGCCACATGGATCTCCATCCCCTACCTCCACTAAGACTGCAGACCAAAGGACCTCACTAGTTTCTTAAACACTGGCATGCTGCCTCCAGACTTACCTCTAGTGAGCCTGGGTTTATCTCTTTCTCCCCTGCAATCTAGTTTAAAGCTCTTTCAATGAGCCTTGCTAACTCCTAGGCAAAGATCTTTTTTCCCCTTTGACACAGGTGTACCCCATCTGTTGCCCACAGGCCTAGTGTCACATAGACCGACCTGTGATCAAAGAACCCAAAGTTGTGCCAGTGACACCAGGCTTGGAGCCTGCTGGCTCTTCCTTTTTCTTCCCTCATCATTCCCTGCAACTGGAAGGATAGAGAAAAATATTACTTCTGCTCCTGATCCCTTAACCAGTCATCCCAAGGCCCTGAAGTCTCTCTTGATTGCCCTCAGACTTCCTGTTGCAACTTCATTGCTGCCTACCTGAAAACTTAATAATGGGTGATAATTTGAGGGCCGTACCAGGGTAGGAAGCTTTCTCTTCACATCTTTAACCTGGGTCCCAGGGAGGCAGCAGACTTCCCTAAGAAGTGGGTCTGGTCTGCATATGGAGCCTTCTGTTCCCTTCATAAGGGAGTCTCCTATGACAACAACCCGTTTACTTTTCTTTATGGAAGCAGTTTTGATTCAGGGCATAGGCTGACTTAACCTCAGCAACACCTCCATGCTAGATGAACTATTGTTCTCATTATCGTGCAGCTCCACTTGCAGAGCCTCATATCTATTATGCAATGGCACTTGGGAAGGTGGGGCAGTCACAGAGAAGATGCACTTGCTGCGCTGGGCAGGCACTTGCCTCCATTGGCCCCTATTCCTTATGTCGCCATGTTCAGCTGGAAGGAGAGAGGATAGGGAATCCTCCATATCATGCACCCTGTCTACCTGTCAGGCCTATCCCAGGGAAGGTAGGGTGCGATTCCAGTAATCTCTCTCTCACTCCCTGATACTCCTCAACCTATTCACTTCCTGCCAGCGCTCTGCCACTAAGTAGAGGAGTGCCTTTACCTGGGCTCACCTCCCACAGGTGTGCTCACTACTGATTCCCAGTACTGGCATAAGAGCAGGGCACACCCTGCAGCCTGATACATGTTCCCACCGGAGCTCTGGGCAGCTGTGTCAGTCACAGTGGGTGCAGAGTTTAGAGAGGCCATAGCTTTCTGCCAGGTAGTACGATTGCTCTCTGGAGCACCTCAAAGCATGTAGCCATGGATGAGCTCACAAAAGAGCAGGTACACCCCTGGAGGACCTGCAGCCATGGGTAAGGCTTTGTTGGAACAAGTACACCCTTAAGGGACTGCAGTTCGTGGATAAGTCCAAGCCAGAACAGGGGCAAGGGGAGGAGTTCATTGCAATATTAAACCCTAGAACCTGGTCCAAAGGGACCAGTGGTGGAGACTGTAGCGGAAATACCTTTAAAATGTTGCAACCAATGATTTGAGTTGCCTGTTATAGGAATTACTATAGCAGGAATCACCTGAACCAAGATGGACAAGATGGAGGAAAATTGGGCATGCCTTGTCCTTTTTCTTCTTCTTCATGCCCTCCATGTTTCACTGTGGTGTTGGCATTTTTCTATTGGTTTAGGCTGGGGACACACTGTTCAACATGGGTGATAGATATTGGCACATTATTGTAAATATAGCACACGTAGTTTCTAGTATATAATGTTTGTAACATCCCACTGAGGGGCAGAGCCCTGCACACTGTCCTGCGAGACAGACCTGCTGCAGGTCAGAGAGAAAATATTTTAGATAAGAAAGAATAAACAACCTTGAAAACCAGCACAGACGAATTACGACTCCTTCTTTGGCAGCGGGGCTGAAAGACAGAGACTTTCTAATATCTCGGGATTGTTTAAATATAACAGATTCCGACACTTTTTATCCTTACCCAACCTCCACATACATAATTTTTTGTTGATTTTAGTTTTGGATTGATTTACTTTAGATTTTAGTCCAATTTTTTCTCAGTGTACTTTAACCATCTAGCAAGTAGTAGAGTCAACCTTGACAATGAACTTTGTTGTGCTTTTGCTTTTATATTAAACCTGATATCGTTGCCAGCAATTCTTTGAATGTGACCTAACACACTCATTTGTGACAAATGTCTATGGAATAAAATCGGAGTATGCTTTGGGGAGATGACAGGAGAGACAGACTTAAAGAAAAACATCACTGGCAAACATTAAAAACAAATGTTCTGTCACAGAGTCACTAGCTCTTTTCAGTAGTCTTAGGTTTAGCTTCACTAGCTTACCTCTTAAGAAAAGGCCCCCCTGATCAGAACACACAACTAGGAAAAGTCAGCTAATTTATACAAGGCACTAGGAAGAGAAACTTCATGACAGACAGTTATACAAGCCATGCTGCAAAAGCACTGTTAGAGCATTTAGACCCCTGTATAAGGTCTATGTTGATAAAGGACCAAAGAGAGGATAATTTATCACTGCTGATTTAGAGGGCATTCATTACATTAAACTGCCTTAACAATCTCCCAATTCAAAACCAACAGGAAACAGTATTATTTTGAGCAAAATAAAAGTTTAACCCATTAAAACCAGAAAAGATTAATTCCTGCAAGGTCTTTGAAAAGCATCTGAGATTACAGTCCACCCTATCTTAATAAACAAGAAGTCCAAGGAAGGTCATGTATTTGAAGAGCCCCTTCCAGAATGAATAGAAGTAACAGACAGTAAATGCCAAGCTCTTAAAACTGAAAGTTTGTAAGTAAGTTTATTTAGCCAAATACAATTCAAGTGAGCTTTTGTTTTCTTAAAAAAAATCAGAACTACTCAATCTGATTTATATGTGTGAAAGACATTCATCTTATTCATCACCACTAATATAAAGCAAAGGGAACAAAGAGTATTACGTTTAGGCTACCAAGAAGTGTTATTTCCTGTCCTCATCTATTCTGAAACATGAACTCTTTTCCTTTTCCCTGACTTAGACTGACAACTCAAATTCGTTTCTTGCCAATTAAAAATAAAGTAGGATGCTGAGACACAAAGACAAAACTAAAACACCTTCCTCCCTCAACCCCCTTCTTTCCAGGCTCACTTTCACTCCTTCATTTCCAACTTTCTACCTCTTCCCCCCCACTTCAGGGGTGGGGAGAGAATCATAGAATGATTTTGGTTGGAAGGGACCTTAGAGATCTTCTAGTTCCAACCCCCTTGTGGAATGGGAGGTTGCAGTCAGTTCTTAAGAGCTTATCTGCCACTCCTTCCTCTTCACACTTTTTCCCCTGCTCCAACATAAGATATCTCCCACAGGATAGTCCTTCACTAACTGCTCCAGCATGTGTCCTCTCCATGGGGTACAGTCCTTCGGGAATGGACTGCTCCAGTGTGGGTCCCCCAGGGGCTGCAGTTCATGACAGAAAACTTCCTCCTCTCCAAAGGTGCGCTCTCTAGAGGCTGCAGCTTCCTCCAGGTCACATCCACCTGCTCTGTCATGAGGCCCTCCATGAGCTGCAGGATGGTTATCTGCTCTGGAGTGGTCTCCACAGCCTGTAAGGAAATCTCTGCTCTGACACCTGGAATACCTCCCACCTCTCCTTCACTGACCTAAGTGTCTGCAGAGCTGTTTCTCTTGCATTTTTCTTACTCATATCTCCCTCCCTTCTCACATACACACACTGCTGCACAGCCTTTCTTATATGTTATCATGAAGGTGCCCCAGCTTCACTGACTGGCTCATGTTTGGTCAGTGGCAAATCTATTTTGGAGCCAGTTGGAACTGGCTTTGTCCAGCACAGCAGAAGCCCCATGTCTCTTCTGATGAAAGCTGCCTCTGCAGTCTCCTCACTACTAAAACCTCACCACATAAACCCAATACAACTCTATCTATACATATGCACTTTTTCCTTTTTTTTTTCTAATTTGTATTACATACTTCTGCCAAAAAGAAACCAATAGGTGAAAATACTTCCCTAATTATGCTTGTAGAATCTTTGTTTTTAACTCCCAATTAGGTTTCTTGAAAGCAGGAACTTAGAATAGTGGCTTCCAACTTACCTTTTTAATCTTCTGTGGAAGGTACGAGTTTATACAGCAAATTCAAGCTTACTGACAAAGAGCTGGCTTTACTTAACCATCTTTTATGGTCCACAGACTATTGAATCAACAAAGCAAATTCAATCCACAGAAATTAGTGTCTTGCACTAACATCAGCTTTTAAGAACATAAGCAATGGTAAGGGACCTTGGTGCAAGAAGCCACTTTCTGCTTATTGGAAAAAGGAAGTACAATTGCACCCCAGCCAGCTACTTTCCATATAAGCTCTACTGACCACACTCTTTTTTTACCTACAGAGAAGTAAGGTCCATTCAAGAGTTTATTGATAGCAAATGGCAAGCACACAAATAGGTTTTCCAAGATCTGTCTGTGAATTAGGCTACAGGGTTACTGACTGATACAAGCCTACGGGGAAAAAACATTTAACATTTTAAAACTTTTTTAAAGCTTTGTGTTCAGCAGCAAATTTAAGATGCATAACAAAGTGTTACTTCAGAGGCAACTATCATGTTTTAAGTAATTTGCATCTTCTTGATATTTGCTTATAATAAAGTTGTCTGAATACTTTTTTGATATTTAGTTGGTTTAGTCTTCTGATAATTGCTACAGCTTTTGAGTAACTTTGTTATACTGGTATTTACAAGTGGTCATAGTTTGATATACAGTATTATTCAAACATTATCTTTAGCTAGGTGGCTCATTTAAAGTAGTAAAAAACTTCTTAAATACAAAGTCATCAGGGTTAATGATGTCAGGGTCCTCAGTAAGTTAATGTTTATTGGATGTCTTTAGTTATAACTAAAATTTCAAAAGTCTAGCTTTGGTCACACTTTTATTTTGTTCATGCTCCTCTACTCAACTGAGAAAGGTTATTGTTGGGTTTGGTTGGGGGGGTTTTGTTTGGTTTGGTTTTGGTTTTTTGGTTTCTTTTTAAATGTAAGTAATTAGGAATATTTTTGCCACTTACTAGAAGAAACCCAAAATTTGTTTACTAACTAAACAAGTACCATCTTTACTAGAAGTAGAAATTACAGCAAAGAAAGTTTACAAATTATTCACAAGATTCAAAGTTTACTGACTTTCTAGAATATTTCTAGGCATAACATCAAAGCTTGACATTAACAACTTTTGTGTATTTTTTAAGTTTCTTTAGTTTTACTGTTCATAGGTTTCCTACAAATTTACACCTAATATCACCTAAACACTTCTCTCTTCCCCCTTCTTCCCACTCCATTACTCACACTATGCTACATGCAAGCTTGTGCCAGCATGTGCTGAATGATCAGCTGGCCATTATGTTCTTGGATTTTTTTTCACTTGGGGCAATAATTTAGATCTACCCCCTTTACCCAACTGGCTGTTTTCATAAAGCCCACAGAACTCAGTTTTCTTTATGACCTCTAATTCATGAAATTAACTAACAGGTTCAACAGGCTGTGATCAGAAAGAGGAGACAGACAAGACAGATGGGTAGACTGACAGCATGATCACAACAGCTTCTATTTGTAAGTTTACCTTGCCTTCTTAAATCTGAAGCATTCATCATATTCCCAATTTTAGAAATGTTAACTTCCTAGTGCAGTAGATACTTATTCTAGAACACTTCTAAGTTGAACAAGAATTCAATTCCACCCCTACAAGTTCACTGTTATCCTTATCTTGCAGCAGGAAAGTTCTAACCAGGCTTTTCCAACCAAGTGAACCCTTTACACATCCTAGAACACCAGCATCGACATTAGAGGAGTGGATTTCTTTTTAAATTAAGATAACAGCTGGGAAAACTGTACTTTCACTTTGGAAAACAAACACGAAGTTAACACTTTCCATTACAATGCTTTGACAACTCAATTAAAAAAAAAAAAAAGGAAGCTTCACTGGAATTAACAGTCCACTGTTCCAACTTTAGAGATAGCATAGTTTAGGGTTTATACAGCACGTATTATGCATGCATGCCATGCCCTCTATAGATAGACATGAGTTTTACATTATCATTTCAATCTAATCTGTTTCAGCTTTTGACACTTCAGACAACTTTTGAGGAAAAAGAGTAATGCTGATAGAGCTTAAACAGAATTAAAACTGTATTATGTGAGGTATATACACGATTGTTACAGTCATTAAATTAAACTATCTGATTTTAACAAGCAGATTAAGCATCTGTAAAAATGCATGGTCAGTCCACTTGCTCACCAGGAAGTTTTAGCACAAAGTTAAAATGTAAACCAGTTCTAAAAAACAAAATACAGGAGAATATGTAACCAAGGACTGAAAGTGCTTACCTTGACTCTCCACTACTGTTTCTTACATCTTCATCACTGTGCCCATTCATTTTAAATATTAAGAAGTTTAAAAGATAAATAGAAGTCCACTCAGGTTAGAAGGCAGATGCCAAGAAATTACTTCTTGGTACTCTGTTTTCCAGACGACTCTGCAAGATGTTTCTGAAATCGCCTAAAGCAGTAAAGAAAAATGTTGACATAATTTGAAATATTTGATGGTTGCAACTCAAAGATACTGAAAATAACTTATCCTGTAATAACACCACCAAAAGGGAGTATCTATCACATCTGGCATCTTCTTTTTAACTGAAAAATAGCTTTTGGTATGCCATAGTCCTGTCTTAAGAACAACCCGATCTTACTTTTAAAGGAAAACAGCCTCCCCAAACACATAAATAAAAATTATAACTATTAATGCTCTAAGATATGATTAGCAAAATCATTTTATGCACAAAACACATATCATAAGCAGTTCTAGACGCAAAGTTTACATTCTGTTGGGGGTAGAGTCAAGAAAATAGACTGTCCCATTTTTAAAAAATGGCTCAACTACATCAAGCTAACAAGATGCTACAGATGGAGTGATCACTATTTCAAATGTCTTCAGATCAGATCTCTACCGTGTCAGATGCACCTAGAAAAAGTTTAGGTTGACATTAAATGGAGTGCAAGTATAAACTCACTGGTAATAAGCTAAAGAGCAGCACCTCTCACAGATGTAGTGGTGTGAAAGCGATTAGGGGCCCGCATGCAGGTTGCCTGCCTTAAGGTGCTCTCTAATACAGCCCAAGCTCCAACTCATGATGGAGGTGGAGGCCGCCTCGTACCGGGATGGTAAAAGCCCTGTGCTCAAGGACTATCTCAGACACCAGGGCCACTCCAGACAACAAACAAAAGCAGTGACGGAAAAAAATATAGGAATGAGCCTTGTAACCGCAGAGAGGCCGCGAAGCTAGGCTGGGGCCTCCGCGGCGGCGAGCTAGGCAGCTTGGTGGTTCCTCGCAGATAGGCCGTTGGCTGCCCAACGAGGCCAAGATCCGCGCTGGCTGCCCTCCCACGCCCAGAGTACGAACACTCTGCCTCCTCTGGGACCGGTACTTCCTGGGCCCTAGGAAAGATCTTTAGTGGTCATGAAACTCTCCTTGTCGGCCACTCCCTGCTCTGCGACGATCCTCCTCGACCACCCGCACCCTGCTGTCGCGGCCTCCCGTGACTGCCAGCTCCCGAGGAGAGTCCAGGCCAGGGCTTCTTCCCTACCTCTCGCGAGTTCACCTCCCGCCCCCGAAAATGGCCCTCTGCTGGTAGCGCGACCTGCACAGGCGCTGCTCCTGGTCAAGGCTCCCGGGAAGTATTAGCAAGGCGGCCGCTGTCCTCTGAGCTCGCTTCTTCCAGCGCCCCCCCCCTGGCCAGAGAAGAGCGAAGGCCTCCCAGCCAGTTCGTCACAGACCCCGCTGGACCCAGCGAAAGAGGCTCAACCCCGACTGCCCACCTCAGTTCGCACAGCTCGCTCCCTCCCTCTTCGGAAAACAGCGACCGGCTCTAGGAGCCCAGCGGCACGCTAGGCATCCAACTCCTTCTCAGCGCCAGTCGCCTCTCCATCCATCTTTGAAAGCGGTAATCACCGCACAACTCCGGACCAGGGAAAGAGAAAGGAGCCATGGCGGGCCTCTGCCTACCTGCGTGTGTGCACTCGGCCCGACTTTCCTAGGTCTGCCCTGGTCCGAGACGGCGCTACACTCCACAAAGAGGTCTGTGCTGCAACCTAAGGTCGAAGACTGCTCCTGCGGCCACCACAAGGCCTGGGCCGCCGGCTCTTTACAGCCCCACGCAGTGGGCTCGCCTGCAGCCCCCACCGGCTTGAACACTAGGGCCCCAAACCGGGCAGGGAGAACCCTGGTAAGTGCTCTGTTGCTCCGTCGCTATTCCCTACGTCCTCTCGACCACCGCCATCACGATACCACTCCGCTCAACCTCCTCCTCCCTTAATTGGATGGAAACCCTGGGCGTGATGTCAGTCCTGCGCCCTGGGACAGAGCGGGGAGGAGGAGCAACAGCCGAGAGGGGACAGCGCCGCCGGGACATAGCGGCAGGAAGGGCCACTTGGAGGGCATGGCGGAACCCAAGCGGTTTCCTAGCTGCGCTGGATACTGCAGGGGCCGGAGGCAGTAGGAGCTCGCCTGCCCGCCGCAGCAGCGAACGGGTGCTGGGGCCAGTGCCGCTCCTGGTGCCCGCTTGCAGCTCCTATGTGAGGGGGTAGGGCGCGGCCCGGCCTGAGGGGCGCCCATGACCCACCCAGTATAGCAGGGAACCTGGCCTAAGCCCCACGTTACTGTTTAGAGCAGTGCGGGTTTTTTGTTTGTTTGTTTGTTTGTTTCAGGTTTTTCCTGTCTAAAATGAGAGCCCCCTAACAAGCACATATGCATTTCTTAGTCTTCCTATGCAGTTACAGTTGGCATTAGGGCATATTTAGGAAGGCTTGGCATGCAGCTGCACAAAGAACACTTGCCTCCATGAAGAAAGCATCCCCTAGCTGGAGGCAGAACACTCCTTTCTTTCTCTTGATATCTAACTCGAGTTGTTTTGAAGTGATTAATGAGAAAACTGTTTAAGGTGGCTCATGTTCAGAAAAAAAAATATTTTAAAAGTCCTACTGCTAGAGTCTGCCTGTTCCCAGAGTAGCAAAAGAAAAGTAGTGGCTGCTGAGTAAAAGACAGCTCTGAGCAACACAATTACAGAGTGCTGGAAAGATGAAGTAATTTACTTGCTTTGTCCTCTTTGGAATCCTGCATATTGTGCTGGTTTTGGCTGGGGTAATTTTCTTCATAGTAGCTAGTATGAAGCTATGGTTTGCATTTGTTCTGAAAACAGTGTTCAGAATTCACGGATTTTTTTTTTTAATTGCTGAGCAGTGCTTACACACAGCCAAGGCCTTTTCTGCTTCTCACACCACCCGACCAGGGAGTAGGCTGGGGGTACACAAGAAGTTGGGAGGAGACATAGCTGGGACAGCTGACCCCAACTGACCAAAGGGATATTCCAGACCATATGACATCATGTTCAGCATATAAAGGTGAGGGAAGAAGGAAGGGGAGGATGTTCAAAGTTATGGCATCAATCTTCCCCAAGTAACCGTTACATGTAATGGGGCCCTGCTTTCCTGGAGATGGATGAACACCTGCCTGCCACTGAATGAAAATCCTTGTTTTGCTTTGCTTGTGTGCACAGCTTTTGTTTTACGTATTAAACTGTCTTTAGCTCAACCTATGAGTTTTCTCACTTTTCCAATTCTCTCCCCCACCCTATCACTGAAAATATCAGGAAAATAAAACTCTCTAAAACTGTAATTTCAGTATCAGAGAGAAGGCATTACTTTATTTTGGTGCCGGGTGTGTGGCGTAATCACTCCTCCTAACACACGCACACCAACTATCAAAACGTTTCATTATTTATAAAATTTAGCAAACAAAGGAATTAGTGTTCATTTGCTGTAAGTTGCATAGTTCTCTTATTAATTAACATTCTATCTTGTACTGGTTAATGATTCTCTAGCTTCTCATGCTAATTAATCCACATGCTCAGTTGCTGTCCTCTTTTGGGTTGGTGGTCTCTGGGTTGCTGGTTGTGATCTCCCCCTGCTAGAATTACCTTTTACCCAGTTTGAGCTGATTTGGGCACAGTTGCTGAGTTGGATTTATTAGTTTCTTCTATATCTTGGGAGTTCTGCCAAATGTCCTTGTAGCCCATAAATTCTGCATTTCTTCCCAATCTTTGTTAGCCTCCCCCCTAGGTCTGAAATCACTGAAGCATGTCTAGCCCTAAACTTTAATTTGTTTTTCTAACACCTGGACATAACTTAGAGCTTATAAGGTGCCCTGTTTCACAGATTAAATCTCCCATCTTGTTGATTATGCTTGAAAGCTTACAAAGATCAAATATCTTTTCTTAAGAAATTTTTACATATTCCACAGTGTGTGCATGTGAGAAGGGAGGGAGGTATGAGTAAGAAAAATGCAAGAGAAACAGCTCTGCAGACACTTAGGTCAGTGAAGGAGAGGTGGGAGGTATTCCAGGTGTCAGAGCAGAGATTTCCTTACAGGCTGTGGAGACCACTCCAGAGCAGATAACCATCCTGCAGCTCATGGAGGGCCTCATGACAGAGCAGGTGGATGTGACCTGGAGGAAGCTGCAGCCTCTAGAGAGCGCACCTTTGGAGAGGAGGAAGTTTTCTGTCATGAACTGCAGCCCCTGGGGGACCCACACTGGAGCAGTCCATTCCCGAAGGACTGTACCCCATGGAGAGGACACATGCTGGAGCAGTTAGTGAAGGACTATCCTGTGGGAGATATCTTATGTTGGAGCAGGGGAAAAAGTGTGAAGAGGAAGGAGTGGCAGATAAGCTCTTAAGAACTGACTGCAACCTCCCATTCCACAAGGGGGTTGGAACTAGAAGATCTCTAAGGTCCCTTCCAACCAAAATCATTCTATGATTCTCTCCCCACCCCTGAAGTGGGGGGGAAGAGGTAGAAAGTTGGAAATGAAGGAGTGAAAGTGAGCCTGGAAAGAAGGGGGTTGAGGGAGGAAGGTGTTTTAGTTTTGTCTTTGTGTCTCAGCATCCTACTTTATTTTTAATTGGCAAGAAACGAATTTGAGTTGTCAGTCTAAGTCAGGGAAAAGGAAAAGAGTTCATGTTTCAGAATAGATGAGGACAGGAAATAACACTTCTTGGTAGCCTAAACGTAATACTCTTTGTTCCCTTTGCTTTATATTAGTGGTGATGAATAAGATGAATGTCTTTCACACATATAAATCAGATTGAGTAGTTCTGATTTTTTTTAAGAAAACAAAAGCTCACTTGAATTGTATTTGGCTAAATAAACTTACTTACAAACTTTCAGTTTTAAGAGCTTGGCATTTACTGTCTGTTACTTCTATTCATTCTGGAAGGGGCTCTTCAAATACATGACCTTCCTTGGACTTCTTGTTTATTAAGATAGGGTGGACTGTAATCTCAGATGCTTTTCAAAGACCTTGCAGGAATTAATCTTTTCTGGTTTTAATGGGTTAAACTTTTATTTTGCTCAAAATAATACTGTTTCCTGTTGGTTTTGAATTGGGAGATTGTTAAGGCAGTTTAATGTAATGAATGCCCTCTAAATCAGCAGTGATAAATTATCCTCTCTTTGGTCCTTTATCAACATAGACCTTATACAGGGGTCTAAATGCTCTAACAGTGCTTTTGCAGCATGGCTTGTATAACTGTCTGTCATGAAGTTTCTCTTCCTAGTGCCTTGTATAAATTAGCTGACTTTTCCTAGTTGTGTGTTCTGATCAGGGGGGCCTTTTCTTAAGAGGTAAGCTAGTGAAGCTAAACCTAAGACTACTGAAAAGAGCTAGTGACTCTGTGACAGAACATTTGTTTTTAATGTTTGCCAGTGATGTTTTTCTTTAAGTCTGTCTCTCCTGTCATCTCCCCAAAGCATACTCCGATTTTATTCCATAGACATTTGTCACAAATGAGTGTGTTAGGTCACATTCAAAGAATTGCTGGCAACGATATCAGGTTTAATATAAAAGCAAAAGCACAACAAAGTTCATTGTCAAGGTTGACTCTACTACTTGCTAGATGGTTAAAGTACACTGAGAAAAAATTGGACTAAAATCTAAAGTAAATCAATCCAAAACTAAAATCAACAAAAAATTATGTATGTGGAGGTTGGGTAAGGATAAAAAGTGTCGGAATCTGTTATATTTAAACAATCCCGAGATATTAGAAAGTCTCTGTCTTTCAGCCCCGCTGCCAAAGAAGGAGTCGTAATTCGTCTGTGCTGGTTTTCAAGGTTGTTTATTCTTTCTTATCTAAAATATTTTCTCTCTGACCTGCAGCAGGTCTGTCTCGCAGGACAGTGTGCAGGGCTCTGCCCCTCAGTGGGATGTTACAAACATTATATACTAGAAACTACGTGTGCTATATTTACAATAATGTGCCAATATCTATCACCCATGTTGAACAGTGTGTCCCCAGCCTAAACCAATAGAAAAATGCCAACACCACAGTGAAACATGGAGGGCATGAAGAAGAAGAAAAAGGACAAGGCATGCCCAATTTTCCTCCATCTTGTCCATCTTGGTTCAGGTGATTCCTGCTATAGTAATTCCTATAACAGGCAACTCAAATCATTGGTTGCAACATTTTAAAGGTATTTCCGCTACAGTCTCCACCACTGGTCCCTTTGGACCAGGTTCTAGGGTTTAATATTGCAATGAACTCCTCCCCTTGCCCCTGTTCTGGCTTGGACTTATCCACGAACTGCAGTCCCTTAAGGGTGTACTTGTTCCAACAAAGCCTTACCCATGGCTGCAGGTCCTCCAGGGGTGTACCTGCTCTTTTGTGAGCTCATCCATGGCTACATGCTTTGAGGTGCTCCAGAGAGCAATCGTACTACCTGGCAGAAAGCTATGGCCTCTCTAAACTCTGCACCCACTGTGACTGACACAGCTGCCCAGAGCTCCGGTGGGAACATGTATCAGGCTGCAGGGTGTGCCCTGCTCTTATGCCAGTACTGGGAATCAGTAGTGAGCACACCTGTGGGAGGTGAGCCCAGGTAAAGGCACTCCTCTACTTAGTGGCAGAGCGCTGGCAGGAAGTGAATAGGTTGAGGAGTATCAGGGAGTGAGAGAGAGATTACTGGAATCGCACCCTACCTTCCCTGGGATAGGCCTGACAGGTAGACAGGGTGCATGATATGGAGGATTCCCTATCCTCTCTCCTTCCAGCTGAACATGGCGACATAAGGAATAGGGGCCAATGGAGGCAAGTGCCTGCCCAGCGCAGCAAGTGCATCTTCTCTGTGACTGCCCCACCTTCCCAAGTGCCATTGCATAATAGATATGAGGCTCTGCAAGTGGAGCTGCACGATAATGAGAACAATAGTTCATCTAGCATGGAGGTGTTGCTGAGGTTAAGTCAGCCTATGCCCTGAATCAAAACTGCTTCCATAAAGAAAAGTAAACGGGTTGTTGTCATAGGAGACTCCCTTATGAAGGGAACAGAAGGCTCCATATGCAGACCAGACCCACTTCTTAGGGAAGTCTGCTGCCTCCCTGGGACCCAGGTTAAAGATGTGAAGAGAAAGCTTCCTACCCTGGTACGGCCCTCAAATTATCACCCATTATTAAGTTTTCAGGTAGGCAGCAATGAAGTTGCAACAGGAAGTCTGAGGGCAATCAAGAGAGACTTCAGGGCCTTGGGATGACTGGTTAAGGGATCAGGAGCAGAAGTAATATTTTTCTCTATCCTTCCAGTTGCAGGGAATGATGAGGGAAGAAAAAGGAAGAGCCAGCAGATCAGTACCTGGCTCCAAGCCTGGTGTCACTGGCACAACTTTGGGTTCTTTGATCACAGGTCGGTCTATGTGACACTAGGCCTGTGGGCAACAGATGGGGTACACCTGTGTCAAAGGGGAAAAAAGATCTTTGCCTAGGAGTTAGCAAGGCTCATTGAAAGAGCTTTAAACTAGATTGCAGGGGAGAAAGAGATAAACCCAGGCTCACTAGAGGTAAGTCTGGAGGCAGCATGCCAGTGTTTAAGAAACTAGTGAGGTCCTTTGGTCTGCAGTCTTAGTGGAGGTAGGGGATGGAGATCCATGTGGCAGCAAAGACACGAGGGTTATTGATGTGTTATAAACTACAGATGTGCCTGAGAATAGTCCAACTGAGGTGCATCTACACCAATGCACACAGCATGAGCAACAAACAGGAGGAACTGGAAGCCGTTGTGCAGCAGGAAAACTATGACATAGTTGCCATCACGGACACATGATGGGATGACTTGCACAGCTGGAGTGCTGCAATGAATGGCTATAAACACTTCAGAAGGAACAGGCAAGGAAGGTGGGGTAGCCCTGTATATTAGGGAGTGTTTTGATTGTCTAGAGCTTAATGATGGCACTGATAGGGTTGAGCATTTAAGTGTCAGTATTAAGGGGAAAGGCCAACAAGGCAGATCTGATGGGAGTTTGTTATGGAATGAAGAGGCAGATGAAATATGCTATAAACAGCTGGGAGAAGTCTGAGAATCACTAGCCCTTGTTCTCATGTGGGATTTCAACTTACCAGATGTCTGCTGGAAATACAATACAGCAAAGAGGAAACAGTCTAGGGGAGGTTCCTGGAGTGTGTGGAAGAGAACCTCCTGACACAGTTGGTGAGTGAGCCAATTAGGGAAGGCTGGACCTCTTGTATGTGAACAGAGAAGGACTGGTGGGCAATGTGATGGTTGCAGGCCGTCTTGGGCACAGCGGTCACAAAACGATAAGAGTTTTTGATTCTTGGAGAAGTAAGGATGGGGGTCAGCAGAACTACCACCTTGGACTTGTGGAGGGCAGGCTTTGGCCTGTTTAGGGGCCTGATTGACAGAGTCTGTTGGGAGGCAGTCCTGAAGGACAAAGGAGTTCAGGAAGGACACATCCATGTGCTTTAAGAAGGAAATCTTAAAGGCTCAGGAGCAGGCCATTCCTATGTTCTGAAATATGAGCCAGTGGGGAAGAAGGCCAGGCTGGCTGAACAGAGAGCTTTGACTGGAACTCAGAACAAAAAGAGAGTTTAGGAACTTTGGAAGAAGGGGCAGGCAACTCAAGAGGACTACAAGGATGTTGTGAGGTAATGCACAGAGAAAATTAGAATGGCCAAAGCCTGACTAGAACTTAATCTGGATACTGCCGTAAAAGACAATAAAAATGTTTTTACAAATACATCAGCAACAAAAGGAGGGCTAAGGAGAATCTCCATCTTTTATTGGATGCAGGGGGAAACATAGTGACAAAGGATGAGGAAAGGGCTGAGGTACTTAATGCCTTCTTTGCCTCAGTCATTAATAGTAAGACCAGTTGTTCTCCAGGTACTCAGCTGGGATGAGTAGCAGAATGAAGCCACCATAGTCCAAGGGGAAATGGTCAGTGACCTGCTACACTACTTGTCTATGGGGCCAGATGGGATCCACCCAAGGGTACTGAGGGAGCTGGCAGAAGAGCTCGCCAAGCCACTTTCAACCATTTGCCAGCAGTCCTGGCTATCTGGAGAGGTCCCAATTGACTGGAGGTTAGCAAATGTGATGCCCATCTGCAAGAAGGGCCAGAAGGAGGATCCAGGGAACTACAGGCCTGTCAGTCTTACCTTGCTGCTGGGGAAGGTTATAGAGCAGATCATCTTGAGTGCCATCATGTCAGATGCAACCAGGTGATCAGGTCCAGTCAGCATTGGTTTATGAAAGGCTTGAGTAACCTGGTCTCCTTCTTTGACAGGGTGACCCACTTAGTTGATGAGGGAAAGGCTGTGGATGTTGTCTATCTAAACTTTAGTAAAGCCTCTAACAGTGTTTCCCACAGCATTCTCCTGGAGAAACTGGCTGCTCAATGGCTCGGACGGGTGCACTCTTTGCTGGGTAAAAAACTGGCTGGATGGTTAAGCCCAGAGAGTGGTGGTGAATGGAGTTACATCCAGCTGGTGGCCAGTCATTAGTTGTGTTCTCAGTATTGGGTGCAGTCCTGTTTAATATCTTTATGGATGATCTGGGTGAGGGGATTGAGTGCACCCTCAGTAAGTTTGCAGATGACGCCAAGTTGGGTGGGAAGGCTCTGCAGAGGGATTTGAACAGGCTGGATTGATGGCCCAAGACCAATGGTATTCAGTTCAACAAGGCCAAGTGCTGGGTCCTGCACTTGGGTCACAACAACCCCCTGCAGCACTACAGGCTTGGGGAAGAGTGGCTGGAAAGCTGTTTGGCAGAAAAGGCCCTGGGGCTGCTGGTCAGCAGCCAGCTGAACGTGAGCCAGTGTGTGCCCAGGTGGCCAAGAAGGCCAATGGCATCCTGGCTTGTATCAGAAATAGTGTGGGAAGCAGGACTAGGGAAGCAGTCGTCCCTCTGTACTTGGCACTGGTGAGGCCATGCCTCGAATCCTGTGTTCAGTTTTGGGCCCCTCACTACAAGAAAGACATTGAGGTGCTGGAGTGTGTCCACAGAAGGGTAATGTAGCTGGTGAAGGGGCTGGAGCACAAGTCTTATGAGGAGTGGCTGAGGGGGCTGGGGGTGTTTGGCCTGGAGAAAAGGAGGCTCAGGGGAGACCTTATATTGCTCCCTACAGCTACCTGAAAGGAGGCTGTAGCAAGGTGGGAGTTGATCTCTTCTCTCAAGTAACAAGGGATAGGACAAGAGGAAATGGCCTCAAGTTGTGCCAGGGGAGGTTTAGATTGGATATTAGAAAAAATTTCTTCACTGAAAGGGTGGTCAAGCATTGGAAGAGGCTGCCCAGGGAAGTGGTTGAGTCCCCATCCCTGGAGGTATTTAAAAGCCTTGTGGATGTGGCACTTAAGGACATGATTTAGTGGTGGACTGATCAGTGTTAGGTTAATGGTTGGACTCTATGATCTTTGAAGTATTTTCCAACTTAAATGTTTATATAATTCTATGAAAAAGCATCCACTAATGAGCAGTAGACTAATATACAGTGAGGCAAACAAGTACCATGGCAAGCACAGGAGCCTGTCTATCAATAACTAAACAGCAATAACAGCTATAAATTTGATCTAGCATATCCTAGTCAATCTGTCATTATCACAAACCCTTCAAGCCCCACGTGTGGTATCAGAAAGGACTGTTGTGGTTTAACCCCAGTTGACAACCAAGCACCACACAGTTGTTGGCTCACATTTCCCTGGAATGGGGGCTTCAATCAGAAGGGTAAAAGTGAGAAAACACATCAGTTGAGATAAAGACAGATTAATAGGGAAAGAAAAGCCACGTACACAAGCAAAGCAAAACAAGGAATTCATTCACCATTTCCCATGGGCAGGCAGGTGTTCAGCTATCCCCAGGAAAGCAGGGCTCCATCATGTGCAATGGTGACTTGGGAATACAGAACACCATCCTTCTGAACATCCCCCCTTCCTCCTTCTTCCCCCAGCTTTATCTGCTGAGCATGATGTCATACGGTATGGAATATCCCTTTGGTCAGCTGGGGTCAGCTGTCCTGGCTGTGTCCCCTCCCAACTTCTTGTGCACTCCCACCAGCAGGGTGGTACTAGAAGCAGAAAAGGCCTTGACTCTGTATAAGCACTACTCATCAATAACAAATATATCCCTGAATTATCAACACTGTTTTGATCACAAATCCAAAACATAGCTTCATACTAGCTACTATGAAGAAAATTAACTCTTCCCCAGCCAAAACCATCACAGGTCCCTAGCTGGATAGCGTCAGATAATATTTAAAGCTTTTCAGTTAGAGGAGGAATTGCTTGTATGCTACACCACAGATAATGTCAGGAAAATCAAAGAAGCCCATAGGCAAAGGAGGAAAAGAAAATGTGACAAGGATGTTAAAATATGACTACCTCACAGCTATTGTTTCCATGAATTTACCTTTTAAATGGCAGCGCTGTTTTAACGGTTGGACTTGAGGATTTTGTATGTTTTTTCCTACAAGCTTTAAAAACTCAAACAGATTTTTAAAGCTATGGCAAATAAGTTCTCTGAACTTAGAGTGATGCTGATAGATATTGCAGTGTAATGGGTTCTAGAGTAGTTGTGTTTTTTTGGTTTGGTGGTGGTTTGGGTTTGGGTTTTTTGGTTGTTGTTATGTCAGTAATTTTCCTTGAAGAAAGGGGAAAAGGTATTAGACTGTGTAGCATTTTAAGCACTTGGAAAAGCAACTGAAGTCTGTCATGATGCAATGTGGAATGTTTATGCATGTACTAAAATTGAAAAAAACCAAAATCCACCAACAAAACCACTTTGTGCTTGAAATGTATTTATTTATTTTTCCTAAATTCTGTATTGTTTTGAACTGGTTTATACTTTGTTTCAGGACAGCAGTCTTAAGAAATATTGTCCTGTTCAATTGTGCTCACTTGTTGCACTGTTGTGTGGTGTCTGTAAGTTGGTAGGATGTTTTTTAAAAGCTGAATCTGTTTCTTCTACAGACTGCACTGACAGCACTAAGGGTGTACTGTGTTGGGGGAAGGTTGGAGAGGGCATTAGTAGTAATGTCAAAATAAGCTGTTCTTGTGGAGCATCACTCACCAGCAGGCAAATATATTGTTTGAGGACCAAGACACTGTTTTCAAAGTGCTTGGCTTCAGCTGTGATAGCTCATACTGCTGCTTTGTACCATTTTTTGAATTGTGTGAAAATCAAAGAATTTCAAAATGAATGTAGTAGCATTTAAAGTGAAGTTTTGAAATTGCTGCTTCTTTAATTACTCCTCTATTTGTAAGGAGGTGATAGATGTAAGGGCTTTTTATAAACACATGCATGTGTGTAACTGTATACCTTTTCTTAAATAATTCCCTCCTTCCTCCTAGGGTTAGCACCGGAATTACTGCTCATGTGGTAGAGGTTCTTAAGTAATCCCCTGACAGGGATTAGAGATATATATTCATTTTTAATAACTAAGGGTTGCTTAATGTATCTGTGTTAGGGAGAAAAGAAGGCTGCTCTTCATTACTGTTTTTTACCCCTTAGTGTGCCAGTAATTTTGTGTTTGTGGTAAAATGTGGGGAGGCTGGGGGAGGAGAATTCTGTTTTTCGTTCACGAATTCATTAGCTAAAATACTGTAGCCAAAAAAAAAAAAAAAAAAGGCTACAATCATGTCCTGAGACAGGGGAATCTGGGCCCTGCTTAGGTGATACTAAGAGGTAATGACTGTTAAATTTTTACTAGGTCAGCACTAGACAAGTGAAACAAAAATAAAAAGCCAAGTACATATATATCCCAGTGAAGATATAGCTGCATAAGCAAACTGCTAAAAAGAGATGCTCTGGTGGTGAATTGACATGGTGTAGCTGATTGTTCTCATTGTGAAAAATTTTCCTCTTGCATCCAATCAGCATGTCCCCAGGAGTAACTTGTACCCATTACCCCCCCTCCTCTTTTCCATGTAAAAAGGGAGTCTCTGTTTTCTTTGTCACCACCCTTTAAATACTAGAACATGGTGATAAGGTCTCCCCCTAAGCCTTTCCTCAGAAGCCAGTTCTCTCAGCCTTTCCTCATCTAGCAGGTTTCACAGTTCTTTGATGATCTTTGTGGACCTTCTGTACACCTTCTTGAGCCTGTCCACATCTTTTTCATATAGCAAGGACCAAAACTGAACACAGTATCCCAGGTGAGGCCTGACAAGGCACTGAGTAGAGTGGGTTAATGACTTCTTTATCTCTGCTGGTGATGCCCTTGTTTATGCAACCCAGCATCCTGTTGACTCTCTGCCACAGCAGCTCACTGTTCGCTCATATTGAGCTCATTGCCCACCAGGACGCCCAGGCCCCTTTCCCAGCCTGTGCTGCACTCCTGGATTATGTTTTCACAGGTGCAAGACCTTACATTTGTCTTTGTTGAACTTCATAAGGTTCTTGTTAGTCCACTCTTCTGGCCTATCCAGGTCTTCCTGCAGGGTGGTTCTCCCTTCCCAAGTGTCCACTTCCCCACTCAGTTTGGTATCATTGGCACACTTCATCAGGGTACACTTCATCCCATCCTCCAGATCACTTATGAAGATATTAAACAGCAATGGGCCCAATATCGATCCCTGGGGGCCCTCACTTGTGACAGGTTGCCAGTTTGAAAAGGAACTATTTACCACCACCCTCTGGGTGTGGCCTGTCAGCCAGTTCCCCACCCACCGCACAGACCACTTGTCTAGACCATAACGCATCAGTTTCTCTAGGAAGAGACTAGGAAAACGTATCGAAAACCTTGGGGAAATCCTGGTAGACAGTGTTCATTGCTTGCCTCACATCAACTGAGCGGGCTACTTTGTCATAGAAGGCTATCATGTTTGTCAAGGACAACTTGCCCTTGTGCTGGCTTTTCCCAATCACATGTTTCATCTGACTTGTGATAGGCCCCAGAAGGATTTGTTCCATAACTTTCCCAGGAACTGAAGTAAGACTGATGGGCCTATAACTTCCTGGATCCTCCTTTAAGCACTTCTTGTAGATGGGGGTGACATTAGCCTTCTTCAGATTCCCCAGTCTTCACAACTTCACAAAGATCATGGAGAGTGGCCTCACAACAATGTCAGCCAGCTCTTAACACCCTGAGGTGGATATATCCCTGAATTATCAACACTGTTTTGATCACAAATCCAAAACATAGCTTCATACTAGCTACTATGAAGAAAATTAACTCTTCCCCAGCCAAAACCATCACAGGTCCCTAGCTGGATAGCGTCAGATAATATTTAAAGCTTTTCAGTTAGAGGAGGAATTGCTTGTATGCTACACCACAGATAATGTCAGGAGGGCATGAAGAAGAAGAAAAAGGACAAGGCACGCCCAATTTTCCTCCGTCTTGCCCCCTTTGAACCCCTCATCTAGAATCCTAAAATTCTACTTTTGCACCCATGCCACACTAATTACTACTTATATCAAACACTCAGAGCTTGTAATTCATCCTGTGAGATTGAAAACTCTTTTCCATGGACAGAGATCAGAGACAGTGTCTCTCAGGGCTCTGTACAGGGGGGTTTCTGACCCCCTGCCAGGGTCCCAGACCTTCCAGGGTAGCCAGAGAGGGATGCCCTGGATTCCCACATTTCCCACTCCTTTTTAAACCAAGAACACTTCTTTGACAACTCTGTCCATGGTCTGCTGCATGCGCTTAAGCAAGCACGGCACAAGTATCAGGAGAATTACAATACCCTATAAATATATATAACTGTTTTTCAAATTTCCTTCTACAACTGTGAAAGGTAAAACAAATTGAACACCCCATCCATCTAAGATTTAGTTTTCCTTCAGGTGTGTTTTCTCTCATGATACCTCTTCAAATTTATCACTCTTGTGTCCATGTGTCTGCAATAGATGTTCAATTGCTGCTTTGTTCTCATTTCACACTGTTAGCTAACAAATCATTCAATGCAAAAGAAACGGCATGGGCATCTTTACTCCGCCCACAACCTCTTTTGATCCAACTGTGCCAAGGCTCTTTTTGATGCCACCTGCTGTGAAAGCAGAACCATTCCAGTTTTCCGAGCCTTTTTTCCATGTGTTAACATTATCATTGTCACAATCTGGATCACTTCATTCATTAGATTTTTTTCCTTCTTGCTCTTTTATCAAAGTCATGCTGCATGTTAACAAAAGATCTCCCAATGCTGCATGGACTGTCCCTGACATCCGTAGGGATAGCAAATCAAACTGTGTTCTTACAAATGAAAAAGATCTCCCATGGCAATTATTTTGAAACCTGGTTGGATGGTTTGTTCGACATCTTAGTGTAGATACACCAAGATGATGCTTCTTTACAAATTCTGTGGTTTGGAGTGACTTCTATGTTTTTGTCTTTGTTTTGTGCCACTCCGAAAAGCTGAATTATTATATAAAAATTTATTTTTGCAGCAACTTTCCAGTTCTCAAGGCTCATAAGGAGCCACAGAAAAAAATCTCATCCAAACACCACCTCCATTCTCCAAATTGAGAATGCACTTGCAAAATTGTTGGAGGGGTGTCTTTTGGAATCAGCCATTTGTTCACTGGCAAAATCAAACATGTTGAAAAGGGCTTTCCTGGCTTTGAGTGTTTCAGACTGATGGTGTCAACCCTGATGTGCTGCTCAGAGTTTCCCAAACATTTCCCTTGGTTGAAACATGGACAAAACCACCCCATTGCCCAAGGCAATCAGTGAGAAGATGAGGCACAAGTATAACACTTGATCAAACTGCAGGCCTCATTCCCTGTGGGAATCTGGAATGCAACATCAACATCTCCCTTTCCTGAAATGGAAAGACGACAACTTGAGTCCCAAAAGAAACCCAAGTCCCAGAGTCCTCTTTTTGCACGTAGAACGAAGAGATGTCCACTGTCTTGACACCTGCTCATGTCTGCGTGCTGACTTCTGTGCTTCTGGAGTCAGGACCTGCTCTCCTCTGAACTCGACAAGATCTCACGCATCATGCTGACACCCACTTTCAACCTCTGTGAAAACATGAACACAATCCTTGCCCAAAGTTATTAATTTGAATGTTTTTTTCAATTTGATCTGTCCAGTGTCTGGGACTCTCCTCACGTTTCACTCGATGATCAGTGAAGTGGGCTTTACAAAAGAATTATTTCAAAAGATTAAAATACACAAAATCTCCAGCCTCATTCCAGCCTTATTTCAGGCACTTCACCTTTTTTTCCTTCTTTTTTGAAACAGGAAGGTTGAAAAATATAAAACATAATATAAAATAAGACAAAAGACCTCAATGATAAAATGCATAAAACTTATCAAAACTGCCAACAATTCAATAAGGTTCAAAAGAAAGAGATTCTAAATAACATATGTAAAATTGAACAAAGCACAATCATTAGAAACATTGTGTCAGCACTTCAGAGGCTGCAAACAGCTGAAACAATTGTTTCCAGTGAAAATCCTTGGCATCCTTTCCCAGGCAAGGCTGACAAGTTTCACTTCAAAGCTGCATCAGCTGTTACATCTGTAGGATCGAATCGGTAGGTCAAAATGACCTGCATATTATTTATTTTTGTGCAGAAACCTCTGGATTTTGCTGGCAAACCCATCTGTCCAAGTTAAAATCAGGGCCTGGCCAGGACCCAAACTTTAAACTGGAGTGATGTCCCCTAACAAAGCTTGTACCAACAATACATATATGATACTTAAAACATAACAACCTATCATAACATTTTCACATAAAATAAACACTTGAAGTTCAAGATGACAAATCGATCAGATGACACAAGGATTCATTTTCCTTGAAACTTCTTTGAGGGAAAAAGGATGTCAATCAGAAGGAATCATAAGATCAACAGTTGACAAAACGCTGTCAAAATGTTTCAGGCATCTCCCTCTGAGATCTTCTGAAAAACATTTGAGAATGAGAAAAAATAGAAATGCAATGATTCCACTCACAAGAGATATAAAAACAAACCAGAAGGTCCACCTAGAAAAATGCACAATACAGTTAGAAACCAAAATGAGACTTCAAAATGGCATGCAACCTGGATAAGATTGCATAAAGGACAATAAAACATACGAAAATTTGCTATGAAAAAACAAAGCACAAGGCTTCACCTAATAATATGATACATTTTCTTAACAATAACATTTATAAAACACTTAAATAGTTAAAAATTAAAAGAAATTATTTGAAAACAAAAACACCTTTTGTATCATTATACAAAGAAATAACAGACTATAAAAACTGACTATTAAACAATGAAATCAATCTCAGAAAATCCAAAACAAATTCCTTTAAAACTCTTATATATTGATAAACTTATAGTAAAACACGAAAGACTGAAACAAAACCAAGGATCCAACAAACTGTGTCTTCTCCTTAAATCAGTGTTCATCAGTGTTTCATGACCTCCTTTTCAGTCGAAATCCTCCCATCCTTAAAGAAAAACAACTAAACTTTGTTAGCTAAATAAACTTGATCTTTGAAAAACTTAAAACAATTTTTAAATCAAACAGTACTTAAACTCAATATAAAAAAAAACTTTGTAAAAAATCCTAAATTATATTAACTTTATAAAATCCATATGTATCAAATTAATAATATATAAATTCATTATCAATTAAACCTTTATAAAGCTTAACTTCTTCAGGGCCCAAACCTAAAATAAAACTTAAAGTGATATACTCTAATTAAAAAATACTTAACTTAAACCAAACTATATAAAAATCAATCCCATCATTAATAAAATGTTAAAATACAACCTAACTTAAACCTTAATATAATAAATTACTAAAAATTCATGCTATTTAATTTTCTATTTCAATTTTCATTATTATAAAATGTCCTTTTCTCACATTGTGTATCCCACACAATGATGACCTGTCACACAACAAAGGAACAAGTGATTGTGATTCTTTCTTCTGGTCCTCTTCCACAATCTTCATGTGTCTTCTGTGAAGTTGTTTCACTGAAACAGTAGTTGAAGTGCTGCGAGAAATCTTCCATCCCAAACTTGGAGGATACTTTCAAGTTGCTCTCCCCAGATGTTTGCCTGAATTGATGCAGTGTGTTGAGGTGTATCATTTTTGCTGCAGGCCCTCACCATTTCTTCCAACGAGGGTTGACCAGGCAGTGTGTTGATGATTTGTCTGCATTTTTTGTTGGCATTTGCAAATGCAAGACCCCGAATCACGTGTGGTTTTGCTGTTTCTTCATTCACTTGCCTGTTCACTGCCTGTGTGAGATGCTCAAGGAATGAAGTAAAAGGTTCTGAAGGTCCTTGCCTGATCCCTGTGTAGATGTTTTCAGGTGTTCCTGCTGATGGAGTTTGTAAAATTGCATTGCATGCTGCATTCTTGATGCCAGTCAACACATCCCGTGGTAGCTCTTTAATCTGTTGTCCTGTATTATCATTTGGTCCCAGGGGTTCACCTGCCATCTGCGCTATGGAGATGGCTGCATTTAGTCCTCCCTGATATCTGTTTTTGAGCTCCTCAAGAGCCCTCCTCCACCTCGCTTCCCATATAAAAATCTGTGATTCAGTGAAAATCACTGAAATGAGGTATTTGAGATCGTGCGGTGTTAGATCATATATTTCAAATGTACCCTTTAATAACTTTTTAAAATATTTAGAATCCAATCCATCTTCTCGCAGTGCTGTTTTTAAGTCTCTCACAACCTCATAGTCCAGTCTTTTCCATCTCGTGTTTGCAGCGGACTACAAGTCACTGGTAATATGATGCTGTCTGTGTTCACTATAGCAACGTTTTTGTCTTTCAATGCCCTCTTTCTGATTTCTGCCCAGTCTGTGACACCAGACACTTGTGCAAATTGTTGTCTTGATGCATCCTCTGTCATCCCGGAGTTCGCTGACATTTCTGGCCTTTTCGCACCTTGCCAAGATGTGGTTCTTTCATCTTTGAGGGCTACTGAAGTTCTTGGCCTTTCTGCACCTTGCCAAGATGTGCCCTCTGTTCCCAAGGGGTATTGACACCTTAAGTATCTCTTTCCTTCTTGGATGAGTGGGAATCTGCACTGGCATTTCTTCTCCTCCTGGCTGAGGAAGGGGAAGCTGCCTTCCCTGTGCAGCACACAGTCCCTGTGCAGCACAGTCAGGGGAAACCATGGCCGAAATCGCTGTTCATCCAGCAGGTAGCCTGGGTGCTGATGAAGAAGGAATATTTACAGATGATATGGGAAGGGTGTGGCTACCTTCTGCTGGAAGGAACGATTGGGAAAAATGCATTGCCAAATGCAAACACAGTTTCAGAGCATAGCCTGTTAATTGGAGGAAAGGTTGTAACAAAAAGTCTCTTGTAAATGGAAAAGATTCCGGTGGAATCTCAGATGACACAGGTTGTTGTTGCTCTTGAGAAGAAATGTCATCAGTTCTGTTGTCTTTCCGTTGGTGTTCTTCTTGAAACTGTGGCAGATGAGTGTCTCTGGAAATCTGTTCATTATCAATGATATGAAAAAACCGTTGTGATTTGGCCATTCTGTCATTGGATGACGCTGTCGCCACACCTGCTGAGTGCGGCTGCTGACCAGGTCGTGTCGACCTAACTGAAGAGTCTGGGATTGGTGTTAGAAACATTGGAGAAGTTTGGAGAAGGCTTTGTGTTGCACTGGTTTCAAAAGACAACTGACTGAATCTCATTTCGGGGTGAATGCTGAGGTCCAATCGCTCAGCGTTGCCGCAGGACATTCGATGCAATGCGTGTGCTTGTAAAAAGTTGTTTGCTTTGGCTGCTGTGGTTTCTGGGCACCGCTGTGTATTTATTGTTAATTTTTGGACGTGCACTGCAGTTGAACCATGTGATTGCAGGCTCACCGATGCCGCGGAAAAATTGCGGCACCGCTGCTCTGCCGCTGCCACAATGCAGCTCTGTTGTTGCTTGCCCGCCACTGCTGATGAAAGGAAATGGGCAGTGCGTTGCTCGCACTTGCTGTGGAAGGGCGGTGACCAAAGGGAATCCCTGCCTTGGCTCTGTTCAGCCCGTCTGCACTGGCATGGGGGTGTGGAGAGGAATGTCTCCGGTGCAGTCACGCCCCGCTTCTGCCTGCCTTGGCATGGCTGCGCCTCTTTCTTGCTCGCCTCCTCCCCGCTCATGCCCGGTGTCTGCTGTGCCTAGCTCGCGCCTGGGATTTGCCTCTCCGAAACCAGCGCTCACATTCCCAGCCACTTTCGCGGTCGCCATGACTCTCGCAAACGCATGCGCAGTCTGGATTCGACCCCTCTCTGCGTCGCCATGGGGATGTGGGAAGGAACGCCCTCGCCTTGACCACGCCCCGTCTGCACCGGCTCTGGCGCGGCCGCGCCCTCGGGAAGGCCTTCTTCCTTCCCCCATCCGGGCCTCGCGCCGCCCTGGTCCCGTTCTCGGCCGCTCCCTTCGGGCTCCATGGCAATGCCGGCACCCGGCGCGGTTCCGCGCTCCGCTGACGTCATCAGCGCGCGTTCGCTGTGTCCCGCCGCTGCCGCCGCGACCATGGCCGCGCGTCGCGTCCTGCCCGGCCCGGCGCCACTCGGGTCTGCCCCCGCGGCCGCCGCGCAGTCTCCGGACGGCTGGCTGGCGTCCGCCGCCCCCTCCGACGCCAGCGCGGCTCCTGCGGCCGTGCCCGCCTTGACTGTGCCCGCGGCCCCGCCCGGTCCATTTCGGCGTTCCCCGTGCGCCCTCCGGGCCTCCCCGCGGCGGCACTCGCCGCCGCTGTGGCCCCGGCCGCTTCGGTCGCTCCGCCCCCTCCTGCCGCCCCAGACCCCGCGCCCGCCATTACGGACGCTGACGCGCGCTTTTTCGCCGCAGCTCCACGCACCCTCGCGATCTCCCCGGCCAGCCCCGCACTGTCCCCGCGGTGCCGCGGCCCCCGGAAAGGCAGCTCCCGCCCTTCCCCCGCGACCCTGGGGGCTACAGAGCCCGCCTGCACCCCTGTTCCCGGCGCTGTCTCTGCCCACCCCCGCCGCCTCTCTGCCTGTTTCCCTGTGTTATAAATTGAGGCGAATAATTTGTTCAGCCTTTCGAGAGTCAATCAGAAATTTATTGATTACAGCAAGCAATGACAAGCAAACAGCGCTGGGTGCAGCCGGGGAGTCCCCGCTCCGCAAACGGCTCACACCGTTTCCCCCTTCCCAGAGTCTTTTTATACTCTCTTCCTTCCGTGTCTGCTGTATCTCTGGGTGTACTCTGCGCTTGCGCCCTCTGTTGCTAGAGGGTCTTCTTTTACTCTCTGGTGGTCGTTTGAGGAAGGCTCCTCTCTTCTTCCTGTGTGAAAGTCCACGGCCCTGTAATGGTCTTTTCCATATAAGGTTATATGTTATATGCGCCTAAGCTCAAGTCCTGTTATCTACACAAGGTTTCCCCTTTGGATTCCTGTTATTTACACAAGGCTTCCCCTTTGGTTTTCTGTTATCTACACAAGGCTTCCCCTTTTTGTCTTGATGAACAAAGAGTCTTTTCTAACTTATCACACTGTGAAGGCAGGGTGAAAGGTGTTCTGCCGCCAGGGTAATGTTTCTCCTTGTGAAATGAACAGGGCTAATGCCTTTATTAATGTTCAGCTCTTTATTTAAAAGATCAGCTGGGCAGGGGGCTCGAGGCAGAGCTCGCCCCTGTGGTCGTAGCTTTCCCAGGCAGCCAAAAGGAAGGAGGCATGCAGAGTCTGTCAGTGGAGTCCAAAGCAGCAGCTGTCCTTTCTCCTTTCCTTGTGGCACACCGGTGGCCAGAGGGTGAGGAGGCATGGTGTGCAGAGTCTGTTGCTCAAGTCTAGAACAACAGCTGTCCCCGCTCCTTCCCTGGTGGCAGCACCAGGGCTCTCTGTTCCTATCTCCCTACTTCTCAAAGCCTAATATAGTCTATTCTTTCTTAGGTGATGGCAATGGTTAGAAGTCAATCAGGGGATGTGTTTCCCTCTTCCTCAGCTAGGGCATTTGTCTAGACTCCTCTATTGTGTTCAGTTTTTGATTTATATTCCTCTTTATCTCCTAAAAATACTCCCATGATCCTAAGGGTTTTTTTATTTGCATGTTAGTCCCAGAATGGCAGCGTGGAGGGGTGGGAGGCCAGTTATCTCCAGGTAGTTTAGAGAAAACAAACAGAGCAATTAGCTAATTAGCATTTCAATATGGGTACTTAGCTAGAGTTAGTAGTTTTTTTAGTGTTGCCAGGGGAACTTGGAAGGCCCTGCCCGCGTCTCTGGGGAACACGTGGAAACTGTTCATAACAAATCCCTCCTCTATTTGTTTGATCGGGCTTAAGCCCGCATCAACTTACAGTCTTTGGCTTTCGAGGGCTAACTTTTTTTGGCTTTTGTATGCTTTTACTTATGTCTGATGGCAATTTTCGTGTCCTTTAGAAACCAAGTAAGGCTTAATAGTATTCTAATTAATTTTTTTTCAGTCAACTCCTTTGGCTAAAGGACACTTAGTATTGTTAGACAATTACCAAGTACTTAAACCTTTACTATGGTACTTTAAGTCAGAAACAGTTATTAACACCTTACTGTATATCAGCCTCTAGCAAGTCTTCTTTAAAGCTAATTTTAAGTCCTCTGGTTTCTTAATTACTGTCCACCCACAAGAGGAGGCGGGTGACACTGTTTGGTCTGGTCTGGCGTCTGGGGGTGGCACTGGTCCTTTAACTCTAGTGACGTGGGTCCAGCCTGGAAAAGTCCTTCGAATTTGGGGGTTAATGGAGTGGTAGTGTACCAGGACTTTATCAACACCCAATCCCCAGGGCTGATGTGGGCATTGGCGTCCAGAGGGGAATTTTGGGAGAGATACCCCTTCTTTCGGAGGCCTTCTAGGGATTTTCCTATGACCTCTAAATATTTCTGAGTTGCTGCCTCCCCTTCCAGATAATCTGCTGTACTGAAAGGGGTGATTGAAAAAAATGGAGTCCAAACATTATTTCATAGGGGGAGACCCCTGTGTCGGACCGAGGTCTGGTTCTGATGCGCAAGAGAGCGAGAGGTAAACACCTGAGCCAATTCATCTTTGTTTCTTCAATTAATTTAGTTAACACATTTTTAAGAGTTCTATTCATCCTTTCCACTCTTCTAGAGCTTTGAGGATGCCATGGGGTGTGCAATCTCCACCTTATCCCCAGGGCTTTTGTTACTTGATGTAAAGTTTGAGCGACGAAATGTGGACCTTGGTCCAAGTCAATGTTATTGACTAGCCCATATTGTGGTATGATGTTTTCTAAGATTATTCTTGCAACTTCCTGCACAGTTTCCTTTTTGTTTGGGAAAGCCTCCACCCAGTGAGTGAGGTGATCTATGATCACTAGTATATGTTTGTACTTTAATTTTCCCTTGCAGGATCAACTTTTGGGCTTCTTTTATCAGGATAGCTGCTGCTGCTGCGATTCGTTTCCCACTTAAATACATTCTTAGGGCTTCTTTCAGCAACTCATTGATGTTCTTTTCTTGCCAGTCCTCTATCTTTTCTGGTTTTTGTCTAATATCGGGTCGGGATTTGGTGACAAACTAGACCTTTAAGAGGACTTGACCCTCTGGGCTATCTGGGTCTATATTTGAATATAACTGGAAATTTCGTTTTAGTTGGTTAAGCCAAATTGCTGGGGTCTCATCCTTCTCCTGAGTACCATCAAAGGCCAATTTTGTGTTGCTTCCCCTAGGGATAGACCCTTTGATCCCTCTTATAATGAGGGACCTATAGTCTCTCATGTTTTGCCTACCTTCTTGCTGGCTGGGACTCCAGTTGGGGTCCACCAAGGGCATCCCCTGGTTCCCTGGGGGCCCCAATCCACCCTCTCTTTCCCATATCTTCACCCCTGCCGCTCGGATCATCTGGACCTCTCTCGGAGAGAACAGAATACTTAGAATAGCTCAGATCTCCCCAGGTACAAATACTCAGCCCTAGAAATTGGTCCAACTGGCTAGATATTCCAACGGGGTCTTCCACTAAATTTCTTAGCTCTTTCCCAAATCCCTGGACTTCGGAAGCTGCCAAAGGTGCATCCACAAACCTAACTCCCCCAGCTGCTCTACCCATAGGAACCCCTCTAAGGGGAAAGAGCCCCTCCACCCTTGGTGCTTTCGATCGGGTGCTACAATACGGCCCTTTTTCTAAGACACCAGGCAGGGAAATAGTAGTGGAAACAGACACTGGAGGCCAGGGGGCATGCCAGGTGATGAACCAACCCTGGGCAAAGGTGGCCTCAGCTCCCAAGTGGGAGGAGGCAAGGAAACTCCAGCTGGAGAAGGGGAAGAGGGAGTTGGGGAGATGGTTGAGGAAACTAAGGGAAGGGACGATGAAACAGAGGTGGGAAAACAGGGGAAAGGAATCAGGGACTCAATAGGAGGGGCTGAAGGACCAACTGGGGAAACTGTTGGGGAAGTAACAGGAGCAGAAGGGGACAGGCAATCGAGGGGGTCCCATTCCTTTATTTTTCTAGTCTCCCCCTCTCTATTCTCTTTGTCTTCCTCTCTATTTCTTTGTAACTTGCATATTCTCAGTCTCATTATTTATAGAATTCTCCAGCCAGCAAGCTGCATGAGATAGTTGTTCTATATCAAGGTCCTCTCCGTTTTTTTCTTTTTTTTTTTTAGGTGTTGGTTTAACTGATTACACATCCACTGATCTTGGGTTCCATACCACGGCCACTCTCCCTGTAATTCTAACTTCGGCCATACTTCCTATACTGTAATGTATCATCTTACTCTTGTCTATATCCTTCATGATCTCCCGAGAATCCCATTAGTCTAACAGTTCCCCAAGGGGCTGTTAGGGGGAATTCTCTTTGCTTTGGAAGGATTTGCTCCTTTACTATAACCTCTTCCCATTTTCAGGCCTCAAAAACGAAAAAATATATACCTTAAATGGTGCTTCTATCTAAAATGGAATATACTGACAGGCAGCTAAAGCTCATCTGGCCCCTCCCAACTTCGTATTTTGAATCCCTGGACTAAACATAATCTTTTTTAACTAAATTCCCACTCTTGGTCCGACCCTCTTGGCACTTTACATTATCTCTTGGCCAGGACAATCACTAGTCACACTCTCATCTATTGCCTTCTGTTCTTTTTCTCTTTGGCCGAAGTTTTGAACTTCTTGATGGACTTTCTAGGCTTGTACCCCTGCTAAGTCCTGCCCAAACTCTTACTTGGCCTTTTGCCTAACCTTCTTACTAGGCTTGGGAAGCTTGGTCTCCCTGCCGAGGTAAGGTTGAATGTCCTGCCGAGCCTTACACTCGAACTCCGGCCAAGCCCCCTTGCCTGACTCTCCTACTAGGCTTGGGAAGCTTGGTCTCCCTGCCGAGGTAAGGTCGAACGTCCTGCCGAGCCTTACACTCGAACTCCGGCCAAGTCCCCTTGCCTGACTCTCCTACTAGGCTTGGGAAGCTTGGTCTCTCTGCCAAGGTAAGGTCAAACGTCCTGCCGAGCCTTACACACGAACTCCGGCCAAGCCCCCTTGCCTGACCCTACTAGGCTTGGGAAGCTTGGTCTCCCTGCCGAGGTAAGGTCGAACGTCCTGCCGAGCCTTACACTCGAACTCCGGCCAAGTCCCCTTGCCTGACTCTCCTACTAGGCTTGGGAAGCTTGGTCTCTCTGCCAGGGTAAGGTCGAAGGTCCTGCCGAGCCTTACACTCGAACTCCGGCCAAGCCCCCTTGCCTGACTCTCCTACTAGGCTTGGGAAGCTTGGTCTCCCTGCCGAGGTAAGGTCAAACGTCCTGCCGAGCCTTACACTCGAACTCCGGCCAAGCCCCCTTGCCTGACTCTCCTACTAGGCTTGGGAAGCTTGGTCTCCCTGCCAAGGTAAGGTCAAACGTCCTGCCGAGCCTTACACTCGAACTCCGGCCAAGCCCCCTTGCCTGACTCTCCTACTAGGCTTGGGAAGCTTGGTCTCCCTGCCGAGGTAAGGTCGAACGTCCTGCCGAGCCTTTGACTCGAACTCCAGCCAAACCCCCTTGCCTGACCCTACTAGGCTTGGGAAGCTTGGTCTCCCTGCTGCGGTAAGGTCGAACGTCCTGCCGAGCCTTACACTCGAACTCCGGCCAAGTCCCCTTGCCTGACTCTCCTACTAGGCTTGGGAAGCTTGGTCTCCCTGCCGAGGTAAGGTCGAACGTCCTGCCGAGCCTTACACTCGAACTCCAGCCAAGCCCCCTTGCCTGACCCTACTAGGCTTGGGAAGCTTGGTCTCCCTGCCGAAGTAAGGTCGAACATCCTGCCGAGCCTTACACTCGAACTCCGGCCAAGCCCCCTTGCCTGACTCTCCTACTAGGCTTGGGAAGCTTTGTCTCCCTGCCGAGGTAAGGTCGAACGTCCTGCGGAGCCTTACACTCGAACTCCGGCCAAGCCCCCTTGCCTGACCCTACTAGGCTTGGGAAGCTTGGTCTCCCTGCTGCGGTAAGGTCGAACGTCCTGCCGAGCCTTATGCTCGAACTCTGGCCAAGCCCCCTTGCCTGACCCTGCTAGGCTTAGCTTTCTTGCCTTCCTGCCTTTCTGCTTACTCATGTTAATGCCTGGTCTGATGGGGACATCCTGCCCTGCCTTCCAGGGACATTCCCCTATCTGCTCTTCCGGGGACCTCCATCCATGCCTGCCATGGACATCCTACCTGCCCTGTTATCCTGTCCTGCCTGCTGGGACATGCCCTCTGCCTGGCGGGACTTGCTGCTCCTGCTTGCTAGGACATCCCACCCTACCTGCCCTGTTATCCTGTCCTGCCTGGCAGGGACATGCCTTTTGCCTGGCGGGGACATGCCCTCTGTCTGCCAGGTACATGCCCTCTGCCCGCCAGGGACATGTCACTTCTGCCTGCTAGGACACCCCGCCCTACCTGCCAGGGACATCCCACCTGCCATCCTATCCCATCCTGCCTGCCGGGGACATGCCCTCTAGGACCTCCATATCCCACCTCCCCTGCTGGGCACATTCCCCTTGCCCTGATTGCCAGGGACTTACTTTGCCCCTAGGGCACCTCCACACGCTTGGAGGAGGGCCTGCTTTACTTCTAAGGAGACGCCTCAGTCGCTCCTGTATTCCACTCGCTTCCCCCCGTTCCCGGCTGGCCCTTTTGCAGGAGTCCGGAAACACGGTACTAGCGGGTCCCTCTCACTTTGGGGGTCCGAGCTACCGGCCCCCGTCTCACTCACTCACTCACTCACTCGTCTCCCAGTTTTTCTTACCCATCTGACGCTCCTCTGCGTTGCTCGTCTCACGCAGATCCTAGGGTCTGAAGGTAGCCTGCGACTCCCAAGGGTCTCTCGAAGCAGGTGGTCAAGCTGTCCGGGGGTCCTCTTCAGGCGTGCCTATCCCGGACGAGCCCCCAATTGAAATGAACAGGGCTAATGCCTTTGTTAATGTTCAGCTCTTTATTAAAAAGATCAGCTGGGCAGGGGGCTCGACGCAGAGTTCACCCCCACGGTAATAGCTTTCCCAGGCAGCCAAAAGGAAGGAGGCGTGCAGAGTCTGTCACTGGAGTCCCGAGCAGCAGCTGTCCTTTCTTCTTTCCTTGTGGCACACTGGTGGCCCGAGGATGAGGAGGCGTGGCATGCAGAGTCTGTTGCTCAAGTCCAGAACAACAGCTGTCCCCGCTCCTTCCATGGTGGCAGCACCAGGGCTCTCTGTCCCTATCTCCCTGTATCTCAGAGCCTCATATAGTCTGTTCTTTCTTAGGTGATGGCGACGGTTAAAAGTCAATCAGGGGATGTGTTTCCCTCTTCCTCAGCTAGGGCATTTGTCTAGACTCCTCTATTGTGTTCAGTTTTTGATTTATATTCCTCTTTATCTCCTAAAAATACTCCCATGATCCTAAGGGGTTTTTTTATTTGCATGTTTTTCCCAGAATGGCAGCGTGGAGGGGTGGGAGGCCAGTTATCTCCAGGTAGTTTAGAGAAAACAAACAGAGCAATTAGCTAATTAGCATTTCAATATGGGTACTTAGCTAGAGTTAGTAGTTTTTTTTTAGTGTTGCCATGGGAACTAGGAAGGCCCTGCCCGCGTCTCTGGGGAACACGTGGAAACTGTTCATAACAATGAGCAGCCCCCGTGGTTTGTTATAAAGTTGCCTCCAGCATAATATTTGCTGGATCTTGAAGCTTCAAGGTCATTTTATCTTCTGGGGATAAGTGTTCTTGCTTTTGACCGGTCTTACCACTAACTGTGTTGTCTGCAAACTCAATCTGGAGAGGTCTCAAATGGGGAAGCTCCCAGGTATGATAAGTTAGAAAAGACTCTTTGTTCATCAAGACAGAAAGGAGAAGCCTTGTGTAGATAACAGAAAATCAAAGGAGAAGCCTTGTGTAAGATAACAGAGAACCAAAGGAGAAGCCTTGTGTAGATAACAGAAAACCAACAGACAGAAACTAAATAGTATGTTGATTACTTAAGCTGGTTGTGTAATTAGAACTTAGGTGCATATAACATATAACCTTATATGGAAAAGACCATTACAGGGCCGTGGACTTTCACCAAGGAAGAAGAGAGGAGCCTTCGTCAAACGACCACCAGAGAGTAGAAGACGACTCCCTAGCAACAGAGGGCGCAAGTGCAGTGTACACCCAGCGATCCCGCGGACACGGAAGAAAGAGAGTATAAAAAGACTGTGGGAAGGGGGAAACAGTGTGAGCCGTTTGCAGAGCGGGGACTCCCCGGCTGCACCCAGCGCTGTTTGCTTGCCATCGCTTGCTGTAATCAATTAATTTCTGATTGACTCTTGAAAGGCTGAACAAATTATTCGCCTCTATTTATAACGCCAGGCGCCTTGGGTTCTTCTCCTTTCCAGGGCGAAGTTGAGGCGACTCATCTCTGCAGAGATTTAAGCTATCTGTTCAGGAATCCTTCTCTGGCCATGCTTCTCTCCTCAGTCTGGGATTCGGTGTCTAGTTCATGCCCTTTCTGGAAATCGGGCCCTTTGGTGCTCAGGCTGGGTCGATGCCAGGTGTTCGATGGTCCGGGCTCAAGTCCTCCGGGCTTGTGGCCCCTCAGACTGCCCATCCAAAGGGACGCCAGTTATGTCGGGATCTGTGATATTTAAATGCTCCTGAGATTGTAGAAAGTCTCTGTCTTTCAGCCCTGCTGCCAAAGAAGGAGTCGTAATTAATCTGTGCTGGTTTTCAAGGTTGTTTATTTCTTCTTATCTAAAATATTTTTTCTCTGATCTGCAGCAGGTCTGTCTTGCAGGACAGCATGCCCCTCAGTGGGATGTTACAAACATTATATACTAGAAACTACGTGTGCTATATTTACAATAACGTGTTAATATCTATCACCCATGTTGAACAGTGTGTCCCCAGCCTAATGAAGCGATACGCGGAATAAATAAATAGACTCCATAACTTGGAGTAGTTATGAAGTGGGTATTTATGTCAGCGCCCGGCACAAGTGAGATAGCTCTCCAAAACTTGTGCCCCGAGCCTCAGTCTGACCCACACTTTTATTCTCAAAGACGTTCCATACGCAATACATTGCACAACTTTTCCATGCATATTCAACCCCTGGCCCCGCCTGTCCTCGCCTCTCATGCTAAATAAGTCCACGCCCTTCTGGGCACGCATGGTTTGCTGTGGTGGTCGCACGGGGGTCTCTCGGTGGTCCTGAGGCTGAAGATTGTGGTCTTCTTCATGGCTGAACTTTTGACCTTTTCCTCTCTGCACGTGCGCTTTTGGTCCTTTGGTGCTTATCTGAGTAGGTCTTTCAGTCTTGATAGGCTTGGAGACAGAGGAGCTTCTTTGTCTGGGTTCTTTGCCTCTTCTGGTATTGTTCTTTATGCAAGAAGCTCTAGAAATTTGCATTTTCCTATGCCCTTTGTACCAGGCAGAGGTTTCTTAATTAAAAGGTTGAAAATTCAACACATAACTCTACAAGCTAAATTATAAATGCTTAATTCATTTTGTTAACTTAACTCTAAAAATCTCTGTTTCAGTAAACCAATAGAAAAATGCCAACACCACAGTGAAACATGGAGGGCATGAAGAAGAAGAAGAAGGACAAGGCATGCCCAATTTTCCTCCATCTTGCCCCCTTTGAACCCCTTATCTAGAATCCTAAAATTCTACTTTTGCACCCATGCCACACTAATTACTACTTATGTCAAACACTCAGAGCTTGTAATTCATCCTGTGAGATTGAAAACTCTTTTCCATGGACAGAGATCAGAGACAGTGTCTCTTGGGGCTCTGTACAGGGGGGTTTCTGACCCCCTGCCAGGGTCCCAGACTTTCCAGGGCAGCCAGAGAGGGATGCCCTGGATTCCCACATACAGGAAATCATATAACGGACAATTGCTATTTCAGTAATCAAGAGCATAAGTCTAGTCAATATAAAAATTTCCTTCTATGCAAGTCATCGCTCCCCATCCTGTGAGTCTCTAAAATTGCAGGCAATTTTATGTGGTGCTAACCAGGATCCAGGGGGAGAGTTCATTAAACCACTCTTTTGGCTGCAATGACCAAGGAGTCCAGCAGACTGGTTGTTAATTTCCTTCATGTTTCTTGATATTGTATTCTTCTTCAGTGAGGTCTAGTATTTTACATATTCCTTGCTCATTAATATCAAGGATTAGACAATTTAATAAAGCCATTTTTGGTACTTGTTGGACTTGTAAGCTGAGCTCCAAAACAGCATGGTGTAAGGCCCCAAACAACTCGCTGAAAGGGGCTTACAGAGGTTCCTATACTCTGGGTTAGATGCATGGGAGAAATATCGTCTAGATATTCTCAAGAGGTCAAAATTACTTTACTGGCAAAATATAGAAAATCAAGAAACTTTGTCAAAAGTTTTAGTACAACATCCAATCAACATAAAACACTTCTCACAGCTATATTTTGGCTCATTCAACTAAGCAAACTCTAAACTTAAACCCATTCAATGTTAAGTTACCCAAAATATTCCAAGAAGAGGGAATTAGAAGAAGAGAAAGAAAAGAGATAGAAAAACACACATATAGCAACCAACTCCTGGGTTAAGGTGTTGTCCAGATAGAAACTCCAAGAGCAGGGTAGGGTCAAGACATGTGCTTGTCTCATGTGCAGCCTTAAATACCTCTGGGCCTTTGTGGCCCCTCTCCCCCCCCGCCCGCCCCTTCCCAGGTGGGACTTCCGGTCATCCGGCCACTCAGGAGCTGGGTTAGGCAGAGTGGAGCACTGCCTCCGGTGTGGCCAATTATTGACAGGCACTGTGGGTCTGGGATGCTCTAGGGCTGGGGGGTGTGGGGCAGGACACTGTCTCGCCAGAGCAAGGCCTGACCTGCCCTCTCCCACACACACAGACATAATTTTTGCTATAATCTCTTACTACTGGGTAGTTCGTTAAAAATTATCTTTTTTTTTTTTTGGTCAGGACTTCAACACCAGTAGTTTCCACATCCAAATATGGTTAAACTTATCTCTTTTCCTGTCACAGTATTTCCGGTCTGTAGTTGGACAAGATAAATCTGGCCATAACATAAATCCAATTTGGCTTGCCTAGTTCAGAAGTACACAAGTCCCTGAGTGAGCAATCATAGGATAAATCTGAACTCAAACAGAGACCTAAGCCAATCATGTTCAATCCAGAATGCAGACATACCACTGGTCAAGGAGCTGAGCAGTGCAGAGATCCCAACCAATTGGCTGTCTAAGCCTGGGAAATTCATACCCCCTCTAAGTGAAAAATGCATATTAAATTATTGGCTCTTCACAAATATTAAATTGAATGCTATATTTGTTATGTTGGAAAGTTATTTTGTAGTACTGTAATAATACTTTTTTAAGTAGTGTGTTAAATATAGTTTTAGGCTATAGCATAATATTAAAATAGAAGCTATGTGATGTAAGATACCTTTTTGTGACCAGCACAAGGAATGGATAAGATAAGCAAGAAATTCTTCTCATAGAGATAACAGCAACAGGACACCAAAAAAAATCTCAAGACAAGGATTTATGGCCTCTTTATTGAACTGTGCCGACTTCTTCCAGACACCCTGGAGCCAAAAGGATTGATTTACAGAATGAGGAAGAGAGCTGACAGAAAACAGAAAAATTTCTAGTTTGAAAGGAATATTTGCATCATGTATGAGATATATGAATATGCAACGGGCTATGGCTTTTAAGGGTTATTCCTTTGTTAGCGGACATGCTTTCTTGAGGAAAGCATCCGGATGTCCATAATTCCTTGCTTGTTATTGTCCTTTATTGTCCTAACTCTGATTGTCCAAATTCTTATTGCTCTAATTTTTATTACTGTTTTTTTTTATAACTATTTTATTACTATTAAACTTAAAAATTTTTAAACAAGTGATTGGCGTTTTTCACAATTTGGTGCTGAGACCCGGGAAGTAACACCTCGCTGCCGGGGCTCTAGGGGATTCCGAGTGGGGAAGGTGCTCCCTGCCCATTTGGCAGCCCTGCTCTGTTTCTTCTGGGTGGCTGACAGACGCAGGTTGCAACCAGTGGACAAAAAGGAGACAATAAAACAAAGAAAAGGGAAAAGATTCCCTAAAACCACGGTAATTGGCCCCGTAAGACTGAAGTGTACACAAAGACAAGGCCCAAGGACAAAGAATAGGTAGGTATTTGTTTGGACGGGGTGGATAAGGGGGGGGATGAATGTGTGCGAATGAGAGGTGGGCTGGTTATCCCAGACCTGCCAAGTGAGTGATGAGTCTCCCATGCTGCGGTTCTGTCTTTTTGGAGAAAAGCGGCTAGTAAAGAGACAAAGCGAGTGACAAAAAGAGTGAGAGAATCCCCCCTCCCCCGGGGAAACTGGGACTGGGTCTCAGGGAAGGGGTGGGACCCCTTGGAGAGAGGGAGCCGAGGGTTTTCCTGGCATAATCCACTGGGAAAGCAGAATAAAATAAAGCAACAAGTGTAGAAGGGGCCCCTAAAAATTCTGCTGGGTTGGGGGATGAGAATGCCCGAGAGCATGCAGGATTAAACCTGATGGGTTGAGGGATTGATATTCCCAGGAGCATCCAGGGTTGAGCAAAATTCTGCCAGATTGAGGATAATGCCCAAGAGAATCTGGGGTTGGACAACACAACTAGATTAAGGGATAATGCCCAAGAGAATCTGGGGTTGGACAACACAGCTGGATTGAGGGATATCCAAGAGTACCAGGGCTGGCCAGTATCATCTGAAATTGTAACAGGTGATTTGAAAGTAAAAGGTATCTTATTGTTGTCTTGTTGTGTGTGAGAGTGAGTCACACACAAAATCAACCTCAGCTTCCTGGGTGGGTGGAGGCTATGGAAAAGGTGTAGGTGACCTGCAAACAAGCCATTGTTCCCCCGGGCGTGTGGAGGGGGCCATGGTTAAAGAGTGTGAGTGAGACAAAGACAGCCTCACAGGTGAACTGACACCAGAGGCAACCAAATTCAGGGCACTTCCCGGAGACCGCGCGGTACTGAAGCCCAGAGAGGCTGACCCCAAAGCAAGGGGTAAGACTTTTTAGCACCGCGGCTGCGAGGGGTAGTCGTGTGACCCATTCCTCAAAGTAGGGGGGATGGGGAGTCCAGGTCGGGCAAGGTGCGGAGGTCCGAACCCCTGACTCTGAGGCTATCTCTAGGGAAGAGGGATAGCCAAACCTCGGGGAGGTGGAAGGGGTCAGGGTTGGGGCCTACACGGATCCATGATTATCTGGCAACAGGAATCCACTTTGTATAAGTCTAAGAGGTTTGCTAAGGTTTCCTTCCTTTGTCAAATACAAGAAAAGGGAAATTTACGGAGTGCTGAACCTAAGTCAGTGGGGAAACTTAGGGGTGTCAGTATTTAAGGTTCTGGGGTGTTGAAAAAAAAGTACCTTACATAGTCCAGGTGGGCAAGACACAAGAACCAAAAACTCGGTTAAGCAGAAGTCGAGAAGTATGAATGAACAGGCCTGAGTGTGTGAATGTGTGTGAGAGTGAGTGCGAAATAAAGGTGAGTAAATGTAGATGAAAGCAAGTATATGTAATGTAGATTGTTTATTTTGAGCTTCACTTTATCTCCTTGGAGGGAGGTGTATTGTATTGAATAGTATTGTGAGAAAAAGGGTTTTTTTTTTATGTGTGTAGTTGAAAGAATGTGGTATTCAGGTTGCTAGAGAAAATGAGAAACAGAAGCAGGGGACGAATACATAAGATCTTGAAAAACGGAACAGAAAACCAGTAAGTTGGGTACAGGGAAAAAAAAAAAAAAACTGAGTAAAAGGGTACCAGCAGAGATACCCCAAGATAGCGCTTTGGGAGTTATGTTAGCTAACAGGGATACAAATCCTTGTACAAGGAGAAAATACAGGGTATGCAGTAGTTGATGGGAAAAACATGCAAACTATTGAAAAAGAGAAATTAACCTTAAACTGGTCAGCTCAAACTTGTGAATTATATGCTGTAAAAAGAGCACTGGAATATTTAGCACAAGAAAGGAACTATGTACTGATTCAAGGTATGCCTTTGGAGTAGTACATACCTTTGAAAAAAAATTTGGGAAGAAAGGGGATTACTTAATTCAAGAGGAAAGGGATTAGTACATGAGGGACTCGTTTTAGAGGCACTAAAATTACCTGAAGAGATAGCTATAGTACATATTAAGGTGTGAGAAATGCATATTTTATGATTGGCTTTTCGCAAATATTACAATGAATATTATATGTGTAATGTTGGAAAGTTATGCTGTATTAATTCTCTCAAGTAGTGTGTTAAATGTATTTTTAGGTTATAACACAATGTTAAAATAGAAACTATACTATGTAAGATACTTTTTAACTAGCTCAAGAAAGAGATGAGATAATCAAGAAATTCTTCGCACAGAGATGGCAGTGACGGGGCCCATAAAGAGTTACGGCCTCCTTATCGGAAAAGACAAACATTCTTCCACCTTCTCTCCATCTTTATGGAACCACCAGGATTAAGGAGAAGAAGTTGACAAAAACCAGAAAAGCTCTTAATTTGGAAGGAATTTATGCATCATGTATGGGATGCATGAATATGCAACAGGCTATTGCTTTTAAGGTTATTCCTTTGTTCACAAGGCGTGCTTATCGGGCTTAAGGGCCCAAGAGCATCCGGACGTCCGTAATTCTTTGCTTTTTATTGTCTTGTAATTGTCCTCATTGTCCAAATTTTTATTACTCTAATTGTATTACTATTTTTATAACCATTTTATTATTATTAAATTAAAAAAAATTTAAAAACCAAGTGATTGGCGTTTTTCACAATTATGGTAGCAGAGGATGGTTTCTAACACCTCTCTGCCAGTGCCTTAGGAGAGTCAGAGTGAGGGAGACGCGTCCTGCCCTGTTAGGCAGCCTCACTGTGATCCCCTGGTGTGACCGACAGACGCAGGTTACTATCTGATGGACAAAAGGGAGCAATAACACAAAGAAAAGGGAAGGGATTCCCTAAAACTGCGGTAATTAGACCCTAAAACTAAAGTGTACCCGAAGAACAAAGACCCAAGGACAAAGGATAGGTAAGTATTTGTTGGGACGGGGCGGATAAGGGGGGCATGAATGTGTGCGAATGAAAGGCGGGCTGGTTGCCCCAGACCTGCTAAGCGAGAGCGATAGTCTCCTATGTTGCGTTTCCGTCTTTTTCGCGAGAAAAGCGCCAGTAAAGAGACGAAGCGAGTGATAAAAAGAGTGAGAGAATCCGCCCCCCCCCCCGCGGGGAAACCGGGACTGGGTGTCAGGGAAAGAGTGGGACCCCTTGGTGGGGGGGGAAATAAAAGGTAATTAATTGGAAAAAAAAATAAAAGGTAAAAAGAGGATTTTCTTGGCATAATCTATTGGGGAAAAATAAAAGGTAAACTGTGTGGGAGGGGCCCCTAAAAATTCTGCTGGATTGAGACAAGAATTAAGATAAGAATGCCCAAGAACATCCAGGATTAAACCTGCTGGGTTGACGGATTAATATTCCAAGAGCATCCAGGGTTGATTCAAACCTGCTGGCTTGAGGGATTAACATTCCAAGAGCACCCAGGGTCGCCAGAGTGAGGATATGCCCAAGAGGATCTGGGGTTGGACAACACAGCTGGACTGAGGGATAAAAATGTCCAAGGGGATGTGGGGTTGGAAAACACAGCTGGATTGAGGGATATCCAAGAGCTCTGGGATTGGCCAGAGAAAGGTACCTTGTTGTCTTGTTGTGTATGCGAGGGTGGGTTCCGCACCAACAAGTCCCCGCGGGTGGGAGCTGAGGCAAAACCCGCAAACCTAGCCTTGTTCCCCCGGGCAGGAGGGGGAAGCTGTGACTCGCACCAAGTGTAAGTCAAATGCAGCCAGCCTCAAAGGTGAATTGGCACCAGAGGCAACCAAACTCAGGGCACTTCCCAGAGGCCTAGTGGTACTGAAGCTCAGAGAGGCTGCCCCCAAAGCAAGGATCGCTCAGTATCGTAGGACCTTTTAGCACCGCGGCTGCGTAAAGTAGTCGTCTAACCCATTCCCCCGGGGGGGGGGGGGGGTGGGGAGTCCAGATCGGGCAAGGTACGGAGGTCCGAACCCCTGACTCTGAGGCTATCTCTAGGGAAGAGGGATAGCCAAACCTCGGGGAGGTGGAAGGGGTCAGGGTGGGGCTTACAGGATCCGCGATTCCCTGGTAACAGAAATCCCTTTGTGTAACTCTAAGAGGTTTGCTAACGTTTCCTTCCTCTGTGCAATAAAATAAAGGGAAATGTAGAAGTGTGAATGAACAGGCCTGAGGGTGTGAATGTGTGTGCGAGAGTGAGTGGAGAATAAAGGTGAGTAAATGGAAATGAGTGGAAGACATGTAATGTAGATTGTTTATTTTGAGCTTTACTTTATTTCCTTGGAGGGAGGTGTATTGTGTCGAATGGTATTGTGAGAGAAAGGATTTTTGCGTGGGTAGTTGAAAGAAGGTGATATTCAGGTTGTTAAGAGAAAGTGGGAAATAGAGGCATGAGATAAATAGATAAGATCTTGAAAAATGAGACAGAAAACCAGTAAAAAAAAAAAAAAAAAAAAGGGAGTACAAGGGTACCAGCAGAGATACCTCAAGGTAGGCCTTTGCGGGGGGTTATGTTAGCTAACAGAGATACAAATCCCTGTACCAAGAGAGATATAGGGTATGCAGTAGTTGATGAGGAAAAACATGCAAACTATTGAAAAAGGGAAATTAACCTTAAACTGGTAAACTTAAACTTGTGAATTATATGCTCTAAAAAGAACACTGGAATATATAACACACAAGAAAGCAGCTATGGATGCATTGGGAATTTTTTTTTTGAGTAGCAAGGCAAGTGACTGAAAGTTATATAACTTGCCAAAGGATAAATAAAAATGTGATGAGAAAAACAACATCAGGAGGTCGTGAGTTAGCTCTCTAATAATTTCAAAGTATCCAAGTAGAAGTTTAGTTTTTTTGGGCTGTAAAATTTGTTTATAAATTCAAAAGAACCGTTCAATCCAGAAGAAAGAATATGCCATACGCTGGACGGGAGATTTTGGGAGAATAAAAATCTTTAAAGTATCAGAAACCACCATCAGAGACTACACAAGAGAGGAAAAAAAGGGGGGGGGGGGGGAAGAAAAAGGGCTGGGAACAGGAGGAAGGGAGGAAAGAAAAATAGTGGGATCCTTTGCAAGTGTTGTCTCCTCCATTCCCACTCGGCCCCAGCGCGCCACCCGCGGCTGCTCCGCCGGTCCCGGTACCCGTCCCGGCCCTGGTCTCGCCTCTCGGGGCTGCAACGCCGGTCCCCGCCCCCATCCCGGCTCCGGCCCCGCCGGTGAATTTGCCCCGGTCCTGGCCGCCTGGCCCGCGGCCACTCCGCCGCGTGGTCTGGGGTCGCCGTCCTTCTAAGGTCGTCCTCCATCGACCGCGCCAGGGGAGTCACGTCGGTCCCATCCCCGGCTGCCCTGCCCGTGCCGGCTGCGCTGGGCGCCGCCGCTGCTGCCGGGGCCGCACAGCTTGCATTGTCTCTGCCAGGAGCTGCCGAATCAGCCGCCATCGGCCGTGTGCGGCTCAGTCACCACCAGAAGATCCCCCTTTGGCGGTTCCGGCAGCGGGACCCGCCTGCGCTTTAGAGGACTAAGCCTCGGCGCGGATCTCTCCCCGAAACCCCGCTCCTGCCCTGCGTTCCGTTCCCTCGGCAACCCCAACTCCAGCTGTTCAGGGAAACTCTAGAGGAAGTGCCTCTTGAGCGGGGTCAGGAATTTAATGATCAAGAGAATGTGCGGGGGGGGGGGGGGGGGGATGCGCAGCATCTCGAGGGCAAAATGCTGAAGGGGCTTTTGAGGCACAGCAGGGGAAAGAGGAGGCTCCAACTGAATGGTTGGACAGACGTGGGAGAAATATAAGGCAACGTTCCAGAGTAGATCCTGAGACTGATGTGTGAAAAGCTTTGTTAAGGATTAACTTTATTACTGGTCCTTGGCCAGATATTAGGAAAAAATGGGAAAAAAATGAAGATTGGCATGATAAATCATTAGATGGTTTATTAAAGGAGGCTCAGAAAGTCTGTGGCCAACGCCAAACTAAAAGCAAGGATTGTGACAGTCACCATGTGAGAAAACAATTACCAAAAAAAAAAAAAAATCAAAACCACACAGGCACTACTCCTAGATATGGCAGTTGTAGAGACAGGAGAAGAGGAAGGAATAAAAACCCCAATACAAACCAAGTCTCAGGAGCATTCCAGGAGTGTCTGCTTTTATTGTAAGAGTGAAGGACATTATAGGAAAGATTGTCCTAAGATGGTAAAAGATTTGAAAATTTTCAAAGAGATGAGCACAGAGGAAGACTAGGGATGTCAGAGGCTCTATTTTTTAGGGGACAAATACCATCTGGAGCCTGTGATGACTTTAAAAGTGGGTCCCCATGAAGAAGAATTGGAATTTGTGGTAGACACAGGGGCAGAAAGAACCTGTCTGTTAAATATTCCAAAAAGTTATAATGTGAGCAAAAATACTGTAAAGTAACAGGAGCAAAAGAAGAGAGTTTCACAGTTCCTGTCATTAAAAATGTGGCAATTGAGGGAGAAACTAAATTTTAAATAAGAGATGTCTTATTAGTCCCAGGGGAGGGTAGCAACTTATGAGGATGAGATTTACAAGTGAAATTAGGAATAAGGGTTATCCCAGAAGATGGGAAGATGACAGCTAGAGTTTTAAAATTAGGCCAAGAGGATAAAGAAAAATTAACAAGGAAGTTTGGGCTGGGGAAGGAAATAGGGGAGGATGCTTCATACGGAGCAGATGGCTTCATTGAGCTGTTGATTCAGCTAATTCTTTTCCCTTTTCTGTGTACAAGTACTTTAAACTATTTATTCCAATTTGCATTGTGATTTTTCATCTTCAAATACGTAACTTGCTGTACTCTAAGACTGAAAAACTAGTTTACAGCTGTGACATAGGAAAACCTAGTCTTATTTTATTTTGAGGCCAGGTTATTCAATCAAGTGGTTCTCAGTGTGTAAAGTTAAACTAAAAGTAACACCAGCTGATTAGTAGGTCAATGAGAAACATTTTTCCTTCCAGCCAGTCCTTTTTCATGTACCCAAAGGTGGTTTTTTGTTTTCTTAGTTTTTGTTTTGTTTGTTTGTTAGTGCTTCTGGAAGCGCTGACTACTTGCAGTGCACCTAGAACAACAGCTAGAGTTGTACATGCATAGCACTTCTGAAAAAAAAAAAAAATAGGGCTCATTTTTTGACCCAGAATTGGAGGTGGCTACATAAAAAAAAAAAAAAAAAAGGAACCTACAAAGCTAGATGAAGAAAAGTTTTCAGTATCTTCTAATGTAAGCTGCTAATTTGTTACTTTCAGCATCACTGTGGATGTGTGACACATACACATGAAAAAGAGGGTGGGGGTGGGGTCTCTGCTTGCTGTAGTTTTATTTCTTAAATGAGTAATTCAAGAGTGCCTCTTCCTAGCAGTCAAAGAGAAAATATTGCAGAGACAAATCCCTTACTTGCTGTCCCAACCACTGTATCCATATTTTGTCCATTCCCTCTTCAAATTATAGAATTGTAAAACTCATGCTCTGTGTCCTCAGATGCCCTTCCCAAATCAAACCTTGGCTTCGTTGCAAATTGCATTGTACTAACTAGCATTGCCTTAAATTTTTTTGGTGCAGGCAGGGTCACTTTAGAACTAAGTTGCTCTTTACTTTGTTCCTGCAACCTTTCCAAGCTTGTGAATGGAAAAAAATGTGACAGCAAAGCAAGTCTTTAGTTTTGGCACTGTGTCAGCTGTGACTAGCTAGTAGCCTTAGTGAAGGGTGCTGTGAATTGCACGCACATAACAAAAGTAATTTAATTGGTAAAGAAGTTGAAAAAGGGGAAAGGGGTGATTTGCAGACTTACCTCTCCGAGATGTTAGAATGTAGACTGATGTTGGAAGGTGGACTGATGTTGGAATGTAGATGTTGAAATGTGAAGAGAGAGAAAGGGAGAGAAAGAGAGAGAAAGGGAGAGGAAGAGAAAGAGAGAGCAAAGGGGATAGTGAAATAAGCCCCCAAAGTCACCATGCCCATGGCTGTCTGTAAGTTCTCCCCCACTAGGTAGAGTGACAACAGGGTAGGGGGAGAGGCCAAGAAGAGAGTTAAACACAAAGCTGTGAAAAAGAAGAGATAAGGATTAAAGCAAAAACAGCTGGTACTCCAAAACCTCACAAAGTAGGTTTTTTGTCAAGATTTTTTCTTTCTGTTTTTTTTTTTTTTGTTGTTGTTAAGAAGAGGAGGCTTTTGTTCTGCAGAATGGGTCTGTAAGGCTAAAACAGTTAAATGTCACCCAAAAAGTAAAAAGCAAGAGATGTGATACATCTCGTGTTACAATGGGTCTGGTGTTTTTATTTAACTAATTATAGCTCACAGGAAGAAGAATTTGCCTCTGCAACTATTAACACAGCTGGATACAAAAAGAAGAGGCAGCTGTAGAAAAAGAGTTTAGTTAAACCCAGAAACTTTTAAAGAAAACTAATGGTAAAGGTAATGCAGTATTGTCTTTCTTTTATCACTGTGTTATTAAGAAGTCCTTTCCAGGTACCACTAAAGCAGCAATCTGAACCACAGAAAGAGGGTGAATTCATGCCAGCAAAATCAAAGGATTTGTGAAGAAATTGGAGGAATGGACTATCACATCTAAACCGGGTGATACCAAATTGACTTTCAACTGGGACTGGGTGGTAATGGTTTGGGAAGACCCAAATGATCCAAGGAAGGTACAAAGAATAACACCTAACTGAGAAATAAGGCAAAGCTTACAACACTGGTTTTAAGCACTGCGTGAATAAGCCCTGAGACGCCTCTGACACCTCCTTGGGAGAGGAATACTGCCACTTCAAACAGGAGGATCAGGACTATTTTAATCAAAGAGTTCTTATATTCTGGCCTTAGCTTGTACAGGGAAGAAGGGAAATTACCATTAGTACTATACTGTATACTTTATTTGATTCATCCCAATACTGGACACGCTAACTGGGTTATAAGTAAAAGTTCAAATTATGATTTGGAGCTCACAAAATCTATGTTCTCATTGCAAGAAGTACTGAGTACTGAATCTATCCTCTATACAGATGGAACTCAAAACAACTGAAGCAATAACTTTGTTTTGTGGATGGAAATTATTAGTCCCTGTTGACAGAGAGATACATGAGGAACGGTGGGAAACCACAGTTAAGGAGTGTCAAAAACGACTTGCCAAAAAAAAAAAAAAAAACCACATTAGTAAAAAGGAGTGACAAGGGCAAGCCTGGACTGACCACTGTACTCGCCACCGAGAAGATCACATATACCTGCTATGGAAAGCAACTCCATAGGCAGGGGAGGTGGGCGTATAAGCCATACCAGACATCTGTTATTCCTGTTTCTATCTCTCATTTGTTGTCTTTTACCTTTCGAGATACCGGCAAGATCGTGTCACAAATGCTACAGAAAGTATTACATGGGAAGAAACCAAAGTTCCTTTTTTGTTACACACACCTATGTCAACAGCCACTGTTATGACCCATCCAAATTAAGTACCTACAGGCAAAATGGGGAAAAATACTGGATTACAAAGAACTTAGGAAAAAGTGGTAATAGATGGGGCATTGAATGTCCGAAAGGAGAGAGATGGATTTGTTTTACATTTGATCTCAGAGATATAGTCCAAGATTCGGAAAAAAGGCAAGTATTAAACAAAAAGGTGAAACCAGCACAGCAATCTAGCTCTGTATTGACCCCAAATTATATACTGAATCGTATCATAGGACTCCAAGCAGTTATAAAGATGATAACAAATAAAGCCGCTCAGGCATTGGAATTAATATCGAGTCAGCAAAGCCAAACAAAAACTGTAGTGTATCAGAATCGGTTGGCTTTAGACTATTTATTGGCTAATGTAATAAATGCCAATCACTTGTTTTAAAAATTTATAAAAGTTTAATAAAAATAAAATTGTTATAAAAATAATAATACAAGTATAGTAATAAAGGTTAGACAATTAGAGTTAGGACAATTAATGAGACAATAACAGCAAAGAGTTACAGCCCGGGCTGGGTACCTCTTTCTGGACAAAAATGAGCCAGGAAAAGGACCCCGTTAAAAGAGAATTTACTCCTTAAGAGGGGTAACCTGTTGCATATACAAAACACTTCATGATTATGCATATATTTTATTTAAAACAAGAAATTCGTCTGGTACTTGTCAAAAAGTTTCTGTTAATCCCCAGGCGCCTTCGAGTCTAAGTCAGGCTTGAAGAAGTTTGTTTCTGTTGACAAGGAAAGCCATAAATTCCTCTCCTTTGGAAAATTTAGGGGTTTCTGTAATTGTTATCTCTGCGAAGAATTTCTTGATTATCTTCTCCTTTTCTTGAGCTAATAAGAAGAATATCTCACTCATATAGTTTCTATTTTAACTACTAAAGCTTAATTTTAATTACAAAACTACATTTACTCTATTATTAAAATGTTAATACAGCATAACTTTCCAACCTAGCATAATACATATAGTAAATATCTGCGTAGAGCCATATAATATGCATTTTTCACAATCCTTCCTCTTTCTTTTTATAATTACTTTGGCTTGAGCAATATTTATTGCTTTCTAGCCTTCATTTTTCATTCATTTTCTTCATAAATCAATCTAGCTTCTTGAAAGGGGTCTTCTATATTATTTTGTTTCTTTAATACCATAATCCTTTGCACCGTTTTTGTTGTATCCAACTATTGATCCATGGTCACTATTTGCATGCCTTGAACTACACTGTTGATAAGTCGAATGAATCAGGGGATTAAACAAGGAAGGAGTATTAGACTAGCTGTAGCGCATAAAAGGAAGAAGCCTAGTTTTTTCTACCATTCTATTCCCAACACATTATCCCACCAGCTAGTATTTAGCATTGACTCCCACCTTTGAACTGGTACATGTGCAATTTTTCTGATATCATTGACTATATCCAGGACAGCATCCCCATTATCATCTATTTTTAAGCAGCAATCTGATGTATTGAATTTTCCACAAACACTCCCTTCTTCAGCTAATAGATAATCTAAAGCCAACCTATTCTGATACACGACTGCTCTGGTTTGGGTTTGTTGTCTTGATATTAATGCCATTGCCCGACCAGTTTTGTTCGTTATTATCTCTACAGCTGCTTAGAGTCTTATAATACGATTTAACATATAAATTGGACTTTGATATCCCCAACTCCCATCTTGTGCCCAGGTGGCTGGCCCATATGTTTCCAATATATGTTCAGGGGGCCATTCCTTGTCTCCCCATTTTTGGAATCCTCCAATTAAGTCTCTCTTGTTTCTTTTTAGATCCTCATAAACTGGTATCCCTAAGTGATCCCCTTCAGGCCCTGGCAAAAGAAAAAATCCTGGCTGTATGACTCCCAGAGTACAGCTCCCTTTCCACTGAGAGGGGAGTTTTGGGTATGCCCTTTTTCCACATATCCGGAATAAGCCACCTGGAGCTTTCCAATAATCAAATTTTTGCTCATCTATATTCTCCCAAAATTTAGAAATCTCTGGGATGCCAACGTAAGGATTTTTGCCTGTGTCATTACATTGAAAAAGTCTGATTTTATTATTATACTTACAATTTCCTTTTTTTATTTTTTCCTGGGTCCAATACATGGTAGGTTCTTCTGGGACCCACTATACAGAAGTTCCATTACTAACCTTATATCTTTTACAGGGAATTTTTCCTACTTCATGAAGGAGCTTTTTCCCATTGCGACGAAGACATTCTTCCCCTATGAATACTGAACTCAAAATCCACCCCTCTGGTCGGTTTTCTCCCCTTATACTTGTCTGGTTCCACTTAAGGAGCTCAATTGGGCCTAAGCTGCTGCCTTTCCATGGCCATTCTTCTGACATCAAAGCCACTCCACAGACCCAACAATTGGTTATGTTAAGTTCCTTACTTATTCTTTCTCCCAATTCCACAAACTGATTTTTACCCATCCTTGAAATATCTATTTCTTTTTCTAATTGTTGTTCCAGTTTTGTATACAAATCGTCAAGTGAGATTGGTACAGGTTTAGGTGGTGCTGCTGGATTAGCCTTTTTGTTTATCAATTGCTCTTTTACCAAATCCTGTGCTTTATTCCCAATAGCGTATGTGAAACAAATCCATTTCTCCCCTTTTGGGCATTCACTTCCCATACTGTTACCACTTATTCCTAAATTCTCCGTAATCCAGTACTTTTGTCCATTGTGCATGCAGTTTCCTAATTTGGATGGGTTATAACAGTGACTGTTGACATGAGTGTGAGAGATAAAAAAGGAGCCTCGGTGTCTTTCCATATACAGCTTCCGGTAACACCTGTAGCATGGCCTTGTCAATATCCCAAAAGGGAAAAGACAGAAAATGAGTGACAGAAAAAGGAGAGGTCCAGTATGGCTTATACTCCCACCTCCCATGCCTATGGGGTTGCAACCCACAGCAGGTGTATGTGATCTTCTTGGTGGCGATTATAGAGGCCAATCTGGTCTTGCCCTCTCTTCTCTTATCACTTCCTCTTAGCTAATTTCCAGGCAAATTGTTTTTGACACTCCTTAACTGTGGTCTCCCACTGTTCCTCAGCTATTTCCCATTCAACAGGCACTAATAATTCCCATCCACAAAACAAAGTTATTATTTCAGTTGCTTTGAGTTCTACTTGGATAGGGGATCTAGTTGGCACTCAACACTTCCTGCAACAAGGGCGTCGATTGTGTGAACTACAATACCAATTTTTCCCACAATTCAAACATTTACATTTAACCCAATAACGTGCCCAGTATTTGGGTGAATCAAACAGGGTATATTACGTGGCACTGACTTGAGGTTGTAATTCACCCTCCTCTTTGTATAAATCACAGGCTAAGGCCAAAATACAGGAGTTTTCTGTCCGAAAGAGTCCCGATCCTCCTGTCTGTGATGGCAGTATTCCTTCCCAAGGAGGGTACCGGAGGCGCCTCAAAGTTTGTCCAGGCGGTATTTGAAACCACTGATGTAAGCTCGGTCTAACTTCCCAGTCAGGTGTGATCCTGTGTATATTTCTTGGATCATTTGGGTCTTCCCAGTTCATTACCACCCATTCCCCGTTTAACAGTTAACTTTGTATCACCCGGTTCAGATGTTATCATCCACTCCTTAGGTTCTTCCACAGGTCCTTTGATTCTGCTGGCGTGGATCCACTCTCGTTCCCTGGTCCAGATCGCAGCCTCGGTTGTCAGCAATACCTGAAAAGGACCTTCCCATTGTGGGGTTAAAGATTGTTCTTTCCATGTTTTTACCAACACCCATTCCCCTGGGTGAATATTATGGATTTTAAAGTCTAAAGGTGTGGTTTGAGGGATTATCCCTTTTGACTGCCAGTTTTCAAGAGTTTTTGCAATGGTGTTAATATATCCTTTAACACTCTTTTCCCCTACCTCATAGGTAGCATTTTCATGTTGAGTGGTCAAAAATGGTAACCCAAACATCATTTCATAAGGTGACACTCCCAGGTCTGACCTGGGTTGTGTTCGGATCCTGAGTAAGGCTAAAGGTAGGCATTGTACCCACGACATTCGGGTTTCAACTATTAATTTAGTTAAAGTTCTTTTTAGAGTCTGGTTCATCCTCTCTACTCGGCCAGAACTTTGTGGATGCCATGGGGTGTGTAACTCCCATTTTATCCCCAAGGTCTGAATTAATTGTTGTAACACTTTTGACGTAAAATGTGTTCCTCTGTCCGAGTCTATCCTATTAACTATTCCATATCTTGGAATAATCTGTTCCAAAAGGGTTTTACTTACCACGTTGGCTGTGGCCTTGGCAGTGGGAACCGCTTCCACCCAATGAGTTAGATGGTCTGTTATTACTAATAAATACTTCCATCTTTGAACTTGAGGAAGTTCAGTAAAATCTACTTGGATACTTCGAAATGGTCGAAGAGCTAATTCCCGACCTCCCAATTTGGTTTTCCTCATTACCTTTTTATTTATCCTTTGGCAAGTTATACATTTTTCAGTTACTTTCTTTGCTATCCCAAAAATCCCTATACACCCATAGTTCCTTAGAAAATGATCACACAAGGCCTGAGTACCCCAGTGAGTTTTCTGATGCATGTATTCTAATATTCTTCTAGTAAGTATTTTATTAAGTAATTGTCTTCCATCAGGAAGTTTCCATTTCCCTGATTCATCTTGTTCACCTCCTATCTTGTTTAATTCTTTTTCCTATGCTTCACTAAATTTTTGAATTTCCAATTTCTCCTCATTTGGAGTTAATATTAGCAAAACTCTTTCGGCCCCATTTTCTGCTGCATCCTTAGCTTCCTGGTCTGCCAAATTATTTCCTCTTACTTCTGGAGTCACTCCCTTTTGGTGACCCTTAATATGTACTACAGCTATCTCTTCCGGTAATTTTAATGCTTCTAAAACCTCTAAAATGAGCCCGTCATGTACTAATCCTTTTCTTCTTGAATTAAGCAATCCTCTTTCTTCCCAAATTTTCCCAAAGGTATGTACTACTCCAAAGGCATACCTTGAATCAGTAGATATAGTTTCCTTTTTGTGTGCTAAATATTCCAGTGCCCTTTTTAGAGCATATAATTCACAGGTTTGAGCTGACCAGTTTGAAGGTAATTTCCCCTTTTCAATAGTTTGCATGTTTTTCCCATCAACTACTGCATACCCTGACATTCTTTTTCCTTGTAGACACCTGGAGGAACCATCCACATAAATTATTTCCCCTTCTGAAAGGGCTCGTTCTTCAAGGTCTTCTCGAACTTTTGTTTGGTATTGGATAATTTCTAGACAAACATGTATTAGATTATCTGTTGGTTCCCCATGTAAAAATTGAGCTGGATTTAAACTTCCATTTACTTCTAGTGTCAAGTCGTCACTGTCTATCAAGATTGCTTCATATTTTAACATCCTAGAGTCTGTCAACCATTTTTCAGCCTTTAGATTTAACAAATTTCATACTGCATGAGGTGTGCACACAATTAGTTTACCTCCAAAAGTCAGTTTACGACTTTCTTCCACCAGGATTGCAGTAGCTACTATAGCTTGAATACATACTGGCCAGCCGTGGCTCACTGGATCCACCATCTTTGATAAATAAGCCACTGGTCTCTTTACTCCTCCCCACTCCTGAACCAAAACTCCATGAGCCACCCCCTTTTCTGCATTCACATACAAATGAAAGGGTTTCGCTAGTGAAGGTAAGCTTAAAGCTGGTATTGAGGCCAGTTTTAACTTCAGTTCTCCTAATTTATCATCATCTTCCTTGGTCCATTTTATATCATCTCCCTCTGTCAATTTTTCATACAAAAATTTTACTGCCTGTGTGTATCCCTCAATCCATAATCTACAATATCCCAATAACCCAAGTAGTTTTCTGATCTCCCTCTTGGAAGAGGGAGGGGGAAGGGATAAAATTCCTGCAATTCTCTCTGGGTTGAGCTTCCGACTACCCTTACTTATTAAGTGCCCAAGATATTTTACCTCTGGTTCCACAAATTGCAGCTTCCCTTTTGATACCCTTAATCCTTTTTCCCCAAGAAAATTCAAAAGATTTATAGTAGCCTCTCTGACTTCAGCTTCAACTTCCCCCGATAGTAAAAGATCATCCACATACTGGATAATTTGTATCCCAGGAGGAGTGGGGAAAGCTTGTAATATTGTTTCTAAAGCTTGTCCAAATAAGTTTGGGGACTCTGTGAAGCCTTGTGGTAATTTCGTCCATCTTAATTGATGCTTTCTCTCAGTTTGTGGATCCTCCCATTCAAAGGCAAAGATATCTCGGCTCTCCTTGGCTAATGGGCAAGCCCAAAAAGCATCTTTAAGATCCACTACACTAAACCACTGATGCTGGGGAGGGACCTTACTTAGGAGAGTATAGGGATTTGGTACCACTGGGTAGCGAATCCTTTTGTTTACCTCCTTTAAATCTTGTACTAGTCTGTAACTCCCATCAGGCTTCTTTACTGGGAGAATAGGGGTATTATGGGGAGACATACAAGATTCTAATGTCCCATCCTTTATTAGCCCTTCTATTACTGGCTTCAAACCCTCCCGTCCTTCTAATGAGATAAGATACTGACGCACACGTATGGGATAATCTTCTCTCTCAATTGTAACCTTTATGGGATCAATATTTAATCCTCCCCTATTTCCTTCACCAGCCCAAACTTTCTTTTTAATTTTCTTTTCATCCTCTTGGTCTAATTTTAGCACTTTAGCTGTCATCTTCACATCTTCTGGCATAACTCCTATTCCTAATTTCACTTGAAAATCTCATCCCAATAAATTACTACCTGCTCCCAGGACTAACAAGACATCCCCCATCCAAAATCTAGTTTCTCCCTCCATTATCACATCTTTGATGACAGGAACTGTGAAACTCTCTCATTTTGCTCCTGTTACTTTTACAGTATCTTTACTTACACTATAACCTTTTGGAATATTTAACAAACAGGTTCTTTCTGCTCCTGTATCTACCACAAATTCCAATTCTTCTTCTTGGGGACCTATTTTTAAAGTTATCACAGGCTCTAGATGGTATTTGTCCCCTAGAAAATAGAGCCTTTGACACCCCTGTTCTTCCTCTGTGTTAATCTCTTTGAAGATTTTCAGATCTTTTGCCCGTTTAGGGCAGTCCCTCTTATAATGTCCTTCGCCCTGACAGTAAAAACAGACATTCCTGGAATGCTCCTGAGGCTTGGTTTGTATTGGGGTTTCATTCTTTTCTGTTCCCCTGTCTCTATGACCGTCATATTTAGGAGTAGTGCCTGTGTGTTTTTGATTTTTCTTGTAATTGTTTTCTCTCATGGTGACTGCCATAATTTTTGCCTTCAGTTTAGCTTTTTCTTCATTTCTCCGGACATAAACTTTCTGAGCTTCCTTCAATAAGTCATCTAATGGTTTATCATACCAACCCTCAATTTTTTTCTAATTTCTTTTTAATATCTGGCCAAACATCTGTAACAAAGTTAATTCTCAACAAAGCTTTTCCCACATCAGTTTCAGGATCTATTCCGGAATATTGTTTTATATTTCTCCTGAGTCTGTCTAACCATTCGGTTGGGGTCTCTTCTTTCCCCTGCTGTGCCTCAAAAACCTTTTTAGCATTTTGCCCTCGAGGTGCTGCCCTTTTTATTCCCTTGATTATTGTATTGCGATAGTCATTCATATGTTTTCTCCCTTCCTCATTATTCTGACACCACTCCGGGGGTGCAGTTGGCATTATGTCTTCTCCAGAGGGCCCCTGTGGGTGTTCTTTATTCCAGGCTTTTATTCCTGCAATTCTAACCATTTCCCTTTCTTCCTGAGAAAATAATATCTTCATTATAGACTGCATCTCTTCCTAAGTATAAATGTTTGGACCTAAAAACTGGTCAAGTTGTTCAGCTGTGCCTATGGGGTCCTCTAAAATCCCTTTGATTTCCTTTTTAAAATTCCTGACCTCAGAAGAAGTCAGGGGAGCATTCACAAATCCAGTCCCAGCCCCTCCCATCGGGACCTCTCTCAGTGGAAATAGACCAATTTCTTTATCCCAGTCTTTTTCTGTAGCCTTATTTTCGTGTGGTGAGGAAGAATCAGGAGAAAGTTGTCTCTTAACTGCACTTCTAGTATTTTTATAAGGAGCATCTTCTAGGGATAGGGAGTTCCTTTGAGCCGGAGCTGCGGTTTCCAAGGGAACGGAACTCCGGGCAGGGAGGGGGGTGTAAGAAGGGCATACCATCGAGACTTGGTCCTCCAGAGGCGGGGCATGGGCGGGGTTTGCTGCTGGAACTGCTGAAGGAGGGAGCATTTCCGGGGGGTGCCGGACGGCAGCGCGGTCAGCCTCCACGTGGCTAATGGCGGCAGAGCCAGCCGCTCCCAGCAGAGGCAAGGCAGCGGCGGCAGCAGCACTCAGCGTAGCCGGAGTGGGCAAAGCCGCTGGGGATGGGGCCGAGAAAACTGCTGCGGGAGAAGCGGCCAAAGACGGGACGGCCGGGACCGACGGGAGCCCGCCAGGCGCGGCCAGCGGACCAGCCGCGGACCAGCTGGGCAGGATGGGGGCGGGGGCCGGTCGGGCAGCCGTGAGCAGCGACGGGGGGGGCCGGTACCGAAGCGGCGGGCGGCGAAAGAGAGAGCGTGGTAGCTGCTGCGGGCAGCGTGGCGGGAACCTGCAGAGCCGCCGCCGCGGGCAGCGAACTCGCGCCTGGGACGGAAACCGGGGCAGGAACACGCGGCAAGCCAGGACCTGGGGTAGGCGCTGGGACCGGGATAGGCACCGACACCGGGGCCGGCGCAGCTGAAGGGAGCAGCTCGCTGGGACCTGAAACCAGCGCTGGGGCCGCAGGTGGTGCAGGCGCGAATGGGAAGGGAGGGGGTAAAACTTGTAAAGGATCCCATTCTTTTTCTTTTCCTCTTTTTTCCTCTTGCTCTCCTCCCTTCTCTTTCCCTTTTTTCTTTTCTTGTTTTGTTTCGGGGATTTCTGATACCTTAAAGTTTTTTATTTTCCTAAAATCCCCTGTCCAACATGTGGCATATTCTCTTTCTTCTGGATTAAACGGTTCCTTTGAGTTTACAAATACATTTAGAGCCTGACAAATCCATCTTTCAAAAGAACCATATCTAGGCCAATAAACGTGGTCAGATCTTATTTCCTTTGTTGGCCATTCAAGCATACAAAATTGTATCCTCTTTACTTTGTCCTTTTTTCTTGTACAAGGGTTTTTTTCCCAGTTGGCTAACATAACTCCCAGGGAACTATCTTGGGGTATCTCTGTTGATAATTTCTTACGCCTTTTTTTCTTTCCTGTATTCTCCTTACTGGATTTCTGTCCCATTTTTCAAGATCTTATCTATTCACCCCCTGCCTCTGTTTTTCACTTTCCTCTCACTATCTAAATACCACTTTTCTTTCTACTATATTCTCAAAAAACCTCCTTTTTCTCACACTACTTTTCAATACAATACACTTTCCTCCGAGGAACTATAATAAAGCTTAAAATAAACAATCTACGTTACATATACTTTCATTCGTCCACATTCACTCAACTTTATTTTTCACTTACTCTCACACACAACAAAAGAACCACAACCAACAAGGTACCTTTTATTTTTCAACACACCTATTACACTTTTAGGCATCACTGGCCAGTCCCGGTGTTCTTGGATACCCCTCAATCTAGCTGTGTTGTTCGCAACCCCAGATCCTCTCAGGCTTATCCTCAAACCGGCAAAATTTTTACTCAATCCTGGGTGCTCTCGAATATTAATATCTCAATCCAGCAAATTTTAGGGGCCCTTTCCACACATTTTACCTTATTATTTCCCCAATGGATTATGCCAGGAAAACCCTCGGCTTCTTCTCTCCAAGGGGTCCCACTCCTTCCCTGAGACCCAATCCCAATTTTCCCCGGGGGGTTCTCGCACTCTTTTGTTATCACTCGCTTCGTCTCTGTACTGGCCGCTTTTCTCGCGAAAAGTCGGAAACGCAGCATAAGAAACTCCGCTCTCACTTAGCAGGTCTGGGGTACCCAGCCTGCCTCTCTTACACACACACACTCATTCCCCCCTCCTTCGTCCGCCCCCCCAATCCAAGCAATTACTCACCTCTCCTTTGTCCTTGGGTCTTTGTTCTTCCAGTACACGTTGATCTTAGGAGCTAATTACCGCGTTTTAGGGAATTCTTTCCCTTTTCTTTGCTTTATTGTCTCTTTTGTCCCTGGATCATTACCTGCGTTCTGTGGTCACACCAGGGGAACAGAGCGAGGCTGCCTAATCAGGGCAGGACGAGTCTTCTCACTCTAATTCTCCTACAGCACCCACAGCGAGGTATTAATAACCATCCTCTGCTACAATGTTGTAATAAACGCCAATCACTTGTTTTAAAAATTTATAAAAGTTTAATAAAAATAAAATTGTTATAAAAATAATAATACAAGTATAGTAATAAAGGTTAGACAATTAGAGTTAGGACAATTAATGAGACAATAACAGCAAAGAGTTACAGCCCGGGCTGGGTACCTCTTTCTGGACAAAAATGAGCCAGGAAAAGGACCCCGTTAAAAGAGAATTTACTCCTTAAGAGGGGTAACCTGTTGCATATACAAAACACTTCATGATTATGCATATATTTTATTTAAAACAAGAAATTCGTCTGGTACTTGTCAAAAAGTTTCTGTTAATCCCCAGGCGCCTTCGAGTCTAAGTCAGGCTTGAAGAAGTTTGTTTCTGTTGATAAGGAAAGCCATAAATTCCTCTCTTCTTTGGAAAATTTAGGGGTTTCTGTAATTGTTATCTCTGTGCAAAGAATTTCTTGATTATCTTCTCCTTTTCTTGTGCTAATAAAAAGAATATCTCACACACATAGATTCTATTTTAACTACTAAAGCTTAATTTTAATTACAAAACTACATTTACTCTATTATTAAAATGTTAATACAGCATAACTTTCCAACCTAGCATAATACATATAGTAAATATCTGCGTTGAGCCATATAATATGCATTTTTCACAGCTAAAGAAGGGGATGTTTGTGGAAAGTTTAATATATCAGATTGTAGAAAATAGATGACAATGGGAAGGTCATCCTGGCAAAAAAAAAACAAAGGATACCAGAAAAAATTATAACCCAGGTATCAGTCCAAAAATGGGAAAACAATGTTAAAAACTAACTGGTGGGGTAATGTATTGAGAATGGGATGGTGGAAGAAATTAGGATTCTTCCTTTTATGTGTTACAACTGTTTTGATGTTTCTTCCTTGTTTAATCCCATGTTTTATTTAATTACCAACAGAGTCCAAAGAATGCAAGTGGATAAGAAATATTGCTCAAGCAAAATGATTTATAAAGAATAAGGAGGGATTGTGAAAAATGCATATTTTATGATTGCCTTTTCGCAAATATTACAATGAATATTATATGTGTAATGTTGGAAAGTTATGCTGTAGTAATTACTCAAGTAGTGTGTTAAATGTATTTTTAGGTTATAACACAATGTTAAAATAGAAACTATACTATGTGTGATAAGTTAGAAAAGACTCTTTGTTCATCAAGACAGAAAGAAGAAGCCTTGTGTAGATAACAGAAAACCGCCAGACAGAAACTAGTTAGTATGTTGATTACGTAAGCTGATTGTGTAATTAGAACTTAGGTGCATATGGAAAAGACCATTGCAGGGCCGTGGACTTTCGCTGGGGAAGAAGAGAGGGGCTTCCCTCGGGCGACCAACAGAGAGTAGAAGACGACCCCCTAGCAACAGAAGGCGCAAGCGCAGAGTACACCCAGAGATACCGCGGCCCCGGAAAAAAAAAAAAAGTATAAAAAGACTGTGGGAAGGGGGAAAACGGTGTGTGGGCCGTTTTGCGGAGCGGGGACTCCCCGGCTGCACCCAGCGCTGTTTGCTTGCCATCGCTTGCTGTAATCAATAAATTTCTGATTGACTCTTGAAAGGCTGAACAAATTATTCGCCTCTATTTATAACACTATGTAAGATACTTTTTAACTAGCTCAAGAAAGAGATGAGATAATCAAGAAATTCTTCGCACAGAGATGTCAGTGACGGGGCCCATAAAGAGTTACGGCCTCTTATCGGAAAAGACAAACATTCTTCCACCTTATCTCCGTTTTTACGGAACCACCAGGATTAAGGAGAAGAAGTTGACAAAAACCAGAAAAGCTCTTAATTTGGAAGGAATTTATGCATCATGTATGGGATGTATGAATATGCAACAGGCTATTGCTTTTAAGGTTATTCCTTTGTTCACAAGGCATGCTTATTGGGCTTAAGGGCCGAGAGCATCCGGACATCCGTAATTCTTTGTTTTTATTGTCTTGTAATTGTCCTAACTCTAAATTTTTATTACTCTAATTGTATTACTATTTTTATAACCATTTTATTATTATTAACCTTTAAAAATTTTTAAAAATTGTTGTTTTTCACAAAGGGACACCAAAAGGGAATGACCCCAGAAATAAGAGGAAATAATTTGGCAGATCAAGAAACTAAAGATGCAGCAGAAAATGGGGCCGAAAGAGTTATGTTAATTTTAACTCCAAATAAGGAAAAATTAGAAATTCCAAAGTTTAGTGAAGCAGAGGAAAAAGAATTAAACAAGATAGAAGGAGAGCAAGATGAATCAGGGAAATGGAAACTTCCTGATGGAAGACAATTGCTTAATAAAGCACTTAATAGGAAAAATTAGAAGACATGCATCAGAAAACCCATTGGCGTACTCAGGCTTTGTGTGACTATTTCTTTAAGGAACTGGAATGAAGTGGGGTAATGTTATTAATGTTCAGCTCTTTGTTAAAAAGATCAGCTGAGCAGGGGACTCGCCATGGAGCTCGCCCCCGCGGTTGTAGCTTTCCCAGGTGGCCGAAAGGAAGGAGGCCTGCAGAGTCTGTCACTGAAGTCCAGAGCAGCAGCCTTCCCTTCTTCTTTCCTTGTGGCACATTGGTGGCCAGAGGGTGAGGAGGCGTGGTGTGCAGAGTCTGTTGCTGATGTCCAGATCAACAGCTGTCCCCGCTCCTTCCATGGCGGCAGCACCAGGGCTCTCTCTGTCCCTCTGTTGCCCAGCTTCTCAAAGCCTAACCTAGTCTTTTCTTTCTTAGGTGATGGCGACGCATAAAAGTCAATCAGGGGATGTGTTTCCCTCTTCCTCAGCTAGGGCATTTGTTTAGACCCGTCTACTGTGTTCAGTTTTTGATTTATGGTCCTTTTTATCTCCTAAAAATACTCCCATGATCCTAAGAGTTTTTTTATTTGCATGTTAGTCCCAGAATGGCAGCGGGGGGGGGGGGGGGGGGGGGGGGGAGGCCAGTTATCTCCAGGTAGTTTAGAGAAAACAGAGCAATTACCTAATTAACATTTCAATATCGGTACTTAGCTAGAGTTAGTAGTTTTTTTAGTGTAGCCATGGGAACTAAGAAGGCCCTGCCCGTATCTCTGGGTAACACGTGGAAACTGTTCTTTATAGAACTATGGGTATTGAGATTTTTAGATTAGCAAAACAAGTAACTGAAAGATATATAACTTGCCAAAAGGTAAATAAAAAGGTGATGAGAAAAACAACATTAGGAGGTCGTGAGTTGCCTCTTCGATCATTTTAAAGTATCCAAGTAGAAATTTAGATTTGTCAGGCTCTAAATTTATTTGTAAATTCAAAAGAACAGTTTAATCCAGAAGAAGGAGAATTTGTCGCATGCTGTGTGGGAGATCTTGGGAGAATAAAAATCTTTAAAATATGAGAAACTCCCCCGAGACAAAGCAAAAAAAAGAAAAAGGCTGGGAACAAGAGGAAAAAGAAAAAAAAGGAGAGGAGGAAAGAAAAGGATTGGAATCCTTTGCAAGTATTACCTCCTCGGTTCCCGCTTGCTCCCCCACCGTTTGCGGCTGCACCACCCCCCCCAGCCCCCGTCACGGCTTCGGTTTCGCCGCTCGCGGCTGCACTGCCGGTCTCGGCTGTCCCCTCCCCGACCACTACTCCCGCGGCTGTCCCCGCTGTCCCATCCCCAGCTGCTCTGCCCATGCCGGCTGCACTGGGCGCCGCCGCTGCTGCAGGGGCCACTCCGCCTTCTTTTGTCTGCGCCGGGAGGTGCCGCCATTAGCCACGTACGCACTCTCCACGCCAAGGTTTGGTTTCCACCAGAAGACCTCCACTCCTTTGGCAGTTCCAGCAGCCGACCCCGCCTGCGCCTTGGAGGACCAAGTTTCGGTGCGAACTCCTCCCCTCAAACTCCTTCCTGCCCTGGGTCCCGTTCCCTTGGTAACGGCAGCTGTTTTTCTCAAGATAATCAAGGGAATAAAAGAGGCAGCACCTTGAAGGCAAAATGCTAAAAAGGCTTTTGAGGGAGACAGGGGAAAGGAAAAGAACAGGACCCCAATACAAACCAAATCTCAGAGGCATTCCAGAAATGTCTGTTTTTACTGTGGGGTTGAAGGGTATTATAGGAGAAATTGTCCTAATCAAATAAAAGATCTGAAAATCTTCCGAGAGATGGGCACAGAAGAAGAATAGGGAATTCATAAGCTCTATTTTTTTTGGGACAAATACCATCTGGACCCTGTGATAACTTTAAAAGTGGGTCCCCAAGAAGAAAAATTAGAATTTGTGGCAGAAAGAATCTGCTTGTTAAATATTCCAAAAAGTTATAGTGTAAGCAAAGATACTGTAAAAATAACAGGAGCAAAAGGAGAGAGTTTCACCCTTCCTGTCATTAAAGATGTGGTAATCGAGGGAGAAACTAGAATTTAGATAAGGGATGTTTTATTAGTCCCTGGGGCAAGTAGCAACTTACTGGGAAGAGACTTAAAAGTAAAACTAGGAATAGGGGTTGTTAAAAATAGGTTAGAAACTATTGTAAAGTAGTTGATACTTGTTAAGCATGTACTGTTAGTTTGGTTGTGGTAAAAGGGGTTTAAAGGGGTAGTTGTCAGAAATACGGTACTCTAATGTACCATATTACACCTAAGTAAAGTGCACCCCCCCAGCGGAACGAGCCAGCCTGCACCGAACTGTAATGGGCCAATCATACACCTTAAACCTTCATGAAAATAAAGGATCCAAAAAGAAACCAATCCAAACAGACAGAAAACAGGATGAAAAGGGGGCTTCTGACCCACTGAACCTGTGCCACTCCACCTGGAACATCGGGGACATCGCTGATCAGAAGACCCAGGGCCAGCGCTGCAGCATCCTTGGCGCTCCAGCATCCTTGACAGGAATGCTCCTGCTCAGCCCGCAGGCCGCCATGCTTTAGGCCATTCTTTTTTTATTACAATAAGTGCTGAAATCACTTTTAGTACCGGGACTGTGTTCCCGTTTTTAACAGGGGTCATACCAGAAGAAATGAAAATGCAATTTGTAAAACTAGAGGTAAAATATTTTGGACACTTAATAAGTAAGAGTAGCCGTGAAATGAACAGGGCTAATGCCTTTATTAATGTTCAGCTCTTTATTAAAAAGATCAGCTGGGCAGGGGGCTCGACGCAGAGCTCGCCCCCGCGGTCGTAGCTTTTCCCAGGCAGCCAAAAGGAAGGAGGCATGCAGAGTCTGTCACTGGAGTCCCAAGCAGCAGCTGTCCCTTCTTCTTTCCTTGTGGCACACCAGTGGCCCGAGGGTGAAGAGGCGTGGCATGCAGAGTCTGTTGCTGAAGTCCAGAACAACTGCTGTCCCCGCTCCTTCCCTGGTGGCAGCACCAGGGCTCTCTGTCTCTATCTCCCTGCTTCTCAGAGCCTAATACAGTCTGTTCTTTCTTAGGTGATGGCGACGGTTAAAAGCCAGTCAGGGGATGTGTTTCCCTCTTCCTCAGCTAGGGCATTTGTCTAGACTCCTCTATTGTGTTCAGTTTTTGATTTATATTCATTTTTATCTCCTAAAAATACTCCCATGATCCTAAGGGGTTTTTATTTGCATGTTAGTCCCAGAATGGCAGCGTGGAGGGGTGGGAGGCCAGGTAGTTTAGAGAAAACAAACAGAGCAATTAGCTAATTAGCATTTCAATATCGGTACTTAGCTAGAGTTAGTAGTTTTCTTTTAGTGTTGCCATGGGAACTAGGAAAGCCCTGCCCGCGTCTCTGGGGAACACCTGGAAACTGTTCATAACAGCCGGAAGCTCAACCCCGAGAGAATTGCAAGAATTTTATCTCTTCCCCCTCCCTCTTCAAAGAGGAAAAACAACAACAAAAAAAAAACCCAAACCAAACCAAACCAAACCAAACCAAAAAACCCCTACTCAAATTATTGAGGTATATATGGCCCATGGCCATAGCTTTGAAGACTTTGAAGGACTGTGTTGTTTTAACCTTTCCTCGAGAAGCACCTCCATACAAGCCAACATCAAGAGACTCCAATCACAAATACAAGACCTTAAGACTGAAAACCAGGCTGTGGATGCAATAAATAAGATACTCACACAATGGGGTGTTCATAGCTGGGTGGCCTCCATCCTAAGAGGACTGCTCTGGATTGTACTTATAATTTTTATTGTTTCCATTGCTCTCTCTTCAAAAAGACTCTTGTGAAAACCTTGGGGGACGTTTATTTAATAAACATACAAGGGGGAGATGTGGGATGTGCCCATGGGGAGGACAGTGTGGGAATGCCATGGGAAACTACAGTCATTTAGCATAAGGCAATTCCCCAGAGTCCTCTGCCCCCCAGTGCAAATGAGCACATGCCCATCACCTGTCAGTTTGTGGCTGTCATCTCCCCAAGTTCTGGAAAGTTCCCCATTCTCATTGTTTCTAATGATTCCCTCTGTAAACCACTCCTTCCCTTTTCCCTCATTGGCCCAGTTTATGTTACCCCATCCCTTATACCCTCTTCCCATTGGATCATTTGTACCCTAGTTACTCCTTCCCTCCCCAGTTATATACTCTGGCCCCTCCTTCCCCGGGGCTTTTCGGAGTCTGCTTCCCCTGAGTGTGGTTGTCTCCCTGCTCCTATTTCTGCCTCCCTACTCCGTCAATCAATCCTCAATAAACCCACTCAGATTCCAGCAGCTCAAGAGTCCTTCCGTCTTCCTGGTGGGGATTTTAATTACGCTATCCAGGCACCCGTTGACCAGCTAACTGAGGGTTACCCTGTGGGACTTGGTCCAGGGTAGCCAATAAGAGGGAGAAAGGAAGCTGAGGCATTCCCCCAGGGTCTTCATGTCCATGTCTGTTTGTGAGTTTTAGCCCTGCTCCCGCTAGGGCAGGATCTGCCCTGGCCAGAACCCCTGCGGTGCAGTGGCAGCAGCCGGGGAAGGGGGAGAAAAAAAAGGGGCCAGCGCTAAAGAAAAGATCAAAGCAGAGATGGCTAGCTCTCCAAAACTCACAAAAATAATTATTTAAAAAGAAAAAGCAAGTTTTTTTTCTTTTTTTTTTGTTGTTGTTAAGAAGAGGAGGCTTTTGTTCTGAGGAATGGGTCTGTAAAGCTAAAACAGTTAAATGTTACTGAAAAAGTAAAAAGCAAGAAATGAGATACATTGCGTGTTAAAATTGGCCTAGCCTTTCTTGTTTAATTAATTGTAGCTCAAAGAAAGAAGAATTTGACTCCACAGCTATAAGCACAGCTGTATACAGGAAGAAGAGGCGGCTGTGGAAAAAGCTTTTAGCTAAACTCAGAAAGTTTTGAAGAAAGCTAATGGTAAAAGTTAATGCAGTATTGCCTTTCTTTTATCATTGTGTTATTAAGAAGTCCTTTCCTGCTACTGCTAAAGCAGCAATCTGAACCATAATGAACAAAGTTCCCGGGTGTTCCTGGGGATGCAGGCAGGGCCTTCCTAGTTCCCATGGCAACACTGGACCTGCTGCTGGCTCTAGCTGAGTACCGATATTGAAATGTTAATTAGCTAATTGCTCTGTTTGTTTTCTCTAAACTACCTGGAGATAACCTGCTTCCCCCACCCATGCCGACATTCTGGGACTAAAATGCAAATAAAAACCCTTGGGACCATGGGAGCGTTTTTTAGGGGATAAAGACACCCATAAATAAAGAACTAAACACAGTAGAGGGGGCTAGACAAATGCCCTAGCTGAGGAAGAGGGAAACACATCCCCTGATTGACTTTTGCCCTGTCACCATCACCTACAAAAGACTAGACTAGAGTAGGCTGTGGGAAGCAAAGACAAAGAGATGGAATTTCCTGGTGTTGCCACAAGGAAAGGAGAGGGGACAGCTGCTGCTCTGGACTTCAGCGACAGACTCTGCACACCTCCTTCCCTTTTGGCTACCTGGGAAAGCTACAACAGCGGGGGTGACTTTGTGTCAGGCCCCCTGCCCAGCTGATCTTTTTAATAAAGAGCTGAACATTAATAAAGGCATTTGCCCTGTTCATTTCACGAACCACGGAAAGAGGGTGAATTCCTGCCAGCAAAATCAAAGGACTTGTGAAGAAACTTGAGGAATGGACTATCATATCTAAACCAGGTCATAGCATATTGAATTTTAAACAGGGACTGGGTGGTAATGGTTTGGGAGGACCCAAATGAGCCAAAGAATGTAAATAAATAACACCTAATTGAGAAATAAGGCAAATCTTACATCACTGGTTTCAAGTACTGCCTGAATAAGCCCTGAGACGCCTCTGACATCTCCCTGGGGGAGGAATACTTCCACTTCAAACAGGAGGATCAGGACTGTTTTAGAAAAAGAGTTCTTATATTCTGGCCTTAGCCTGTGATTTCTACAGGGAAGAGGGGAAATTACCATTTTCATCAGTGCTGTGAAAAACACCAATCACTTGTTTTAAAGTTTTTAAAAGTTTAATAGTAATAAAATAGTTATTAAAAACAGTAATAAAAATTAGAGTAATAAGAACTGGGACATTCAGAGTTAGGACAATAAAAAGCAAAGAATTACAGACACCTGGATGCTTTCCTCAAGAAAGCATGTCTGCTAACAAAGGAATAACCCTTAAAAGCCATAGCCTGTTGCATATTCATATGTCTCATACATGATGGAAATATTCCTTTCAAACTAGGAATTTTTCTGTTTTCTCTCAACTTTCCCCCTCATCCTGTAAATCAATCCTTTTGGCTCTGGGGTGTCTAGAAGAATTTGGTACAGTCTGATAAAGAGGCCATAAAATCCCGTCTTGGAATTTTTGTGTGTCCTGTTGATGTTATCTCTGTGCGAAGAATTTCTTGATTATCTCATCCCTTTCTTGAGCTAGTTAAAAAAATATCTTACATCGCATAGTTTCTATTTTAGCATTATGTTATAACCTAAAACTCTATTTAACACACTACTTAAAAAGGATTAATAGAGTACTACAAAATAACTTTCAAACATAACACATCTAGTATTCAATTTAATATTTGCGAAGAGACAATCATTTAATATGCATTTTTCACAATCCCCCCTCTTATTCTTTATAAATCATTCGGCTTGAGCAATATTTCTTGTCCACATGCATTCTTTGGACTATGTTGGTAATCAAATAAAATATGGGATTAAACAAGGAAGAAACATCAAAACTGTTGTAACACATAAAAGGAAGAATCCTATGTTCTTCCACCATCCTATCCCTAGTACATTACCCCACCAGCTAGTTTCTTAACATTGCTTTCCAATTTTGGACCAGAACCTGGGTTATTTTTCTGATATTTTTGCTTTTTCCAGGATGACATCTCCGTTGCCATCTATTTTCAACAATCTGATTAATTAAACTTTCCACAAACACCCCCTTTTTTAGCCAATAAATAGTCTAAAGCCAACCGATTCTGATACACTACAGTTTTTGTTTGGCTTTGCTGACTTGATATTAATTCCAGTGTCTGAGCAGCTTTGTTTGTCATCTTCTCTATAACTACTTGGAGTCTTATAATATGATTCAGCATATAATTTGGGGCCAATACAGAGTTAGATTGCTGTGCTGGTTTTACCTTTTTGTTTACTAATTACTTTTTTACTGAATCTTGGACTATATCTCTAAGATGAAACGTAAAACAAATCCATTTCTCTCCTTTCGGACATTCAATGCCCCATCTATTACCACTTTTTCCTAAGTTCCTTGTAATCCAATATTTTTCCCCGTTTTGTCTGCAGATACTTAATTTGGCTGGGTTTTAACAGTGGCTGTTGACATGGGCGTGTGTAATAAAAGAGGAACTTTGGTTTCTATCCATGTAATGCTTTCTGCAGCATTTGTGACACGATCTTGCCAGTATCCCAAAAGGAAAAAGAAGACAAATAAGTGGCAGAAACAGGAATACCGGAGGTCTGGTATGGCTTATACCTCCACCTCCCCTGCCTATGGGGTTGCTTCCCATGGCAGGTGTATGTGATCTTCTCGGTGGCAAGTACAGTGGTTTTAGCGCCCAGCACGAGGCTGCAAGGTACTGAGAAAAGTCAGAATTACAATTTTGTATTGTAGAAGGTACCTATTCGCTATGATGCTCAACATGCTTACATGGGTCTTATACCTAGCTCTCTATATTTTTCCACTCATAGGGAATTATCTGACAATTTTAATGCTCCTGTGTAGTCCAGGGTATGGTATAAAAATTGCTTTATTGGTCTATTATGTCTATTGCATTATAACCTCTGAGGCAATGAACATTTTTTGGAATATGTACCCAATTTTGTTTGCCTGTCCTAATCTAGGCTGCTACGTCTGGGGCCTCAACAATCGCACCCAGCCCCTGGGGGGAGGGGTAAGGAATTATTTTTTCCGACCTTTCAGGCTTGACAGAGCAGTTTTTGAAAATGTTGAGCTCCCTCTGGATGCCACGGACAGCACAGTGTTGTTGTTAGTTCTGCTTTGTCTTCTTTGCACAGTCTGCAACATGCTTAGAAACAAAACACTACATAGTGTGATGCAGTGTTTTCTTGAGGAAGAAGAAAAGAGAAGCAAAGCAACAGCATCCGTGTCCACACAGAATGCCACAGAGGAGAAAAGAACCCAATGCAAAATAACAACATCCATGTCTATGCAGACTGTCACACAGGAGGAAGGAACCAAAAGCAAAACAACAGCATCCATGTCTACGCAGACTGTCACAGAGGAGGAAGGAACCAAAAGCACTGGCAGCATCTCCACACCAACCGTCACCAAACCAGAACAGCCTGAACCAGTAGCAGTTGCCCCCATTCAGAAGAAGAAATCAAAAAGCAAATCAGTCCGCATAGTGACTTATGAGGATGCGGCAGGACCTTCGCACCCAGCAGAAGAGACAGAGCCAGAAATCATCACTCAGTCTCTATCCCTGGGTGAGCTGCATGACCTGCGGAAGGAATTCATCCACTAGACGAACGAGTCCATCCTGACCTGGCTGCTCCGCATCTGGGACGCTGCAGCCAATAACACCATTCTGGATGGAAGTGAGGCCAGGCAACTGGGATTGCTGTCCCGAGATGTGGTCATTGACCAGGGGATCCGGAGAACCCAAGAAACTCTCAGCCTCTGGCGGCTACTGCTGACAAGTGTGAGGATCAGATACCTTTGTAAAGAAGACCTCCAGGTGCACCAAGGAAAATGGAGCACAATGAAACAAGGTATCCAATGCCGGAGGGAATTGGCTGTGCTGGAGATAATTTTCTCAGAAGATGAGAGATTTCCTAAGAGTCCAGATTGTGTCCAGTGCACATCACAAATGTGGTTGAGATTTGCGCAGCTTGGACCAGAGATGTACTCCCGTTACCTGGCAACACAGCAATGGAGGTGTCCTGGTTCAGGGTAAATTTGGGAGAGAAGGCGAGGACAGGGTGGGAGTCTTGGTCAATAAACTAAGAATTTATGAGGACACTGTCACCGCCCCATTTCGTACCCATGTCTCGTCCGTGGAAACAAGGTTGGCTGAGCAAGTCCGGAGCTTGATTGAAGAGAGCCATCAGAAACTAAAAAAGGAACTTAAGGAAGAAATCTACCACATCTCACCAGAACCAACTCTCTGCCATTAAGAGCCGGCATTCCCCAGCCAAGGAGAGAGGATACACTCCATGAGGTAACATCTGTTTTTTTCTTCAGGAGCATGTAGAAGACATGAGGAAGTGGGATGGAAAACCCACCTCCTCCTTAGCAGCCCAAGTACGTGAAATGAAAAAGGAACACCTAACAGAAGAAGCTCATCTAGAGTCAATGCTGCTCCAGTCTCTCGCACAGAGAATTCCAGACAATACAGGAATGATGATATGACTGATCCTCTTGAAGGAACCTCAGGAACCTATTTACAGGAAGACAGCAATGTGTACCATGACCAGGAATAGAGGGGCCCTGCCTCTAGCCAGGTAGAGGACAGGGACAATCGGATCTATTGGACTGTGTGGATCTGATAGCCTGACACATCTGACCCACAAAAATATACGGCTTTGGTTGACACCGGTGCCCAATGTACCCTGATGCCATCAAGGTATGTAGGAGCAGAATCCATTTCTATTTCTGGGGTAACAGGAGGATCCCAGCAGCTGACTGTATTGGAGGCCAAAGTGAGTTTAACTGGGAACGGGTGGCAGAAACACCCCATCATGACTGGCTCTCAGAGTCCAGGACATCCCTCTGGCTGCCCTGGCTGTCTTGAGACCCTGGCAGTGGTCTTGGAGACCTTGTCAAGGAGTCAAAAACACCTGTGGCTTCAATTTTAGCCTGTGGAAAACTGTCAATTTTGTATGAGGAATTACAAGTCACAAGGGTTTTAGTTGTGTGATATTTGAACTAACACAGGGTGGAAAAGTAGAATTTTGGGGTTTTTAAGATAAGGGGTTCAGGGGACAAGATGGAGGGATTTGGGCATGTCCTGACCTTCTTCTTGTTCTTCTTGTCCTCCATATCTTGCTGTGATAGTGACACATTTCTATTGGTTTAAGGTAGGGACACACTGTCCAACACAGATCTTAGGTATTAGTACAGGAACTGTAAACATGGTACATGTAGTTTTGAGTATATAATGTGGGAGCCGCTCAAGACTCGGGGCAGATGGCCATGGCCTCCTTGCTAGCCAGAGCTCGGCGGATCAGAGAAAGAATGTTTAGATAAGAAGAAATAAACAACCTTGAAAAAGCAATTGGACGCATTCCAGACCTCTTCATTGGTGGCTCGGGCTGGGAGAAAAAGGGCTTTTACAATCTTGGGGTTGTCAAGACTTCACAGAGACACAGACCCCGAGAACTGGCCCAGAGGCCTCATGCATCCTTGGTATAGACTATCTCAGAAATGGATATTTCAAAGACCCAAAAGGACATTGTTGGGCTTTCAGGATAGCTGCTGTAGAGACAGAAGACATCAGAAAATTGAATACCTTACCTGGCCTCTCAGATGACCCCTCTGCTGTGGGAATGCTGAGAGATGAAGAACAACAGGTACCAATCGCCACAGCAACAGTACACCATTGGCAATATCGTACCAACAGAGACTTTGTGATTCCCCATCCATGAAATGATTCGTAAACTGGAGAACCAAGGGGAGGTCAGCAAGGCTCGTTCACATTTCAACATCCCTATATGGCCAGTGCGTAAGTCCAGTGGAGAATGGAGACTGATGGTGGATTACCGCGGCCTGAATGAGGTTATACCACCACTGAGTGCTGCCGTGCCAGACACGTTGGAGCTTCAGTATGAGCTGGAGTCCAAGGCAGCAAAGTGGTACACGACCACTGATATTGCCAACACCTTCTTCTCCATTCCTTTAGCAGCAGAATGCAGGCCTCAGTTTACCTTCACCTGGAGAGGAGTGCAGTACACCTGGAACCAACTGCCCCAGGGGTGGAAGCACAGTCCCACCATCTGCCATGGACTGATCCAGACCGCACTGGAAATCAGCGAGGCTCCTGAGCATCTACAGTATATTGATGACATCACTGTATCGGGGAGCACAGCAGGGGAAGTCTTCGAAAAAGGAGAGATTATCCAGATTCTGCTGAAAGCTTGTTTGCCATTAAGCGAAGCAAGGTTAAGGGACCAACTCAAGAAATTCAGTTTCTAGGAGTCAAGTGTCAAGATGGACGTCGTCAGATCCCAACAGAGGTAATCAACAAGATCACCGCTATGTCTCCACCTACATACAAGAAGGAAACACAAGCTTTCCTAGGTGCCATAGGCTTTTGGAGAATGCACATTCCCGAATACAGTCAGATTGTGAGCCTTCTCTACCTGGTCACCCGCAAGAAGAACGATTTCCACTGGGGCCCTGAACAGCAACAAGCCTTCACCCAGATCAAGCAGGAAATCGCTCATGTGGTAGCTCTTGGCCCAGTCAGGATGGGACCAGAGGTGAAGTACATGCTTTACTCTGCAGCCGGGAACCATGGTCTGTCCTGGAGCCTTTGGCAGAAGGTGCCTGGGGAGACTCAGGGTCGACCGCTGAGATTCTGGAGCTGGAGCTACAAAGGCTCTGAAGCAAACTACACCCCCACTAAGAAGGAAATCTTGGCTGCCTATGAAGGAGTTCAAGCTGCCTCAGAAGTAATTGGCACTGAAATGCAGCTGCTTCTGGCACCCCGGCTACCAGTGCTGGAGTGGATGTTTAAAGGAAAGGTTCTTTCCACACATCATGCCACCAACACCACATGGAGTAAATGGATTGCCCTCATCACCCAGCGCGCCCGTATTGAAAATCCGAATTGCCCTGGGATTCTGGAAATTATATCAAACTGGCCTGAAGGGGAGACTTTTGGATTATCTTCTGAAGAAGAGGAGCAAGTGGCACATGCCGAGGAAGCCCCACCATATAATGAGCTACCGGAGACTGAAAGACAATAGGCCCTTTTCACTGATGGTTCCTGCCGAATTGTAGGCACTAGCCAGAAATGGAAAGCTGCAGTATGGAGCCCCACACAACGAGTTGCACAAGCTACCGAGGGACAAGGTGGATCAAATCAGGTTGCAGAGCTTAAAGCCATCCAGCTGGCTTTGGATATTGCCGAACAAGACAAGTGGCTGAGGCTTTATCTGTACACCGACTCATGGATGGTAGCTAATGCTCTCTGGGGATGGCTGGGTCTCTGGAAAAAGGCCAACTGGCAGTGCAGAGGGAAACACATCCGGGCTGCCAAGATTTGGCAGGACATTGCAACCCGAGTAGAGAGGCTGACTGTGAAGATTTGACACGTGGATGCGCACGTACCCAAGAGTCGGGCTAATGAAGAGCATCACAACAACGAGCAAGTGGACCGAGCTGCCAAGGTGAAAGTATTGCAGGTGGATCTAGACTGTCAGCATAAGGGAGAATTATTCCTTGCTTGTTGGGCCCATGATGCCTCTGGTCATCAAGGGAGAGATGCAACATACCGATGGGTGTGGATATTCTCAGCTCAGTCAGAGAGAAAGAGAAAGGTTTTCTAACCAGGTGAGAGCCTGGGAAGCAGTTGGGAAAGAATGTAAATAATTCTCTAATCTATCTTGTTCACATTGTTTATAGATATGTTCTGCCACCGTGCATCATTCACTGCACACCAATGGTGTGAGGTGTTTTTACTCTAAGACCAATGAAATTAGTCCTCACTATCTTCTCTATATATAGAGTGGTGCATTTGAAATAAATGGGAGTTCATTCTCTTTGCCTTCTAAGTTGGAGTCTTTCGTTCCCGTCCTGCTCAACAGTGACAGATGGGCCCATGACCGAGGGGTGGGGCTTACTATGGACAGCATCTCACAGGTCATCCACAACTGCGAAACCTGCACTGCAATCAAACAGGTCAAGCAGGTGAAGCCTCTGTGGTATGGTGGGTGATGGTTGAAGTACAGGTATGGGGAAGCCTGGCAAATTGACTACATCATGCTTCCCCAAACCTGCCAAGGCAAGCGCTACATACTGACCATGGTGGAAGCAACCACAGGATGGTTGGAAACCTACCCTGTGCCTCATGCCACTGCCCGGAACACCATCTTGGGACTAGAAAAGTAAGTCCTGTGGAGGCATGGCACACCTGAGAGAATTGAACCACACAACGGAACCCATTTCAAGAATGGCCTTATAAACACCTGGGCCAGAGAACATGGTATTGAATGGATATATCATATCCCCTATCATGCATCAGCTGCTGGGAAAGTTGAACAATTCAATGGACTGCTTAAGACTACCCTGAACGCACTTGGCAGGGGAACTTTTAGAAATTGGGAAATGAACTTAGCAAAAGCCACCTGGATGGTCAACACCTGAGGGTCCATCAATGGAGCTGGTCCTGCCCAGTCTGAACTCTTGCACACTGTGGATGGAGATAAAGTCCCTGTGGTACATATGAAAGGTATTTTAGGAAAGACGGTTTGGATTAATCCCACCTCAGGCAAAGACAAACCCATCCGTGGGATTGTTTTTGCTCAAGGACCTGGTGACACTTGGTGGGTAATGCAGAAGGATGGGGAAACCCCTTGTGTACCACAGGGAAACCTAGTCTTAAGTGAGAACTATGTGTAAGGTTTCATCATGATGCAGATGGAAATAGAATAAGGGGTGGATAATGTCCAAGATTGCAAGGCAAGATGTATTCTATTTGCCATCTGTTGGAGGTGTGGCAGTTATCTTCTGTTAATTGGGCAGTTTTCTTTATCTCTTCCACACACCAATCCTCCCTCCGGGGAGACATCTGCTGTTAATGGCCTATTGAATGTCACTGCATGACTGATACAAGTTACAGCATCCCATTGTGAGATGCTCCACCCACACGGAGGAGCCAAGCATTCCTAACTGGATATAATCTGAGTTTTTGGGACACTAGACTCAGCCTTTCCACTGGATTCCCAGAGGAACAGAGGGGTCTTTCGACGGGACCTTCAGAGGAAGACTACACCCTTCTACAGGATCACTGCTGCAACAGAACCACATCTGCCACTCCAGGAGGACTGCAGCCATTCCAATTTAGACTGCTACCAACACCCTGACCAAAAGGGTGTCAGGTTGTATTCTCACTCTGTCCGTGGTTTTTCTTTTGAATTATTGCATGTATTTTGTTTTTTTCTTCCTTTTCCTAATAAATTGTATTTCTGACTTGGAGTCTATCATTGGTTTTGCTTTCAAAGCAGAAGAAGTGGTCAACCCAGGCTTGGCCTCTTTTTCTTTTGTCACTTCTTTTTTACTATTTTTTAGGTAAATTGTTTTTGACACTCTTTATCTGTGGTTTTCTATTGTTCTTCAGGTATCTCTCATTCAACAGGTACTTATAAATTCTATCCACAAAACAAAGTTATTACTCCAGTTGTTTTGGGTTCTATCTGGATAGGATAGATTTATTACTCAACACTTCCTGCAATGGGAGTATAGATTTTGTGAACTATAATACCAATTATTCCCACAATTTAAACATTTATTTATAACCCAGCTAACGTGTCCAGTACTGGTTTGAATCAAATAAAGTATACAGTATAGCACTGATGAAAATGGTAAATCCCCCTCTTCCCTGTACAAGTCACAGGCTAAGGCCAGAATACAAGAACTCTTTTTCTAAAACAGTCCTGATCTTCCTGTTTGAAGTGGAAGTATTCCTCCCCCAGGGAGATGTCAGAGGCGTCTCAGGGCTTATTCAGGCAGTACTTGAAACCAGTGATGTAGGCTTGGCCTTATTTTCCAATTAGGTGTTATTCTTTGTACATTCCTTGGATTATTTGGGTCTTCCCAAACCGTTACTACCCAGTCCCTGTTTAAAATTCAATTTGGTATCACCCAGTTTAGATGTGATAGTCCATTGTTATAAATGAATCAGTTAATTTAATAATTAAAGGAATTTATTAAATTAAATCAAAGTAAAATTGGAAAAGCCACAAGCAAATCAGCACCGAGCCAGGTGATCGGTGCTGGGTGAGCTGGGTCCAGACTAATGCAGCACCGTACCCTAGCAGTTCACAAGGTACTGATTTCACAGGATCTTTTTTATACTGTTTCCAGACTTAGTGGGATTCTGGGGGTGGGGGCCCTCCTGTTTCCTTTTGTCCTTTTTCACATATTCATGCATGTTCTTTTCTGGTGGTGCTTCTAAACGGAGGTTTTCCCGAAATACTCTGATCACTGAAATCCTGTTAGACGGTAATCCCCTCGAATATCTTGTTCTGGTGATGAATATTCATCTTATTGTTCAAGGCATATCTTCCAGACATAATAATCCTTCAGAATAACCATCTTTTGAGACAGGAATTAATCCTGTGTACATTGCTCTTTCCCGTCACTTGGTTTTATTAAGAATGCTACTGTATTTTTCAGTCCAGAGCACGAATTTATTCTAAATCATATATTACACATTCCTCAGATTTCTTAATAAGTCCTTTGATTTTGCTGGCATGAATTCACCCTCTTTTCCTGGTTCAGATTGATGCTTCAGTAGTACCTGAAAAGGACTTCTTAATAGCACAGGGAAAGTGATAAAAGGGAAACAAAATCACAATAACTTTTTCGATCAATTTTCCTCAAAACTTTCCGGGTTTAGCAAAAAGTTTTTTTCCACGGCTGCTGCTGCTTCTTGTATAGAGCTGTGCTAACAGCTGCAGAGGCAAATTCCTCTTCTTTGTGAGCCACAATTAGTTAAACAAAAAAAAAAGGCCAGGCTGATTTTAACACAAGATTAATCACACCTATTGCTTTTTATTTTTTGGGCAACATAAAACTATTTTAGCATTATAGACTCATTCTTAATAACAAAAGCCTCTTCTTCTTAACAGCAAGAAAACAGAAAGAAAAATCTTGCCTTTTAAAAAATAAACCATTTTGTGAGGTTTTGAAAGCTAGTGAGAGATTAAGGCTATCTCTGCTGTGAAAAATGCATATTTTATGATTGGCTTTTCACAAATATGAAATTGAATACTATATGTATTATGTTATATTGATTAGAAGTGCTGTATTAACATTTTAATACTACGGTAAATGTAGTTTTGTAGTTACAATAGAGCTTTTGTAGTTAAAATAGGAACTATGTACGTGGGAAGAAAGGAATGAGGCACTTGCATCGAGATAGTAGCCGCAGGACGCCTAAATCTTTCAGATAAAAAGAATTTATGGCTCCCTAATTAGAAGAAACTTACTTCTTCTTGCCTCACTCAGCCCGGAAGGTGCCACAGGATTAAGAAGAAGACGTTGACACTGGTAAGACAGAGTTCTTTGTTTCTACAGAAATTATGCATCATGTATGAGATATATGAATATGCAACAGACTATTGCTTTTAAAGGTTAATTCTTTGTTCACTAGGAATGCTGTTTGTGGCTTAGTGCCCGAAAGCATCCGGACATCTGTAATTCTTTGCTTTTTATTGTCTTGTAGTGTCCTAATCCTCATTGTCCAAATTTTTATTACTCTAATTTTATTACTATTTTTTTATAACTATTTTATTACTTTTAAAATTTTAAAAACCAAGTGATTGGTGTTTTTCACAATTATCGTAGCAGAGGATGGTTTCTAACACCTCTCTACCAGTGCCTTAGGAGAGCCAGGGTAAGGAAGATGCGTTCTGCCCTGTTAGGCAGCCTCACTCTATTCCCCTAGTGTGACCGACAGACACAGGTTACCATCAATGGACAAAAGGAGGCAATAAAGCAAAGAAAAGGGAAAGGATTCCCTAAAACTGCGGTAATTATCCCCTAAGACTAAAGTGTACATGAAGAACAAAGACCCAAGGGCAAAGAATAGGTAAGTGTTTGGATGGGGCACATAAGGGGGGATGAATGTGTGTGAATGAGTGGCAGGCTGGTTATCCCAGACCTGCCAAGTGATTGCGGAATCTCCCATGCTGCGTTTCCGTCCTTTTCGTGAGAAAAGAGGCCAGTAAAGAGACAAAGCAAGAGAAAAAAGAGTGAGAGAATTCCCCCGCGGGGAAACTGGGACTGGGTCTTAGGGAAGAAGCGGAACCCCTTGGAGAGAAGAAGCCGAGGGTTTTCCTGGCATAATCCACGGGGGGAAAAAAAGATAAAAAAAAGAAAAAAGAAGAAATAGTGTGGAAGGGGCCCCTAAAAATTCTGCTGGATTGAGGGATAAGGGTGCCCAAGAGGATCCAGGATTCAAACCTGCTGGGTTGACGGATTAATATTGCAAGAGCACCCAGGGTTGAGTAAAATTCTGCCGGACTGAGGATATGCCCAAGAAGATCTGGGGTTGGACAACACAGCTGGACTGAGGGATAAAAATGTCCAAGGGGATCTGGGGTTGAAAAACACAGCTGGATTGAGGGATATCCAAGAACACCGGGACTGGCCAGTAATACCTAAAAGTGTAATGGGTGTGTTAAAAGGTATCTTGTTGTTGTTGTTTTGTTGTGTGTGAGCGTGAGTGAAAAATAAAAGTGAGTGAGTGCGGGCGAATGAAAGTATATGTAATGTGGATTTTTTATTTTAAGCTTTATTATATTTCCTCGCAGGGAGGTGTATTGTGTTGAACAGTATTGTGAGAAAAAGGATTTTTTGCGTGGGTAGTTGAAAGAAGGTGGTATTCAGGTTGTTAGAGAAAGTGGGAAACAGAGGCATGGGACAAATAGATAAGATCTTGAAAAATGAGACAGAAAACCAATAAAAAAGAAGAAAAAGGGAGTAAAAGGGTACCAGCAGAGATACCCCAAGATAGCCCTTTGGGGGATTATGTTAGCTAACAGAGATACAAATCCCTGTACCAAGAGAAAATACAGGGTATGCAGTAGTTGATGGGAAAAACATGCAAACTATTGAAAAAGGGAAATTAACCTTAAAGTGGTAAAATCAAACTTGTGAATTATATGCTCTAAAAAGAGCACTGGAATATGTAACACACAAGACAGGAGCTATGGATGCATTGGGATTTTTTGGAGTAGCCAGGCAAGTGACTGAAAGATGTATAACTTGCCAAAGGATAAATAAAAAGGTGATGAGAAAAACAACATTAGGAGGTCGTGAGTGTTATATGTGTATATGATAATTCGTGCAAAGAAAATTGTCATATATTTTATAGTTATGTACTGTTAAGATATACTCTTATAAGAAGTTTTTAAAATGCACAAGCCAGTGATGGGGATTGCAACACAATGTCGAAAACACCTGGACAAGGGAGGGAGAACCTAATTTACAATCAAATGAACGTGGCCAGCCCGGAGATGGATTGTCCATCAAAGTGATCCAAAGGCCCGGACGATGAATACACAATAAATATCTGAGCTTGAGATAGCTGGAGCCATCAGGGAGATACATCTCAATACCGAATTCCGGGAACGCGATCATGGGTGTTCATCACTCTCCGGACATTTTTGTTCAACTTGCCACAGAGAAAGAACTCCACATGAATATGTGCAGTCCGAAAAGGAAGAAAAGGGACTCTGCCTCGGGCAAGAAAAACCATATAAAAATTGCTCGGACAGGACAGTCGGTGTGAAACACAGGGGCCCTGTGCTGTAGTGGTCAGACCTGTGTCTCACCCAGTGCCGATACCCGGGCTCGGCACTGACCCTTTTATTAGATAGTGGCTTTTCGTTGTTATTCTCTAAATTTATATTTGGACCATTTAATAAATTTTCTTTAATTAATAAATTGGAGCATTCATTTATAAGAATCTTGGTGACCCTGACATGATCTGATTTGGGGGTCCAGGGACCCCCCTTTTTGTCCGGGCGGTGCCCTGCCAATTTCAGCGGCCAGACAGGATTGGGGAATCCCGTAGAACCAATCAGATTTTGAATTCAGAGCTAGAGCCACTATCAAAAAGGGGATAAAACAGGCCCAGAGCTCTTGGGAACTCGGAGCAGAATCTCCAAGGCTGCGGTTAATTTTTCACTCATAAAAATCTACGTGCACAAAGAATCCATGCGGGAAAAGGACCGTAAATATTGCGTGGTTGAGTGAGGGGTGATCGAGCGTGTGTGTAAGATGTGACATTGTCACAAGGCAAGTGCAGACCACAAGATCGCAGTTCCACTCTTCTGCGAGGAAAGTGGTCGGTCGCGGGGCAAGCGGACGGAACCGGGAAAACTCATTTCACGTATAGCCTGTGACTTGAGGAGTTCAGGGGTTCGATCACGGGCGGATCGAGGAGGGAGGGTACGTTCTCGAGTGTGTGAGAACTGGCAAGCCTCTTCAGTCCAGGACTTTGGAAGTCCGGGGAAAAAGGTAAGAGAGCTCACCACCAGTCATAGGTCCACAGAGCGGTTCACTGTGTGACTGATAGGCTAGTAACATTCAATCGGAACAGGCTAAAACCACAGTATCGACCAGGACTGATTTAAGGACTTCGTTCAAGGAATTAAGGTAAGCAGGCTTGTTGAGGTATGAGGCAGAAAAAGAGTAAAATTCAGAGAAAATCCCAGGGAAAACCTGGTAAAGGGCAGCAGGACTGTTTGCCAGAAATCCCAAGGGGGAGCCCGTTGGGATGGATGTTGGAGCATTGGGAAGACTGCCCCGAGAGACGGAGGAAATCTAAGGAAAAGATGATTCATTACTGTGTGGAGGTATGGGGGAGCATGGAAATTGGGAAATATCAGTTTTGGCCCACGTTTAGCACATTTGATGCAAGAATGTGTCAGGCATTATATGATAACATATATGAAGAAAGCGGACCAGAAGGTGAAGAGCTGGACTATGCCAGATTGTGGGAATATGCTAGTGCCAAGCTATTCCCAGTCCGAACTCAGGGCAGTAAAATAAACCAGGGTGAGACCTGGGAGCCCTTGGACAACCTTCCACCCCTGTACCTAAACCAAGTCCGGGCCCCAGTGCCTGCACCAGCGGGTCACCCGCCTCAACCCGCACAGGCACAGGCACCACCGCGTAACATACAGCCCTCGGCTCTGGCGGTGCCGGACCCGCCGGGTCCCTCTCAGCCTCTGCCTGCAGCACAACAGGCAGATGATCCTGGGCCCACACTCCCCGCCAGGGAAACTGCCTCTCCTCCAGCTATCAGGACACGGTGCAAGATGTGGACAGAGAACCATGACAATAGTGAGGGGGAATGGGACAGACCCGGTGTCTAACCCCTAAGGGAAGTACCAACCGCTCCCGGAGTCATTAGGTATGTAAATGTGCCAATCAACATGGGGGACATAAGGGCCTTCGAAAAAGGAAATGGGGAAATTAATGGATGACCTTCTGGGGGTGGTGGAGAGGCTGGACGAGTTTTTGGGGAACAGTATCTATTCATATGATGATATCTGCACCATTCTAAGGTCGTTGTTCAACGCCGAGGAACCGGACATGATACGGCAGGCTGCAATAAAGGATTAGGAGCACAGGAATCCTCAGGGAGGGAGCGGGGCCGAGAGATGGCCTGAACAGAGGCCATCATGGAATGCCCAGGCGGAGGAGGATCGGCTTAAAATGATAGGGCTAAGGAACATGGTAATACAGGGAATTCGGGGGGCAGTACCAAAGGGGCAGAACATCAGTAAAGCATTGGAGGAATGCCGGGGAAAGATGAAACACCCACCAAATGGCTGGAGCAGCTAAGAAAGTCTCCAGATGTGTTCGGACATTGACCCTAATTCTCCTGTCGGGGGTATTTTGTTGAAAACACAATTTGTTGCTAAATCGTGGGAGGACATACGTAAAAAGCCAGAAAAAATAGAGAATTGGCAGGAGAAAAGCCTCCAAGAATTGCTAAGAGAGGCACAGAAGGTTTACATGAGGAGGGATGACGAAAAACAAAAGGCACAACAAGGGTGTTAGTGGCAGCGGTATGGGAAGCGCAAAAACAGGAGTGGCTGCAGAATCCCGGAAAGCCGGCACAAACACCACGGCCCCAAGGAAAACCTAACCCCTCTCAAAGGAAGGGCACAAACAAACAGATAAGTGGCCCTGAGTACTTTTACTGTAAACAGAAAGGGCACTTCAAAAGGGAGTGCAAGAAAAGAATAAAGGATGAACAAATTTTTCAGGAGGATTAGAGGTGTCAGGGGCTCTATAATTTGGAGTCCAGAACATCTGGAGAGCCCTTGATAAAGTTAAAAATTGGACCCCAGGAACAAGAATTGATATTTTTGGTGGATTCAGGCGCAGAAAGAACCACAGTTCAACAACTGCCACCAGGATGTACTAAAAGTAAGGACTCAGTGATGGTCATCGGGGCTAAAGGGGAACCCTTTAAGGTACCGGTTTTAAAAAATGTGGAAATAGAATCGGAAAATAAGTTTTGCCTGGGGAACATACTTCTAGTAGAAGAAGCAGATTATAACTTGCTGGGGAAGGATTTAATGGTAGTCCTGGGGATAAGCCTGATAGCACAGGACTCCCGGCTAATGGTAAGTTTATACAAACTAACCGCAGAGGATGAGAATAAAATAAACCCTAAAGTGTGGCACACACAGGGAGAGGCGGGGAAGTTAAACATGGAGCCTATTCACATTGAGATCGAGAGGCCGGAGGATCCAATCAAGATTAAAGAGTACCCCATTCCCATGGAAGGTAGGAAGGGGACTGAAACCTGTAATAGAGGATCTAATAAAAAAGAGCACATTAGAGCCGTGTATGTCAAGACATAATACTCCTATCCTAGAAGTACAAAAGGCGGATGGTAGTTACAGGCTGGTGCAAGATTTGCAGGCAGTAAATCAAAAGACAAAAACCTTGTTTCCTACCATCTCGAACCCGTACACACTGTTGAATAACATATCCCCGGCAGATACCTGGTACAGTGTAATAGATTTAAAGGATGCCTTTTGGACTTGCCCGCTAGCCCAGGAAAGTCCGGACTATTTCGCATTTCAATGGGAGGACCCGGACACAAATAGAAAGCAACAATTAAGGCAGACATCCTTGCCTCAGGGCTTTGTAGATTCACCCAACCTGTTTGGGCAAGCCCTTGAAAAACTCTTAAGTGAGTTTGTGCCGGTCAAAGGGACTGCGTTATTACAATATGTGGATGATCTGTTGGTAGCCGGACCCAGGGAGGAGGATGTATGGGCAGATACAATTGCATTATTAAACTTTCTGGGGGAGAAAGGGTTGAAGGCCTCAAAATCCAAATTACAGTTCACAGAGCCCGAGGTCAAGTACCTAGGACATTGGTTAACAAAGGGTGAAAAGAAGTTGGATCCGGACAGGATAACTGGTATTATCACCTTACCCCCTCCCCAGACAACGAGGGAGGTCAGGCAGCTGCTGGAGCTCCTAGGATACTGCCGGCAGTGGATCGAGGGATACAGCGAGAAGGTAAGGTTTCTTTATGAAAAGCTTATCACGGATAGGCTCAAGTGGACAAAGCAGGATGAGGAAGGTTTTAAGGAAATAAAGGAAACTCTTGTGGCTACCCCAGTGTTAAGCCTTCCTGATGTAAGGAAACCTTTTCAACTGTTCGTAGATGTCAGTAATCACACTGTCCATGGGGTTCTAACCCAGGACTGGGCAGGGGCCAGGAAGCCAGTAGGGTATGTATCAAAGCTTATAGATCCTGTAAGCAGGGGGTGGCCCACCTGCTTACAAGCAATTGTAGCAGTCGCAATATTAGTAGAAGAAGATAGAAGAAGTAGAAGAAGTAACCTTTGGGGCACCACTGGTAGTTTACACCCCACACAGTGTAAGGAGCATCCTGCAGCAAATGGTTGGTAAATGGCTGACTGACGCCAGGCTCCTAAAATACAAGGCTATATTAATCCACTCCTGGGATTTGGAGTTGTGGACTACCTCGGCACAAAACCCCGCACAATTCCTATTTGGGGAAGCAGCAGGAGTGCCTTTCCATGACTGTGCCGATGTGGTGGAACTACAAACCAAAATAAGACCAGACTTAGAAGAGAAAGAATTAGAAGAAGGTGAGAAATAGTTTGTGGATAGTTCTGCAAAAGTCATAGACGAGAAAAAGAAATCAGGTTATGCGGTGGTAGCTGCTGCTCGGGACTCCAGTGACCGACTCTGCACGCCTCCTTCCTTTTGGCTGCCTGGGAAAGCTACGACCGTGGGGGCGAGCTCTGCGTCGAGCCCCCTGCCCAGCTGATCTTTTTAATAAAGAGCTGAACATTAATAAAGGCATTAGCCCTGTTCATTTCAGGAGGGACAGCTGCTGCTCTGGACTTCAGGGACAGACTCTGCACGCCTCCTTCCTTTCGGCCACCTGGGAAAGCTACAACCGCGGGGGCGAGCTCTGCATCGAGCCCCCTGCCCGGCTGATCTTTTTAATAAAGGCATTAGCCCTGTTCATTTCATCAGACACTTTAAAGTGCTCAGGAAGACCAGCTCCCTGGGCATGAGCAGATTGTGCTCTCTTTAAAATACCAAGCTTTGGGGTACAGGGTTGAGTACTGGGGTGAGGGGGAACATTGAGAGCAGAGGCACATTCTTTGCTGTTTGGCTTTTCCTTCACTTCCCTTTGTTTGAGCAAAGCAGATCGGATTTGCAAACTCCAAAACACAAATTTTGCAGAAGTATTTCCAGACTTTACCATTTTTACCAATTTGCGTCCAACATTGTCCCAGAACTGGGTGCTGTGGACATCCTCGGGTGAAACTTGTGGGAAGTGCAGAAAAAAACATCTTATAAACTGCTTCAAATTTCCCTTAGAAAACGACACATTTCCACTGACTAAAATTCCTAAAATCTGATAATACACTCCTTTTTGTGCAGTGCTAAGTTTGGCCCCCATCTTAGATGTTACAGGCACAACACATATCTCCCGCCGACCTAAAACAAAGCCAAAATCGCAGACGAATTCCAAAAAACCGCGGTTAGGAAGCAAAAACACATCTGGCTTTCAGCCTTGCACAAAGCAGCAGCCTCTGCGAGCTTTAAAACTGCCGCCGGCAGCTCCTGCCGACTCCCGCGCGCCACATGGCCGAGGCGCGCCGCCCGCGCGCAGCGAGGAAGTTCAAGCCGCGGTCCCCCCACTGCCCGCGCCCTCCCGCCGCCCCCGGGAGCTGCCACCGCCCGCCGCGCCTCGGCACGCGGTAGAAACATGAGCCGTAGCCTCTCAGCTGCCGCCCCCGCTGCCACCGCACTGAAACTCGCGCCGAGAGAGGGCTGGGCGGGCTCTGCCGCCTCTCCGTGCCGCGCCGCGTCAGCAAAGCCGCTTGCCGCTTTTAAAAACGACGGAGCCGCGCCGCAAAAAGCCGTGCCACACGTGCTCCCGTTCCCGATCCCGCGGGGCCGCGCAGCCTTCCCTTGCCCTAGTAAGTGTTATGAACAGTTTCCAGGTGTTCCCCAGAGACGCGGGCAGGGCTTTCCTAGTTCCCATGGCAACACTAAAAGAAAACTACTAACTCTAGCCAAGTACCGATATTGAAATGCTAATTAGCCAATTGCTCTGTTTGTTTTCTCTAAACTACCTGGCCTCCCACCCCTCCACGCTGCCATTCTGGGACTAACATGCAAATAAAAACCCCTTAGGATCATGGGAGTATTTTTAGGAGATAAAAATGAATATAAATCAAAAACTGAACACAATAGAGGAGTCTAGACAAATGCCCTAGCTGAGGAAGAGGGAAACACATCCCCTGACTGGCTTTTAACCGTCGCCATCACCTAAGAAGGAACATACTATATTAGGCTCTGAGAAGCAGGGCGATAGACAGACAGAGAGCCCTGGTGCTGCCACCACGGAAGGAGCGGGGACAGCTGTTGTTCTGGACTTCAGCAACAGACTCTGCACGCCACGCCTCCTCATCCTCGGGCCACCGGTGTGCCACAAGGAAGGAGAAAGGACAGCTGCTGCTTGGGACTCCAGTGACCGGCTCTGCGCGCCTCCTTCCTTCCGGCTGCCTGGGAAAGCTACAACCGCGGGGGCGAGCTCTGCGTCGAGCCCCCTGCTCAGCTGATCTTTTTAATAAAGAGCTGAACATTAATAAAGGCATTAGCCCTGTTCATTTCAATTTGGGGGCTCGTCCGGGATAGCCACGCCCAAAGAGGACCCCCGGACAGCTGGACAGCTCGACCACCTGCTTCGAGGGACCCTCGGGAGTCGCTGGCTACCTTCGGACCCTAGGATCAGCGTGAGACGAGCAACACAGAGGAGCATCGGATGGGTAAGAAAAACCGGGAGACGAGCGAATGAGTGAGTGAGTGAGACGGGGGCCGGCAGCTCGGACCCCCGAAGTGAGAGGGGCCCGCTAGTACCGCGTTTCCGGACTCCTGCGAAGGGGCCGGCCGGGAACGGGGGGAAGCGAGTGGAATAGAGGAGCGACTGAGGCGTCTCCTTAGAAGTAAAGCAGGCCCTCCTCCGAGCGTGTGGAGGTGCCCTATGGGCAAAGTAAGTCCCTGTCAATCAGGGCAAGGGGAATATCCCCAGCAGGGCAGGTGGGATGTGGAGGTCCTGGAGGACATGTCCCCGGCGCTGGCAGGATGGGATAGGACGGCAGGTGGGATATCACTGGCCGGTAGGGCGGGCTGTCCTAGCAGGCAGGAGTGACATGTACCTGGCAGGCAGAGGGCATGTACCTGGCAGACAGAGAGCATGTCCCTGACAGGCAAAAGGCATGTCCCTGCCAGGCAGGACAGGACAACAGGGCAGGTGGAATGTCCAAGCAGGCAGGAGCATCATGTCCCCCGGGCAGAGGGCATGTCCCCGCCAGGCAGGACAGGATAACAGGCATGTAGGGCGGGATGTCCTAGCAAGCAGGAGCAGCAAGTCCTGCCAGGCAGAGGGCATGTCCACAGCAGGCAGGACAGGATAACAGGGCAGGTAGGATGTCCATGGCAGGCATAGATGGAGGTCCCCATCAGAGCAGATAGGGGAATGTCCCTGGAAGGCAGGGCAGGATGTCCCCGTCAGAGCAGGCATTAACCCGAGTAAGCAGAAAGGCAAGAAGGCAAGCAAGCCTAGTAGGGTCAGGCAAGGGGGCTTGGCCGGAGTTCGAGTGTAAGGCTCGGCAGGACGTTCGACCTTACCTCGGCAGGGAGACCAAGCTTCCCAAGCCTAGTAGGAGAGTCAGGCAAGGGGGCTTGGCCGGAGTTCGAGTGTAAGGCTCGGCAGGACGTTCGACCTTACCTCGGCAGGGAGACCAAGCTTCCCAAGCCTAGTAGGAGAGTCAGGCAAGGGGGCTTGGCCGGAGTTCGAGTGTAAGGCTCGGCAGGACGTTCGACCTTACCTCGGCAGGGAGACCAAGCTTCCCAAGCCTAGTAGGAGAGTCAGGCAAGGGGGCTTGGCCGGAGTTCGAGTGTAAGGCTCGGCAGGACGTTCGACCTTACCTCGGCAGGGAGACCAAGCTTCCCAAGCCTAGTAGGAGAGTCAGGCAAGGGGGCTTGGCCGGAGTTCGAGTGTAAGGCTCGGCAGGACGTTCGACCTTACCTCGGCAGGGAGACCAAGCTTCCCAAGCCTAGTAGGAGAGTCAGGCAAGGGGGCTTGGCCGGAGTTCGAGTGTAAGGCTCGGCAGGACGTTCGACCTTACCTCGGCAGGGAGACCAAGCTTCCCAAGCCTAGTAGGAGAGTCAGGCAAGGGGGCTTGGCCGGAGTTCGAGTGTAAGGCTCGGCAGGACGTTCGACCTTACCTCGGCAGGGAGACCAAGCTTCCCAAGCCTAGTAGGAGAGTCAGGCAAGGGGGCTTGGCCGGAGTTCGAGTGTAAGGCTCGGCAGGACGTTCGACCTTACCTCGGCAGGGAGACCAAGCTTCCCAAGCCTAGTAGGAGAGTCAGGCAAGGGGGCTTGGCCGGAGTTCGAGTGTAAGGCTCGGCAGGACGTTCGACCTTACCTCGGCAGGGAGACCAAGCTTCCCAAGCCTAGTAGGAGAGTCAGGTAAGGGGGCTTGGCCGGAGTTCGAGTGTAAGGCTCGGCAGGACGTTCGACCTTACCTCGGCAGGGAGACCAAGCTTCCCAAGCCTAGTAGGGTCAGGCAAGGGGGCTTGGCCGGAGTTCGAGTGTAAGGCTCGGCAGGACGTTCGACCTTACCTCGGCAGGGAGACCAAGCTTCCCAAGCCTAGTAGGAGAGTCAGGCAAGGGGGCTTGGCCGGAGTTCGAGTGTAAGGCTCGGCAGGACGTTCGACCTTACCTCGGCAGGGAGACCAAGCTTCCCAAGCCTAGTAGGAGAGTCAGGCAAGGGGGCTTGGCCGGAGTTCGAGTGTAAGGCTCGGCAGGACGTTCGACCTTACCTCGGCAGGGAGACCAAGCTTCCCAAGCCTAGTAGGAGAGTCAGGCAAGGGGGCTTGGCCGGAGTTCGAGTGTAAGGCTCGGCAGGACGTTCGACCTTACCTCGGCAGGGAGACCAAGCTTCCCAAGCCTAGTAGGAGAGTCAGGCAAGGGGGCTTGGCCGGAGTTCGAGTGTAAGGCTCGGCAGGACGTTCGACCTTACCTCGGCAGGGAGACCAAGCTTCCCAAGCCTAGTAGGAGAGTCAGGCAAGGGGGCTTGGCCGGAGTTCGAGTGTAAGGCTCGGCAGGACGTTCGACCTTACCTCGGCAGGGAGACCAAGCTTCCCAAGCCTAGTAGGAGAGTCAGGCAAGGGGGCTTGGCCGGAGTTCGAGTGTAAGGCTCGGCAGGACGTTCGACCTTACCTCGGCAGGGAGACCAAGCTTCCCAAGCCTAGTAGGAGAGTCAGGCAAGGGGGCTTGGCCAGAGTTCGAGTGTAAGGCTCGGCAGGACGTTCGACCTTACCTCGGCAGGGAGACCAAGCTTCCCAAGCCTAGTAGGGTCAGGCAAGGGGGCTTGGCCGGAGTTCGAGTGTAAGGCTCGGCAGGACGTTCGACCTTACCTCGGCAGGGAGACCAAGCTTCCCAAGCCTAGTAAGAAGGTTAGGCAAAAGGCCAAGTAAGACTTTGGGCAGGACTTAACAGGGGTACAAGGCTAGAAAGTCCATCAAGGAGTTCAAAACTTAATCCAAAGAGAAAATACAGAAGACAATAGATGAGAGTGTGACTAGTGATTGTCCTGGCCAAGAGACAATGTAAAGTGCCAAGAGGGGAATTTAGTTAAAAGAGATTAAGTTTAGTCAAGTGATTCAAAATACGAAGTTGGGAAAGGTCAGATGAGCTTTAGCTGCCTGTCAGTATATTCCATTTTAGATAGAAGCACCCTATTTTTTTTAGTTTTGAGGCCTGAAATTGGGAAGAGGTTATAGCAAAGGAGCAAATCCTTCCAAAGCAAAGAGAATTCCCCCTAACAGCCCCTTGATATAGAACAACTATCTCATGCAGCTTGCTGGTTGGAGAATTTATAAATAATGAGACTGTGAGAATATGCAAGTTACAAAAAAAATTGGAGAGGAAAACAAAGGGAATAGAGAGGGGGAGACTAGAAAAATAAAGGAATGGGACCCCCTCGATTGCCTGTCCCCTTCTGCTCCTGTTACTTCCCCAACAGTTTCCCCAGTTGGTCCTTCAGCCCCTCCTATTGAGTCCCTGATTCCTTTCACCCGTTTTCCCACCTCTGTTTCATCGCCCCTTCCCTTAGTTTCCTCAACCATCTCCCCAACTCCCTCTTCCCCTTCTCCAGCTGGAGTTTCCTTGCCTCCTCCCACCTGGGAGCTGAGGCCACCTTTCATCGCCCCTTCCCTTAGTTTCCTCAACCATCTCCCCAACTCCCTCTTCCCCTTCTCCAGCTGGAGTTTCCTTGCCTCCTCCCACCTGGGAGCTGAGGCCACCTTTGCCCAGGGTTGGTTCATCACCTGGCATGCCCCCTGGCCTCCAGTGTCTGTCTCCACTACTATTTCCCTGCCTGGTGTCTTAGAAAAAGGGCCGTATGGTGGCACCCAATCCAAAGCACCAAGGGTGGAGGGGCTCTTTCCCGTTAGAGGGGTTCCTGTGGGTAGAGCAGCTGGGGGAGTTAGGTTTGTGGATGCACCTTTGGCAGTTTCCAAAGTCCGGGGGATTTGGGAAAGAGCTAAGAAATTTAGTGGAAGACCCTGTTGGAATATCTAGCCAGTTGGACCAATTTCTAGGGCTGAGTATTTGTACCTGGGGAGACCTGAGCTATTCTAAGCATTCTGTTCTTTCTGAGAAAGGTCCAGATGATCCGAGCGGCAGGGGTGAAGATATGGGAAAGAGAGGGTGGATTGGGGCCCCCAGGGAACCAGGGGATGCCCTTGGTGGACCCCAACTGGAGTCCCAGCCAACAAGAAGATAGGCAAAACATGAGAGACTATAGGGCCCTCATGATAAGAGGGATCAAAGAGTACCCATAGGGGAAGCAACACGAAATTGGCCTTTGATGGTACTCAGGAGAAGGATGAGACCCCAGCAATTTGGCTTAACCAACTAAAACGAAATTTCCAGTTATATTCACATATAGACCCAGATAGCCCAGAGGGTCAAGTCCTCTTAAAGGTCTAGTTTGCCACCAAATCCTGACCCGATATTAGACAAAACCCAGAAAAGATAGAGGACTGGCAAGCAAAGAACATCAATGAGTTGCTCAAAGAAGCCCTAAGAATGTATTTAAGTGGGAAAGTAATCGCAGCAGCAGCAGCTATCCTGATAAAAGAAGCCCAAAAATTGACTCTGCAAGGGAAAATTAAAGTCCACACCCCCCATGATCTCAAAACAGTGCTAAGCCAAAAAGCTCAGCAATGGTTGACTGACTCTAGAATATTGAGGTATGAGATCATCTTAATGAACACAGGGGACTTAGAGTTAGTCACCTCCAAATGTCTAAACCCTGCACAATTTCTTACCGGAGAACCCCTAGCAGATCTAGAACATGATTGTGTTGAACTCATAAATCTACAGACCAAAGTGAGAGAGGATTTAGAAGATGTACCCTTGCCATACGGGAGATCCCTTTTTATAGATGGGTCCTCAAGAGTAGTAGGAGGGAAAAGAGCCTCAGGATATGCTGTCATAGATGGGGAGGACATGAAAGTCACGGAAAAAGGGAAACTGCCCTCGAACTGGTCAGCCCAGTGTTGTGAAGTCTATGCTTTGAAAAGAGGACTAGATCTGTTAAAGGGAGATCAAGGAACTATTTACACAGACTCGCAATATGCGTTTGGGATCATCCATACCTTTGGAAAAATTTGGGAGGAACGTGGCTACTTAAACTCAAAAGGGAAGAACCTAGTACATGAGAAACTGATAAAACTAGTATTAGAATCCTTACAAAAGCCCGCAGAGATAGCTGTGGTGCATATAAACGGACATCAGAAAGGACACACACGTGAAGAAAAGGGAAACCGATTAGCAGATCAGATCGCTAAAGAAGCAGCCTTAGACCCAAGAAACCCAGTAAAAGCCTTTAAAATAGAAGTAGGACCAAGTAGAGAAAGAAAAAAAGAGCCGAGATTCAGTGAAAAAGAATTAAAAACAATAAAAGAGCTAGAATTACATCAAGGGAAACAAGGAGAATGGTTAACTCCTGATGGGCGTAGGTTCCTAAATAAAGCCCTAGCTCGAAGGGTGCTAGTAGAGTTACACGAATTAACCCACTGGGGAATCCAAGGTTTGTGCGACCACTTTTTACGGGAAAATTTATGCCTTGGAGTTTATGATCTGGCAAAAGCAGTCACAAGAGGGTGTGCGATTTGCCTGAAAACTGACCAAAAGGTAATGAGAAAAATTGCGTATGGGGGAGGAAAAATTGCTTTGAGACCTTTTCAAAACATACAAGTAGATTTCACTGAAATGCCCTCTGTGCAGGGGTACAAACATTTACTAGTGATCGTAGATCATCTCACTCACTGGGTGGAGGCCTTCCCAACCAGAAAAGAAACTGCGCAGGAAGTTGCAAGAATAATCCTAGAAAACATCATACCACGATACGGGCTGGTCAATAACATTGACTCGGACCGAGGTCCACATTTTGTTGCTCAAACTTTGCATCAAGTAACAAAAGCCCTGGGGATAAGGTGGAGATTACACACCCCATGGCATCCTCAGAGCTCTGGAAGAGTAGAAAGGATGAATAGAACCCTTAAAAATGTGTTAACTAAATTAATTGAAGAAACAAAAATGAATTGGCTCAGGTGTTTACCTCTCGCTCTCTTGCGCATCAGAACCAGACCTCGGTCCGACATGAGGGTCTCTCCGTATGAAATGATGTTTGGACTCCCTTTTTTAATCACCCCTTTCAGTACAGCAGATTATCTGGAAGGGGAGGCAGCAACCCAGAAATATCTAGAGGTCATAGGAAAACCCCTAGAAGGCCTCAGGAAGAAGGGGTATCTTCCCCAAACCTCCTCTCTAGACACCAATGCGCACAACATCAGTCCTGGGGATTGGGTGTTGATAAAGTCCTGGAACACTACCACTCCATTAACCCCCAAATTCGAAGGACCTTTCCAGGTACTACTCACCACACACACTGCAGTGCGGACCCAAGAAAAAGGCTGGACCCACGTCACCAGAGTCAAAGGACCAGTGCCACCCCCGGATGCCGGACCAGACCCAACAGCGTCACCCGCCTCCTCTTGTGCATGGACAGTAATTAAGAAACCAGAGGACCTAAAATTAACTTTAAGGAAGACTTGCTAGAGACTGATATACAGTAAGGTGTTAAGAACTGTTTCTGAGTTAAAGTACCATAGAAAAGGCTTAAGTACTTGGTAATTGTTTAATAAGACTAAGTGTCCTTTAGCCAAAGGAGTTACAACTTGGTTTCTAAAGAACACTAGAATTACCCTCAGGCCTGAGTAAAAGCATACAAATGCCAAAAGAAGTTAGCCCTCAAAAGACTGTAAGTTGATGCGGGCTTAAGCCCGATCAAAGAAGTAGAGGAGGGATTTGTTATGAACAGTTTCCAGGTGTTCCCCAGAGACGCGGGCAGGGCTTTCCTAGTTCCCATGGCAACACTAAAAGAAAACTACTAACTCTAGCCAAGTACCGATATTGAAATGCTAATTAGCCAATTGCTCTGTTTGTTTTCTCTAAACTACCTGGCCTCCCACCCCTCCACGCTGCCATTCTGGGACTAACATGCAAATAAAAACCCCTTAGGATCATGGGAGTATTTTTAGGAGATAAAAATGAATATAAATCAAAAACTGAACACAATAGAGGAGTCTAGATAAATGCCCTAGCTGAGGAAGAGGGAAACACATCCCCTGACTGGCTTTTAACCGTCGCCATCACCTAAGAAGGAACATACTATATTAGGCTCTGAGAAGCAGGGCGATAGACAGACAGAGAGCCCTGGTGCTGCCACCACGGAAGGAGCGGGGACAGCTGTTGTTCTGGACTTCAGCAACAGACTCTGCACGCCACGCCTCCTCATCCTCGGGCCACCGGTGTGCCACAAGGAAGGAGAAAGGACAGCTGCTGCTCGGGACTCCAGTGACCGGCTCTGCGCGCCTCCTTCCTTCCGGCTGCCTGGGAAAGCTACAACCGCGGGGGCGAGCTCTGCGTCGAGCCCCCTGCTCAGCTGATCTTTTTAATAAAGAGCTGAACATTAATAAAGGCATTAGCCCTGTTCATTTCAGTAAGTGTGATAAATTGAGGCGAATAATTTGATTCAGCCTTTTTAAGGTCAATTAGAATTTTATTAATTACAGCAAGCAGTAGCAAGCAAAACAGCGCTGGGTGGGTAGGGGTCTCCTAACCGCCCCTCCTGCAGTGTCCCACACTGCAGTGCCCCACACCCCACTCCTTTATTCAGTTTCTTTTTATAGTTTCTTGGAGGTTTCTTCATTCGTGTCTTTTGCGATAGCGGTGTGCGTAGCTTGAGCATCTCTCTGCGTCGTTTCTGCGTTGTGTCGAGGCAGGTGATCGTTGATTTCACAATCGGCTCCGGACAGTGATGGGCGTACCTGGAGCACTCCTACGTTGTCTAGTCCGGTAGCCGTTGCCTGGTGGTCGCTGATTTCATAATCAGCTCCGGCCATCCCCCAACATCCTTAGCCTGTGTCTGCAAAAAAGCTACGAAAAGCTCCCTATATGGTGATTAATCATACTTGTGATCTTGCGGTTTTGCAATATGTCTATAGCCTTGCGGTTTGTAGCAGTTGCTTTTTTTTTATTGTCCTCCCCTATCTCCAAACAAGCAGGCTAGTCCCTTATACTTTAATTTTTATATTTCCTCCTTTAATATTCCAATTCTTTTGATGAACAAACAAGTTACCACAGTTTATCACAGTAAGGGCGAAAAAGACGGGATCCCTTGTCAGGGACGTCCCTTTGAGCTTCCCACACCCACCCCCCCCCCCCCCCCCCCCCCCCCCCCCCCCCCCCCCCCCCCCCCCCCCCCCCCCCGTGGAGCAGGAATACTCACCAATCAATGCGAAAGGCTCCTTGGTGTGGCGGGGTTTTCTCTTCACCGGAACAGGACCTCCGGGGCTGTGGAGGCTACCCCGTTCAGCCTCTCGGAAGGGTGGCTCACCAGAAAGGAGCTTTTCTTCCCAGAGGTGCAAAACGTCCACGAAACTGATTCCAGGACAGATCCCACGTTTCTGCTGGCGAGCTAAGAGTTCAAAGCTCCCCCAGTGGACGCCAAGCTGCCAAAAAGTCTCTCCGTGGTCTTGTGAAGCTCAAGTGTGTCCCCGTCTGGTCGCAGGGCCGAATTTGCCCCACAGTTGGGCGCCAAATATTGGCGATACCAATGTTTCCTGCGGGAACACGCCCGGGCTTGCCCCGTTGCTGAGCTCAATGGCGGCAGCTGGGGTGGTTTAACCCCAGCGACACTCTTTGGCTCACCCAGAGGCTGCAGGTGGCTGAAAGCTTGCCAGAAACCCCAGCGGACGGTATTCCTCAGTGGAGAGACTTTGGGCTATGGTGAAGGAAGGAGTCACTTCTGCCAGAGGGTTAAATCCAGAGTGTTTATTCCAGCTACGAGCTTCTGAACCCAGTAACAGCTCCAACAGAAGTACCGACCGCATGGCCGGTGCCCGGTTTTATCCTGGGGGCAGGGGGGAGGGCAGTGGCAGGGGATTAACCAACCAGGTGAGGGAAGATGGGTCCTGTAATGAACAGTTTCCTCTGCGTCGAGCCCCCTGCCCAGCTGATCTTTTTAATAAAGAGCTGAACATTAATAAAGGCATTAGCCCTGTTCATTTCAGGTCCCCGGGAGAAAAAGGCACCTAGATTGCCCAATACTCCCTGGGGGGCAGGGGGAATCTTTTGAATCTACCTCTTCCAAGATTGACAAGTAGGGCTCACAGCAGGGGTTGGAGTGGGGGAAAGGGGAAGGGCTTATACATCTAGGAGGGATAAGACACACCGCAACAGATGACAAACTCAGAAAGTCTCTTCTGGGAGTGGTCGCCCAGTTCTCGGTCTCCGGCACTGGGGGTGGCTGCTGCAGATCACAAAATGCAGGCTCTTGGTGTTTCTTGGTCTTTCCCAGGTCCCAGTCTGGAGCAGGTTTAGATGATATTCAGGAAAGGGAAAGGGAAAAAGAAACAGTCCAGGGTAAAAATTGGACTGCCTAGCTAAACTAACTAATAAGCAAAAGCAAGAGCAAAGCAAAAGCAAGCAAGCAAGCCAGCAAGCAAAAAAGCTTCTCCTAGACACAGACCATGGGGGGAGGTGAGCCAGCTGATAACAAGACAAAACAAACCTTCACTTTTCAGAATCAGTTGTGAAGGCACAGAACATAATATCAGGCATAAACAGAACACACGACTGGGGATACAAGCACCATAATGTCACCCTAGGACATTCCACTCCTTATCTCCAAATTGTCAACATAACTTCCAAACATCATGTAAAAACTTCATCAAGTAAAAACTTCCATCTTTCACTTACTCATACACATTTCCTTCCATCTCACTTGCTCAAACCTTCGACGCTTACACATTTCCTTCTGTCTCATGTCTGTGTGGTTTAATGTACAAACAATGGCAGTAACATCCAGCAAACAGTGATATTTGCATATGAGTCTCCCCCCACAATCAGGTCTCCCTGAGGTACACATCGTGTTCTTCCATCTTTCTGCATTATCCACCATGTGCAACCTGGTCCCCGAGCAAAAACAATGCCACGAATGGGTTTGTCTGTACTCAAGGCAGAAGTGATCCACACTGTCTTCCCTAACAAACCTCTGATATGTGCCACCGGGACTTTATCTCCGTCTACTATATTCAGGGACTCAGACTGGGCAGGACTTGCTCGATTGGTGGAACCTCGGGTGTTAACTAACAAGGTGGCCTTTGCTAAATGCTGCTCCCAATTTTTGAAAGATCCCCCACCCAATGATTTCAAGGTGGTTTTTAACAGTCCACTGTACCTCTCCACTGTGCCTGCAGCTGGTGCATGGTAGGGGATATGGTACACCCACTCAATGCCATGTTCCCTAGCCCAGGTGTTGATAAGGCTATTCTTAAAATGAGTCCCATTGTCTGACTCAATCCTCTCAGGGGTACCATGCCTCCAAAGGACCTGCTTTTCAAGGCCCAGGATGGTGTTACGGGCTGTAGCATGAGACACAGGGTAGGTTTTCAACCATCCCGTGGTGGCTTCCAGCATTGTGAGCACGTAACGCTTGCCTTGGCATGTCTGGGGCAGCGTGATGTAGTCAATCTGCCAGGCCTCCCCATACTTATACTTGGACCACCGCCCACCATACCATAGGGGCTTTACTCACTTGGCCTGCTTGATGGCAGTACACGTCTCACAGTCATGGATAACCTGAGAAATACTGTCCATGGTTAAATCCACCCCTCGGTCTCGTGCCCACTTATAGGTGGCATCTCTACCCTGATGGCCTGAGGCATCATGGGCCCATCGTGCTAGGAAAAACTCCCCCTTGTGGTGCCAATCCAAGTCTATCTTTGACACCCCTATCTTTGCAGCCTGATCTACCTGCTGATTGTTTTGGTGCTTTTCATTTAGCTCTACTCTTGGGGACATGGGCATCTACATGGCAAACCATCACAGGTAGTTTCTCTACCCGGGTAGCAATGTCTTTCCATTCTTCAGCAGCCCAAATTGGTTTTCCTCTATGCTGCCAGTTATCCCCTTTCCATCTCTCCAGCCATCCCCACAGAGCATTGGCTACCATCCATGAATCAGTGTAGAGGTAGAGCTTTGGCCACTTCTCCCTTTCTGCAATGTCTAGGGCCAGTTGAACAGCGTTGAGTTCAGCAAGTTGGCTTGATCCACCCTCTCCTTCAGTGGCCTCTGTGACCCGTCATGTGGGGCTCCATACAGCTGCTTTCCACTTCCGATTCATCCCTACGATGCGACAGGAACCATCAGTGAAAAGTGCGTAGTGTGTTTCCTCTGTTGGCAATTGGTTGTAGGGTGGAGCTTCTTCAGTCCGTGTCACTGGCTCTTGTTCTTCATCTGTGACACCAAAACTTTCACCTTCAGGCCAATTTGTAATTACTTCCAAAATCCCAGGGCGATTCGGTTTACCAATATGGGCACGCTGCATGATGAGAGCAATCCACTTGCTCCATGTAGCACTGGTGGCATGGTGGGTGAAGGGAACCTTTCCTCTGAACATCCACCCCAGCACCGGTAGTTGAGGTGCCAGAAGGAGTTGTGCTTCTGTACCAATCACCTCTGAGACGGCTTGGACTCCTTCACAGGCGGCCAAGATTTCCTTCTCTCTTGGGGTGCAGTTGGCTTCAGACCCTCTGTAGCTCCGACTCCAAAATCCTAATGGTCGGCCTCGAGTCTCATCAGGCACCTTCTGCCAAAGGCTCCAGGACAGACCATGGCTCCCGGCTGCAGAGTAGAGCACGTTCTTCGCATCTGGTCCCGTCCTGACTGGGCCAAGGGCTACTGCATGAGCAATTTCCTGCTTAATCTGGGCAAAAGCTTGTTGCTGCTCAGGGCCCCAATGGAAATCGTTCTTCTTGTGGGTGACCGGGTAAAGAGGGCTCACGATCTGACTGTACTCAGGAACGTGCATTCTCCAAAACCCTATGGCGCCTGGGAAAGCTTGTGTTTGCTTCTTATTGGTTGGTGGGGACATAGCTGTGATCTTGTTGAAGACATCCGTCGGAATCTGACGCCGTCCATCTTGCCACTTCACTCCCAAGAACTGGATCTCTTGAGCAGGTCCCTTAACTTTACTCTTCTTGATGGCGAAACCAGCTTCCAGGAGGATTTGGATGATTTTCTCTCCTTTCTCAAACACTTCTGCTGCTGTGTTCCCTCACACAATAATATCATCAATTTACTGTAGATGTTCTGGAGCCTCACCCTTTTCTAGTGCAGTCTGGATCAGTCCATGGCAGATGGTAGGACTGTGCTTCCACCCCTGGGGCAGTCGGTTCCGGGTATACTGCACTCCCCTCCACGTAAAGGCAAACTGAGGCCTGCATTCTGCTGCTAGAGAAATGGAGAAAAACGTGTTAGCAATATCAGTAGTGGCATACCACTTTGCTGCCTTGGACTCCAGCTCGTACTGGAGTTCCAGCATGTCTGGCACAGTAGCGCTCAGTGGTGGAGTCACTTCATTCAATGCACAGTAGTCCACAGTCAATCTCCATTCTCCTTCAGATTTATGCACAGGCCAAATGGGGCTGTTGAAGGGTGAGTGGGTTTTGCTGACCACCCCTTGGCTCTCCAGCTCTCGAATCATCTTATGGATGGGAACCACAGCATCTCGAGTTGTTCTGTACTGTCTGTGATGCACTGTTGAAGTGGCAATTGGTACCTTTTGCTCTTCTCCCTTCAGAAGTCCTACTGTAGTTGGATTCTCGGACAGTCCAGGCAAGGTGTTCAATTGCTGGATGCCCTCTGTCACTGCAGCTGCTATCCCAAATGCCCACCTGAGTCCTTTTGGGTCTTTAAAATACCCCCTTTAGAGGTAATCTATGCCCAAAATGCATGGGGCCTCTGGGCCAGCCACAATAGGGTGTTTCTTCTACTCATTTCCGGTCAGGCTCACCTCAGCTTCCACCAAGGTAAAGTCCTGTGATCCCCCTGTCACGCCAGCGATGGAGACAGATTCTGCCCCCACATGTCTTGATGGGACTAATGTGCATTGAGCACCAGTATCGACCAAAGCCTTATATTGTTGTGGTTCTGATGTGCCAGGCCAACAAATCCACACAGTCCAGAAAACACGGTTTTCCCTCGCCTCTACCTGGCTAGAGGCAGGGCCCCTCTAAGCCTGGTTATCCTTCTTTCCTTGGGCATATGTCTTAGAGGTTCCTTCCAGAGGATCAGACGTCATCATCATCATCATCATACCTGGAGGCTTGGCTATGGGTAACTGGGGCTGCTTTCCTTTTGGTGGAACTTCCTTTCTGAGTCTTGCCTTCCTTCAATTCATGCACCCATTATGCCAGAGCAGCAGTAGATTTTCTGTCCCATCTCCTCATGTTTTCTCCGCAATCACACAGGAAGAACCACAGCTCAGCTCGTGGGGTGTACCTTCTCTCCCCATCTGGGGAACCTCTGCATTGGATACCAGGGCCACTAATTTGTACTGCCGAGATTTGGAGAAGGTCCTCTTTAATCTCCTCCCTGAGTTTCTTGTGATTATCCTCTATCTTTTAATTTCTGCAGACATGTTTCCACTGCTGCAATTCTGGCATGTGTTGGGCCATGCACAGCATCTGCATATGCTTGGATCTTCTTCGCCATGTCAAGCACGGTCTCATCCCTGTCGTCCTGCTTCATTATTGCTAAAGCAGAAGCGTATTCATGTGGCCCAAGCCGTACAAGTTTTTGCTACATCACAGATGTACATGGTACCAAACCGGATTCCTAGTTGTTCTTTCATCAGAGAAGATAATCTCTGCCACTGCCATTTGTCTCAGGCATTGGATCCCTTGTTCTATAGTCTTCCACTGGGTCTGCTGCATATAAAGATCATCTGCACACAGGTATCTTTGTACTACACTGTCCAGGACCCGTGCCCAGAGGCTGTGAGGGTTAGCCCCCCTCATCATTCCTTGGTCAATGATGGGATCATGTGACAGGGATCCCAAATGCCTTGCTTCAGTGCCATCCAGAATTGTAGCTTCCCCTGCAGCATCCCAAAGGCGGACTAACCAACTAATTATAGACTCATCAGGTCGTCGAGTATAATCCTTTCTTAGGCCATGGAGGTCCTTTAGGGAAAAGGACTCAGTATTGGCCTCTGATCTTGTACCAGTTGCTCTGACTTCTGATTTTATGTCAGGAGGCGTTGAGGGTCCTTCTCCTGCATCATAATCATCCTCATCATCCACTGGTCGATCGGTCTTCTCTGTGCACTTTCCACTTCTTGTGCTAGTAGCAACAGCCATTGGTTGAGGCTTACTGTCTGGTTTAGCTGCTGGCTTCAAGCCTGGGCTGTTGGCTGCAACCTGAGTGACTGGGATAGCTGCTGGTTTATCTCCCTGCCCCCCTTCCTCTGTCTGCTGCCCTACAGTATCTAGCAGGGTGCGATAAGCATATGCCAGGGCCCAGCTCACTGCAATGATCTTTTTCTCCTTAGGGTTGTCATGGCACTTCTCTTTCAGGTACTTTGCCACCTCAGCTGGGTTCACATGAAAAGTCCCAGACTATAGGGTCAGAAAACTCCTTTAAGATTTGGGCCATATCCTCCCATTTCCCACACCACTCAGGATTTCTCACACCTGGGTCTACTCCTGGGTCAGGGGTCTCATCAGCCCCTCTAGAAATCTCAGCCCTCATTCTAGAGAACCTGCAGACTGTATAGAGAAAGCTTACCAAATTGAATACCAGAAAGATGGTCTTTTTAACATTCAGGGGAAACTGAGCATTCTCCGATAGGGATGTAACAGATTCAGAGGAGAAGAAGGAAAGCAAAGGCTGAAAAGCCTCATCTCCTGCTTCTCTAACAAACTGGGTGCACAGCCATAACCATGAACCATACATTCCTGGAACAGACTCCAGCACCTTTATAAACCTCCTGCAAGCCATTACAACCAAGCCTAGCCCGATGGATATTCTGGTCAGTGCCCCTCTACTGCAAAAACTAGGTATTAGGGACAATACTGGAGCTATTTCTGGATAAGAAAATAAACCTAGGGACCATAGAGGTATTATGACCTCAAAAAACCCTAGGGACCAGAAACACATGCAGGCCTGCACCCCAAGAGACATTATGAATTCAAACAACATAGCCAGTAACTGCTCTATACCAACCCAGAGTAATTACAATCAAAATATGATTAGAACAGGGTTTTTTCCACTCTCTCTTCCACCTTTCGGGTGCCAAAATATTTGTCCTAGTTTAGGGCAAATTTGGGAGAAAACCTCCAGGAGGAGCCCCCAGAAAGCAAACCCCCCACGGCCACTCCCCCACCTGGTTTGGGAAGAATTTCCTCAGAGAGAAGTGGAAAAAAACCTGTTTATTTAACAAGCAAAACACTCCCCAATACAAAAAAAAAAAAAAAAAAACAACACCAGATGACAAAACTCTTTCACCACTCTGAAGAGATGACAAATTCAGAAAGTCTCTCCTGGGAGGGGTCGCCCAGCTATCAGTCTCCGGCTCTGGGGATGGCTGCTGCAGGTCACAAAATGCAGGCTCTTGCTGTTTCTTCGTGTTTCCCAGGTCCCAGTCTGGAGCAGGTTTAGATGATATTCAGGAAAGGGAAAGGGAAAAAGAAACAGTCCAGGGTAAAAATTGGACTGCCTAGCTAAAGTAACTAATAAGCAAAAGCAAAAGCAAAAGCAAGGGCAAAACAAAAGCAAGCAAGCAAGCCAGCAACCAAAAAACCTGTCCTAGACACAGACCATGGAGGGAGGTGAGCCGGCTGATAACAAAACAAAATAAACCTTCACATTTCAAAGTCAGTCGTGAAGGCACAGAACATAATATCAGGCATAAACAAAACACACAATTGGGGATACAAGCACCATAATGTCACCCTAGGGCAGATGTTTTTACTTTAAGACCAGTGAAATTAGTCTGCACTATGTTCTCTATAGATAGAGCGGTGCATTTGAAATAAATCAGTTTTTCTTCTTGCCTTCTAAACTGGAGCTCTTCGCTCCCGTCCTGCCTCAACAGAAACAGTGTTACACACAAAAGGTGACCCCTAAAGACGGGCGATCAGAGCACGAGGTACATAAAAGAAATATTAAACCGGTACCTGTCTCGATCTGTGATAAATGTAACCGAACAGTATGGACTGGGAGAAAAATAGTGTCAGTGTTTGTAGCATACTTTCAGGCCAACCTGTTATGCCATGACAATAACCGGTTAAGAATGTGTGTTATGAGTGGTAAAACATACTGGGTGGGGGAGAACTTAAAATATGAAACTAAGACATCCCTCAAAGGTGAGCCGGTTATCTTAGACCTTTTAGAGGATCAGGATGACTGAGTTTCCTTACAATATGACCGAATGTTCTACTTTGCAAGGAACAAAGAGAGAGTGGACCCAGAGAGCAAAATGAAACAGGTATCACAAGAGCTGAGAAAACAGGAAGCAGAAATGAGGAAAAGAAAGATGGAGCAGAAAAGGCTGAGAACACTCAGTGCCGCGTCTCGTCCCCATTTTCGCAAGAGCAGATCTCTTGCTAGCCCCAGCTAGCTCCACGGGGCGATAGGGCAGTGAGAGGCACTCTCTTCTGAACCCAACAGGGCTTTAGAGAGTGCCTTCATGGGTCCGAGGACACTGCTAATCCCACCGGCAAGGAAGGAGGCGACACCCTTCTGGGGATAGGTCCAAGATTTATTGTGACTCCGAGGAGAGCCCCAGAGCCCAACAGCATTTGAATAGGTCCCAGAAGAGAGTGAGCGCTGAGCCTCGAACAGGCCCTGATATAGGGAGGGCGGGGAAACCCAATCAGCCAATGGGAGAAGACATGGGAGTGGCCCTCCGAGGGAAGGACAACCAGGGTATCCACTTAGGAGGGAGGAGGGGAGAGACCCCAGGCCATTGTCCAGTCACCCAGCGAGCCCGGCAGAAGCCTCCAGACAAAGGGGAAGGATGGACAAGTCACCTGGGAGGGGTAAGGGGCATGAGTCAGGGTTTTTGGGATTGATGGACACACAGGTGATGATGGGATAAACCTGGGATGAACCAAAAAGGCACAAGGGGGGGTACAGAGGGATAAACCATTTTGAACATACATACAGTGGAACTTAAAAACACAACTCCACATCTCCCTCTTTTTTGTTTTAAAAAGAAAAGAAGGAAATGGATTAAACGGGGGTTTCTGAGTCCATCTGATCTTTGAACCAGGGATCTTGATTCAGAGGCTCTTCTTCTGGAGCAGGATGTTCATCTTCATTGATGGGGAGGCAGACTCGATTAACTGTGATGGTGGAGTTCAGAGCCTTCAGGATAAGTCCCTTTAAAATACTAAAACCAGTGATAAATGCAGCAAGAAATAATATAAGTAACAGTCCAGTTTGAATTACTGATTTGATCCAACCCGAGAGTCCCCATCCTTGGAAAAGAGACACCAGACAGTCCGATGACTCTTTCATTAGGTCGCTGATCAGGTTCTGCATCTTTTGTATTGTGGCATGGATGTCCTCAGCCCTTGAACTTTAATTTAAACAACATAAACCTGCAAAGTAACTGAGATATAAATCAATTATTTAGGTAGGGGTGGTCTAGATCAAAAGGAAACAGAGAGCTGAGGGAGCTGGAGAGAGAGGATGAATCTGAAAGGGATGGTTTCCACCGCCTTCTCAGGGCTGCATTCTCCACCTGAGGACTGACAATGATTGGTTGTGCTTTGGGGATGTGTGGTTGCACGAATTTTGAGGGGACCCATCTCAGGCTTGAGGGTGTGGACACGCAAGCATACCCACAACCCCAGGTTACTAAGTCATAGGGTCCCTCCTGCTGCCACGTTTCTGGGTTTTTTATCATGACGGGGTTTCTCCTTGAATTTGGCTTCTGGGTAGGTGTGAAAATGCCGGATGATTGGCGGGTTTAAATTTTCAAAGGAACAGTTCAGGAAGTTGATTGTGAAAAGTGCCCTAGCAAGCCGGACCTGGGGGTACTCCGCCTTCATCACTGGCTGCTGTTGTTTGAGAACTCTTTTTAAGCTCTGGTGGGTCCTCTCCACCACGGCTTGACCTGATGGGGAATAGGAGATACCAGTCTTATGTTCTATTCCCCATTGTTGCAGGAAGCTCTCGAGTTCCTTGGAGGTATACGCTGGGGCATTGTCTGTTTTGATCCCTTTAGGGACGCCCAGCGTGGAGAAAGCCTGTACCAGGTGTTTCTCAGCATCAGCAGCTCTCTCCCCTGCGTGGGCAGAAGCAAAGACAGCTCCAGAGAAAGTATCCACAGAGACATGAACGAACTTAAATCTGCCAAAAGAGTGGATGTGTGTTACATCCATTTGCTACACCTCGCAGCTTCTCAGCCCTCTAGGGTTGGCCCCTGCACTCACTGCTGGTATTGGGAGCGACTTACAGGAAGGACATGTGGCTACAATGGCCCGGGCCTGGTCACGGGTGAGCTGGAATTGTCTCACCAGGCTGGGTGCATTCTGATGGTAGAGCTGGTGACTGATTTTTGCCTGTTGGAATTTGTCTGGTAGCGGAGCCATCTGCACGGGGGCGGCTGCAAGGGAATCAGCATGCCGATTACCCTCTGCCAGAAACCCCGGCAGGTCGGTATGTGACCTGATGTGCATTACATAGAAAGGTTGCTCTCTGTGGGAGACTAATTTTATTAACTTTGAGAGCAAGTTGTACAAGGCAAGGTTGGAAACCCCCTGCAAAACCGCATCTTGAGCTCTAGACACTACACCTGCTACATAGGCCGAATCAGTGACCAGATTAAAAGGTTCAGAGAACCTCTCAAAAGCTCTAACGACTGCAGCCAACTCAGCTATCTGAGGCGAGCCTTCCACCTCAGCAATGTCTGACTCCCACTGCTGAGTCTGAGGATTCTTCCAAGTCACTACGGACTTGTGGGACCCTCCGGACGCGTCAGTAAAGACGGTCAGAGTCTTTAAGGGTTTTTTGCTTTGAATAATTTTGGTTAACAATGTGAATTGAACATCCAGATTAAAAATTTTGTGGGCCGGTCTCAAAACAGAAAGTTGACCGGTGTAGCTATCTAGAGCGAATTGCAGAGCCTGATTTTCTTGTAATAAATGTTCCAACATGGCCTTGGTAAAATGGCCCGATTCTAATTTCAAAGGAATGTGAATGCACTCAAAGTCACATCTGGCCAGCTCCCTGATCCTGGCTCTGGCCTTACGGATCAATTCTGCTACCAGCTCCTGTGGCCGTGTCATTCTTTTGGACCTTTGATGACTTATGAAGACCCACTCTATAATCAGGAGGGGATCCTTCCAGTCCCGGTCGTTCTTTTCCCTGCGAGTGTCTTTCCACTGAAAGATGCCTCCGTGGAGGTGTGGCAGTCTGCCCAGCACTAGAAATTTAAAGGGCAGGTTTGGATCATATCTATGAGCCTGCCGGGCAGACATTGTCTCCTGGACTTTCTCCAGCGCAGCCCTAGCCTCTGGGGTAAGAACCCTAGGAGAGCTAGGCTCCTCTCCCCCTTTCAATAAATTGAAGAGGGAGGCTATGTCTTCGTTTGTAATACCCAGCCAGGGCCTTACCCAGTTTAAAGATCCACACAGCTGCTGGACATCTGCTAAAGTCTCAATGTTATTTTTAATTGCCAATTTTTGCATAACAATGGTCCGCTTACTAATTTCCAGTCCCAGGTACCTCCAAGGCGGCATCCTCTGAACTTTGTCCTCACGAAGCTCGAGCCCTGCAACAACCAATGCATTAGTTGTCGTGTCAAGCACGTGTGTAAGTAGATCGTCACTGGGGGCACAAACTGAAATATCATCCATATAGTGGTGGATAATCATGCCATCGTTGGCTGCACGGACCGGGGCCAGCAATGAGGAGACATACCACTGGCAGATAGTCGGGCTGTTTTTCATGCCCTGAGGAAGGACTTTCCAATGGTATCTCTTCACTGGGGCTTCTCGATTGATGGAGGGAACCGAGAAGGCAAAACGTGGCGCGTCTTCAGGGTGCAGAGGAATTTGGAAAAAACAATTTTTTTATATCAATAACTGCCAGATTCCAATCTTGGGGTAACATTGTAGGGGACGGCATCCCTGGCTGGAGAGGACCCATATCTTCAATTACTTTGTTAATTTCTCGGAGGTGGTGGAGGAGCCGCCACTCGTCCTTGCCAGGTTTTTTGAGGACAAAGACGGGGGAATTCCAGGGAGATGTTGTTTCCTGGATGTTCCCTTTGGCTAATTGCTCTGCCACAAGCTTCTGGAGCACTTTTAATTTTTGTTTGTTGAGCAGTCACTTCTCTACCCAGATTGGAGTATCAGTTAGCCAATTTAATTTCTGGGTAGGATGCCCCTCAGCGACCGCTGCCCGAAAAACCTGGGGGGTCGGGATGTCAATTGTGACTCCCCACTGGGCCATCAGGTCTCTCCCCCACAGGGGTTCCATATAATCTAAACCAATGGACGTAAGTGTGCCGATTGCCCATTTGGCCCCTCGAATTTCACAATGTTCTTTGATTGCCTAGCCAATTGCACACGCCCTACACCTTGAATGCGGCCGTTCACGTCCTGCAACTCCCAATGAGACGGCCAATTCCGTGAAGGAATGACTGTCACATCTGCCCCTGTGTCTAGGAGTCTATTCATGTGTTTGCACTCACCCCCTTTCCACAAATAACAGTCAATTTTTGGGCAATCTTTTCCCAGTACCTGGGCTTGACATATCTTGTGAATCTTCTTCAGTGACAGCTTCCATAGATGCTCTGGATGTACTGGAGGACCAGTCACTGGGATAGCCTGTGCAATGATTTGCCCTTTGGGAAGGAACACTGGGGGGTGAGTGCAGTGCAGCCACACTACCAAATGTTTTGGGTCTGTGGTGGTTAAACAAGGAGCAATGGTTATGTCGACTGGCGTGTGTTGAGTGTCCCCAAGAACGATGTACCTACTGCGAATATTTCGCCAGGTTCCAGGGTTCTCGGTGTCGACTGTGATGAACTGCCAATCTGTGTCTTTGAGGTGCAGAGGCTCAGTTAATGCCTGCCTAAAAGGGGAAAAATTGGAACAGGTGTTAAGAATGGGTTTTGGATGGTCGGTGTCCCGACCCAACCAAAACCTGGAAATAAAAGGCACATCATCCCCCGGGTTATTAGTCTCATTTGGTAAAGTCATGTCTGGTGAATAATTGTCTGTGTCCTCAGGTGGGTGCTGCAAGTCTCTTCCCTCCCCCTCCAGTGATGGTACTTGTCCCACCTCATTTGTGTCTGCATGCAGGGGGGGACTGCGCTGGCGATCTAGTTTTTTGGATTTCCCTGCTGGTGGGAAATCCCTCGCCCCTGTTGTTGATTTTTAAATTATAAAAATTCGTCCTTCATTGGGCAGTGTTGTGCCCAATGTCCCTTCTGATGGCAGAGATGACACGGTGTTCCTTGTCTCGGTCCCTTTGGGGGCAGTCCCAGAAAGCGGTGCGGTGAGGCAGGTTTCGGTGTCGGTGGTGCAGCGGCTTCAACGATGGAAACCCTCTTAGGTGCCGCTCGAAACTCTCTAGAGTCCTTTGCAGGGATGGAGACCTTCCGCGCGCAAACGTCTAGCATGTTTTGTAGGGTGGGGTCCGGATCAAGGGGGAGGCTGAAGATGGCATTTCGGCAGGCTTCATTCGCATTTTGTCGCGCGATCTCGGTAATAAATCCTCAACGAAGCCCCTCGTCTGGCATGTGTGAATCTACTGCCCGATGCAGCCGATCTACAAAGCTCACAAAAGACTCTAACGGTTCCTGCTTAATAGACAAATAGTTTATAATTGGACCACTGGGTTTTAGTTTAAAAAACGCTTTGTCCGCCGCATTTGCACTTTGGAGCAAAGCCTCCCTTGATATCTTTTCTGCCTGCTTTTGACCCAAATCCCAGCCCCCTGCGCCGCACAAGTGGTTTACAGATATCATTGACCCATCTGAATCATGCGAGGTATCCTGATTAGCCAAAAGCCCTTATCCATGCGGACTCCTGCACCAAAAACTCTGCCTGAGTTATTAAACATGAAAAAAGAGTTCGCATATCTGTCGGCACATACTCTGCCAAAGACAGCGTTGTTTTCAAGAGACCGCGAAAGTATTCACTCTCCTGGCCAAATTCCTTTTGCGCTTTACATAAACCCTTTATAACTTGTTGGGGGATGGGGGACCACTATACAAGGGGCCTACCCCCCCCCCGCCGCGGGGTGTAGGTAACTGGAGCAGCAGTGAAGGTAGGCAGAGAATGAGGTGGGTCGTGGCTCCCCCCCCCCCCCCCCCGCCCCCCTCCTCCCTCCCCCCAGAGCCCGGACCATGGGAACCGGGAGAGAGGTTGTGGGGATCGGGGGAGGGGGCAGAGGGAGATGAGTCAGGACTGGGGGGAGTGGCTGGTGACGAACTCCCCCAAGGGGTGGAGTCGAAGGGCAAGGACATGCATGATTCATTAGGGGAGGAGGGACTGGGGTGAGGGTTTGGAGACTAGAAGGGGTTTCGGGAAGAAACGCTAAAAAGATTGTGGGAAGAAGGAGCCCACATGTTGGGAGAAGCCATGTGGCCGCCACCATCTTGCGAGGGGCCAGGGGGAGGGGCGGGGCTTAGGGAGGAAGCGAGAAGGGGATTATGGGAAGGAAAAGCATGAGCGGCAGGAAAGACCATGTGGCCACCGCCATCTTGTGCCACATGGTGAGGAGAGCACATGGCCAGAGCCACCACGTGGCAGTCGCCATTTTGTGCCTCCAAGGGGAAGGAATTTTTCGGAGAAACAGGGTCAGGGAAATTAAAACTAACATCGGATGGGGCTGAACAGAGTGGGGAAATAGGGATAGGGGAAGGATTCAGAGCAGTGTGGCCTGCACTGTTCTGACAGCAGTCCTGGGAATTCTTAAAGGAGCCAGAAGAATCCTGCGGGCTTAGCCGGGATGCTCGTCTAAGAATTCCTGGTTTTGGGGTAGAGGGAGAGGAAACAGGAGTAAGATTTGTAGAACTGGGGTCAGAGTTGGGCCTTGATTGATCTAGCGATGGCTATGGCGGTGCTTCATAGTTATTTTTAATAATATCACAAATTTGGAGGGCCAAATAGGTAAATTTGGAGAGGGAGGGGTCTCCCTGTTTCAAAATTTCCCTGCCGACCTGATCCCAAAAAGGGGTTTGAAACAATTTGGAAGACGAAATATCTGGGAAGCACTGCAACAGCCACTGAGTAAACCTTTTCACATCCCTTTTTTAAAACTTGATTATGAAGCCTCCTCTGCAGCACTGTCAGCTTAGCACCCATGCTGAAAGATGTTAAAGTGTACCGCGGAAAAACCACCCGCCGAGAATCACAGGGAGAGTACCCATGGTATGGAACCCGAGATCAGTGGATGTGTAATCAGTTAATGTCGTGGTTTGACATGGAAGTGAATTTTTTCCAGGAAAAAATTATTTGGGGAAGGTGCATTTTCATGGGGGCGCTGGCATTGTGCTATGACACTTAAACCAACACGAAAAAAAACCCAAGAGGACCTTGATATAGAACAACTATCGTATGCAGCTTGCTGGCTGGAGAATTCTAAAAATAATGAGACTGAGAATATGCAAGTTACAAAGAAATAGAGAGGAAGATAAAGAGAATAGAAAGGAGGAGACTAGAAAAATAAAGGAATGGGACCCCATTGATTGCCTACCCCTTCTGCTCCTGTTACTTCCCCAACAGTTTCCCCAGTTGGTCCTTCAGCCCCTCCTATTGAGTCCCTGATTCCTTTCCCCCATTTTCCCACCTCTGTTCCATCGTCCCTTCCCCTAGTTTCCTCAACCATCTCCCCAACTCCCTCTTCCCCTTCTCCAGCTGGAGTTTCCTTGCCTCCTCCCACTTGGGAGCTGAGGCCACCCTTGCCCAGTGTTGGTTCACCACCTGGCATGCCCCCTGGCCTCCAGTGTCTGTCTCCACTACTAGTTCCCTGCCTGGTGTCTTAGAAAAAGGGCCGTATTGTAGCACCCAATCCAAAGCACCAAGGGTGGAGGGGCTCTTTCCCCTTAGAGGGGTTCCTATGGGTAGAGCAGCTGGGGGAGTTAGGTTTGTGGATGCACCTTTGGCAGCTTCCGAAGTCCGGGGATTTGGGAAAGAGCTAAGAAATTTAGTGGAAGGCCCCGTTGGAATATCTAGCCAGTTGTACCAATTTCTAGGGCTGAGTATTTGTACCTGGGGAGACCTGAGCTATTCTAAGCATTCTGTTCTCTCTGAGAGAGGTCCAGATGATCCAAACGGCAGGGGCGAAGATATGGGAATGAGAGGGTGGATTGGGGCCCCCAGGGAACCAGGGGATGCCCTTGGTGGACCCCAACTGGAGTCCCAGCCAGCAAGAAGGTAGGCAAAACATGAGAGACTATAGGTCCCTCATTATAAGAGGGATCAAAGAGTATCCCTAGGGGAAGCAACACGAAATTGGCCTTTGATGGTACTCAGGAGAAGGATGAGACCCCGGCAATTTGGCTTAACCGACTAAAACGAAATTTCCAGTTATATTCAAATATAGACCCAGATAGCCCAGAGGGTCAAGTCCTCTTAAAGGTCTAGTTTGTCACCAAATCCTGGCCCGATATTAGACAAAAACCAGAAAAGATAGAGGATTGGCAAGAAAAGAACATGAATGAGTTGCTCAAAGAAACCCTAAGAGTGTATTTATGTGGGGAAGACAAAAAAAGCCAATAGCCTACCTGTCAAAACTACTAGACCCAGTAGCCAGACGATGGCCAACTTGCCTGCAAGTAATCGCACAGCAGCTATCCTGATAAAAGAAGCCCAAAAGTTGATCCTGCATGGGAAAATTAAAGTACAAACATTTACTAGTGATCGTGGATCACCTCACTCACTGGGTGGAGGCTTTCCCAACCAAAAAGGAAACTGCACAGGAAGTTGCAAGAATATTCTTAGAAAGCATCATACCTTGATACGGGCTAGTCAGTAACATTGACTCGGACCGAGGTCCATATTTTGTCGCTCAAACTTTACATCAAGTAACAAAAGCCCTGGGGATAAAGTGGAGATTGCATACCCCATGGCATCCTCAAAGCTCTGGAAGAGTGGAAAGGATGAATAGAAATCTTAAAAATGTGGTAACCAAATTAATTGAAGAGACAAAGGTGAATTGGCTGAGGTGTTTACCTCTCGCTCTCTTACGCATCAGAACAAGACCTCGGTCCGATATAGGGGATCTTTCCCTATGAAATGATGTTTGGACACTGTAGCAGAATTTCTGAGAGAAAGAGGGCATGATTTACATTTAGAAGGTTGAGCTACCCCAGCCTAGGCCTCAGATACAGGCCTTGGTGCGGCCTTGAAGCCTCTGACGCAGTTGGAAATTCAGTCTGTGGTGCAGTTAGAAATTATGTTAAGGTAGTCACAGCGTAATTGAGCTTTCTGGGTGTGAAGTAGTATAGGTCTGCAGTGTGAAATTTTAACCACCTTAAGACAAAGACAAACAATGTTTGCTTGCCAATGAGATTGTACTCACAATTGTAAACTATAGTGAAGTGTATATAAACTGCCATCTTACAAACAATAAATGGAGAACATACGTTTCACCACATTGGTGCGGATCTGCGTTTGTCCTGTCCAGCCTCCCGGAATTTATGAGTCCCTGATTCAGGACTCCCTTTTTTAATCACCCCTTTCAGTACAGCAGATTATCTGGAAGGGGAGGCAGCAAGTCAGAAAAATTTAGAAGTCACAGGAAAATCCCTAGAAGGCCTCAGAAAGAAGGGGTATCTCCCCCAAACTTCCCCTCTGGACACCAATGCCCACAACATCAGTCCCAGGGATTGGATGTTGATAAAGTCCTGGAACACTACCACTCCATTAACCCCCAAATTTGAAGGACCCTTCCAGGTTCTATGCACCACACACACTGCAGTGCAAACCCAAGAAAAAAGCTGGACCCAGATCACCAGAGTCAAAGGACCAGTGCCACCCCCAGACGCCGGACCAGACCCAACAGTGTCACCCGCCTCCTCTTGTGCATGGACAGTAATTAAGAAACCAGAGGACTTAAAATTAACTTTAAAGAAGACTTGCTAGAGGCTGATATACAGTAAGGTGTTAATAACTGTTTCTGAGTTAAAGTACCATAGTAAAGGTTTAAGTACTTGGTAATTGTTTAATAAGTGTACTTTAGCCAAAGGAGTTAACTGAAAAAAAAATTTAATTAGAATATTATTTAGTCTTAGTTTCTAAAGAACAGGAGAATTACCACCAGACATAAGTAAAAGCATACAAATGCCAAAAGAAGTTAGCCCTCAAAAGCCAAAGACTGTAAGTTGATGCGGATTTAAGCCCGATCAAAAAAATAGAGGAGGGATTTGTAATGAACAGTTTCCAGGTGTTCCCCAGAGATGCGGGCAGGGCCTTCTGAGTTCCCATGGCAACACTAAAAAAACCTACTAACTCTAGCTAAGTACCGATATTGAAATGCTAATTAGCTGATTGCTCTGTTTGTTTTCTCTAAACTACCCGGAGATAACTGGCCTCCCACCCCTCCACGCTGCCATTCTGGGACTAACATGCAAATAAAAAAAAAACCTTTTAAGATCATGGGAATATTTTTAGGAGCTAAAGACGCCCCAAAATCAAAAACTAAACACAGTAGAGGGGTCTAGACAAATGCCCTAGCTGAGGAAGAGGGAAACACATCCCCTGATTGACTTTTACCCGTCGCCATCACCTACAAAAGAACAGACTATATTAGGCTTTGAGAAGCAGGGAGATAGAGAGAGAGAGCCCTGGTGCTGCCACCAGGGAAGCAGCGGGGACAGCTGTTGATCTGGACTTCAGCAACAGACTCTGCACACCACGCCTCCTCACCCTCTGGCCACCAGTGTGCCACAAGGAAAGAAGAAGGGATAGCTGCTGCTCTGGACATCAGTGACAGACTCTGCAGGCCTCCTTCCTTTTGGCCACCTGGGAAAGCTACGACCGAGGGGGCGAGCTCCGTGTCGAGCCCCCTGCCCGGCTGATCTTTTTAATCAAGATCTGAACATAAATAAAGGCATTAGCCCTGTTCATTTCAAAGTGGTTTATTTTTTTAAGCAAGATTTCCTTTTTTCTTTCTGTTTGTTTCTTTTTTGTTGTTAAGAAGAGGAGGCTTTTGTTCTGAAGAATGGGTCTGTAAGGCTAAAACAGTTAAATGTGGCCCAAAAAGTAAAAAGCAAGAGATGTGATACATCTTGGGTTAAAATTGGCCTGGTCTTTCTTATTTAACTAATTATAGCTCACAGGAAGAAGAATTTGCCTCTGCAGCTATTAACTCAGCTGGATACGAGAAAAAGAAGCGGCTGTAGAAAAGCTTTTAGTTAAACCCAGAAAGTTTTGAAGAAAACTAATGGTAAAAGTTAATGCATTATTGTCTTTCTTTTATCATTGTGTTATTAAGAAGTCCTTTCCAGGTACTACTAAAGCAGCAATCTGAACCACAGAAAGAGGGTGAATTCATGCCAGCAAAAATCAAAGGACTTGTGAAGAAACTTGAGGAATGGACTATCACATCTAAACCGGGTGATGCCAAATTGACTTTCAACTGGGACTGGATGGTAACAGTTTGGGAAGACCCTAATGATCCAAGGAACGTGTAAAGAATAACACCTAACTGAGAAATAAGGCAAAGCTTACATCACTGCTTTTAAGCACTGCCCGAATAAGCCCTGAGACACCTCTGACACCTCCTTGGGAGAGGAATACTGCCACTTCAAACAGGAGGTATGAGGCTGTTTTAGTCAAAGAGTTCTTATATTCTGTCCTTAGCCTGTGACTTGTACAGGGAAGAAGGGAAATTGCCATTAGTACTATACTGCATACTTTATTTGATTCATCCCATTACTGGACACGCTAGCTGGGTTATAAGTAAATGTTTAAATTATGGGAATAATTGGTATTGTAGTTCACAAAATCTATGCTCTCAAGAAGACGTTGACACTGTTCAGACAGAGTTCTTTGTTTCGACAGAATTTACGCATCATGTATGAGATATATGAATATGCAACAGGCTATTGCTTTTAAGGGTTAATTCTTTGTTCACAAGGCATGCTTTTCATGGCTTAGTGACTGAGAGCATCCAGATGTCCATAATTCTTTGCTTTTTATTGTTTCGTATTGTCCTAATCCTCATTGTCCAAATGTTTATTACTCTAATTTTATTACTATTTTTAATAATTATCTTATTACTGATAAACGTTTAAAATTTTAAAAACCAAGTGATTGGTGTTTTTCACATCTGCCTTGATCTTATCTCTAGTGCTGACCCCTCTCTCTCTGTTTTCACAGCACTGCTTTTAATGCTGTCCCTCCCCCTTCCCCTGCTGCGACCACTGCACTGCCGTGGCTTCATCCAGGGCAGACCCTGCCCTAACGGGGGGCGGAACTCGCAGACAGCTACGAGGGTGGGGAAACCTGGGGGCATTCCCCGGCTCCCTTTTTCTCTTTCTCTTTCTCTTTCTCTTTCTCTTTCTCTTTCTCTTTTTCTCTTTCTCTCTTTTTCTCTCTCTCTCTCTTAACTCACTCGCTGGGGCAGAGGCTGTCATCCTGGACTCGGGACCCCCGGCAGTCTGGAAGCTGCCCCCAGCAGCTGCCTGAACATGCCTGCTCCTGGGCAGCGAACCCGTGCAGTTTGTGCCCGGCACCTCCGCTGAGCTGGCAAGAGCATCTGGTAACCCTGCACTTTCTGGGACCCTGGCATAACTAAGCCAGCTCTCAACTCTCAGCGGCACCTCAAGTGCTCCTGACATTCTTTTTTTCTTAGTTAACATATCCTCTTTTCCCTTCAAGGAGGACTTGTTCTGCTAAACTTTCCTGAACCCCAATTCAGTATTGAACAACTTCTAAACAACCATGTGTTAAGACACTTCTTTGCCCTTTATACAGAAACTGCATTCAAACTCCTGTTGTCCTCTAGCACCAATACATAGACACTCCACATTCCAATCATCCTAGTCTGCCTACCACCATTCTTTAACTTCTCTCTTCCTTCCCTTCTCACTTTCTTTTCCCTATCTTTTCCTATTTTCTCTGATTCCACACCCCTCAGATCACACAAGGTGTACACACAACTAGTTTACTTCCAAAAGTAAGCTTACGATTTTCTTCTACCAGGATTGCAGTAGCTGCTATAGCTTGAATACATACTGGCCAGCTGTGGCTCACTGGATCTAACATCTTTGATAAATAAGCTACTGGTCTCTTTACTCTGAAATTGAGGTTTTGGGGGTTTGCTTAAGTTAGTGTTATAGGTAAAAATTAATCGAGACTAATTCAATATTTAATAAAAATAGATTTTTATTTTGTGACCGAGATTCAGTCCAAGATAGCCACAATCAAATCAAAAGGTCAGTGCCGAGCCCGGGTATCGGCGCTGGGTGAGACACAGGTCCGACTTCTACAGCATAGGGTCTACTATGTTCACCCCGACCATCCTGTCCAAGCAGTTTTTATACAGTTTATTCTGCCTGAGGTAGAAGTTCCTTTTCTTCCTTTCAGAGTCCCACATATTCATGTGGTTTCTTTTCTCCACGATGAACTGAACAAAACCATGTCCGGGGAGCGATGTACGTCCATGATTCGGTTACCGGAATCCGTCATTGAGATGTATATCTCTCATGGCTCCGGCTATGTCAATCTTAGATATTTATCAAGTATTCATCGCCCGGGAGTTCCTCGGATCACCTTGGAGAACGACCCATCTCACGGGGTATATCCCACTATTTCAGTATACTCTTTTCCCTCCCTGCTAATGCAAAACGTTCCAATTACCTTCTTATCTAAAATCCATCCCTCAGGTCTCTGGATGGTTCTCAAAATTTTAGCATTATCCCATTTTAGAAGCTGCTCTGGAGCTAAACTTTCACCTTTCCAAGGCCATTTCTCAGGGGACTTGAGCCCTCCGCAAATCCAAAAATTGGACAATCCCAATTCTCTTGCAATTTCCTGCATCAAGTCTACAAATAGGTTTTGGTCTGAGGCAGGCAACCCCCAATCGGTATATTGTTTCTCCAGCTGGTGTCTACTCCCTCTTTATTTCTTGAAAAGCAGAATACCCTATCAAATTGTAGACAAGCTCTGTCATTGTGATCCTCAAGGAGGTCAAGAATAACAGGCTCATCTTTGAAGGATAGTTTGTTCTCATATTTCAAATTCCTTCCGACCCAGTACGTTTCCCCCCCCATTACAGACATTCCCAGTTGATCATTATCATAACACAGTGGGTTAGCCTGAAGCTACAAATACTGACTCCATCTTCCCTCCAATCCATACCGTGCAGTTGCATTTGTCACAGACAGGGATAGATATTTGCCCAATATCCCTCATGTATTTTGTGCTCTGACTGCCCGTCCTTAGAGGTCGCCCTTTTTAAGTAACACATTATCTTTTCCTTTAATTCACATATCCCCTGCTGAGTGCCATTTACAGAACAGTACCTGCTTTGCTTACCCTTACTGCAGTTTCTTGGGGCTGGGTATGCCAGGGCCTCCGCCTCTCCTTGTCCTCCCAGGACAGTCTGTTTGTACTGTCTGCACTCATTGCTGAGGCTCCGCCACTCCGTGCTGGGCGGGTTTTCCAAGTGCATACTAGTTGTATGGCACATGGCTAGACTCAGGCTCATCAGAATCCCCCATATTAGTATTCCTCTGCCTTTGCCTATGCCCACTGGGTTGCCACCAGTGGTGAGGTAAGCCTCACCACTGAGGTAATGAGGTGAGTGAATGAGGTAAGCCTCATTCACTTCCATGTCAAACCACGACAGCCATCTTCTTGGCAGCAAGAATCTTCTTCCAGGGTTCCGTACCTGGACCGAGCTGCATACCTCCTTTTAAAGATGCCCCACCTTGATAGCTTAACTGCATCAGCGCTGCAGGGTACTTTATTTAATCTCCAGCACTCTATTGTTATAATTTGAGCCTTTGATCTTAGTTTTCCTCCCAACCCATTTTGGAATAGGCGAAACCACAGCCAGGAGTCTATTTCAATTATACCCAGACTGGTGGCAAGCTCTAAGACATGGTTAGTCAGACAAAGTTCTTCCTCTAGACACTTATCACACAAGCCCTTCAGCCAATATCCCCTTCTACAGTGCATAACCCAAACTTCGTTACAGTATTCGCATTTAAAATGTGTAGAGTTGTGATTTTAGGTTCCACTGTATGTATGTTCAAAATGGTTTATCCCTCTGTACCCCCCCTTGTGCCTTTTTGGTTCATCCCAGGTTTATCCCATCAGCACCTGTGTGTCCATCAATCCCAAAACCCTGACTCATGCCCCTGACCCCTCCCAGGTGACTTGTCCATCCTTCCCCTTTGTCTGGAGGCTTCTGCCAGGCTCGCTGGGTGACTGGACAATGGCCTGGGGTCTCTCCCCTCCTCCCTCCTAAGTGGATACCCCGGTTGTCCTTCCCTCGGAGGGCCACTCCCATGTCTTCTCCCATTGGCTGATTGGGTTTCCCCGCCCTCCCTATATCAGGGCCTGTTCGAGGCTCAGCGCTCACTCTCTTCTGGGACCTATTCAAGTGCTGTTGGGCTCTGGGGCTCTCCTCGGAGTCACGATAAATCTTGGACCTATCCCCAGAAGGGTGTCGCCTCCTTCCTTGCTGGTGGGATCAGCAGTGTCCTCGGACCCACGAAGGCACTCTCTAAAGCCCTGTTGGGTTCAGAAGAGAGTGCCTCTCGCTGCTCTATCTCCCCGTGGAGTTAGCCAGGGCTGGCAAGAGATCGGCTCTTGTGAGGTGGGGACGAGATGCAGCAAAAATTCACTAACGGGTAACATTCACAACCAGGTTCTGTGCACCTTATCTGGTCTCCCTCAGTCATTTACTTGGCTGACGCAAGGTTATCTTTAGGTCTCCAGGGGGCGAAGTGACTTTCCACTCCAGCATTTCTTCCTGGTGTCTGATCCTCTTCACTCGGGACGTGTGTGTCCAACCTTTTTCCGCTGTTCGAACTGCTGTGCCTGTAGTCAAAAGTACAAGAAAGGGGCCTTCCCAGTGAGGAGAGAGAGGAGCATCTCTCCAAGTTTTTATAAGCACCTTGTCCCTGGGTTGGATTTTATGTATAGCAAAACCCAAAGGGGTACTTTGCATTATTATCCCTTGTTTTCGCAACTCCTGTAGGTTCCTGCTTATGGCTATGAGATATGGCTGTATCTGTCCATCCTCTATTCTCGGATGTCCCACCGGCATACCATGTTCATAAGGCATCCCATACAGCATTTCAAAAGGCGATAACCCCGTTTCGGAATGAGGCATTGTCCTGATATTTAACAGAGCTAGAGGGAGACACTTTATCCAGGACATTTTGGTTTCTAAAATTAACTTTGCCAATTGGGCTTTCAATGTTTGATTCATTCTCTCAACTTGTCCTGAGCTTTGAGGATGCCACAGGGTGTGGTATTCCCACCAGATCCCCAAGGCCTCTGCTAGCTGCCTAATGATTTTCGAGGTAAAGCATGTCCCTTGGTCCGAGTCTATGTATTTTACTAACCCATATCGGGGTATAATTTCCTCTAGTAAAAAATTTGATACTGCTTGAGCCATAGCCCCAGAGCTTGGAAAGGCTTCTACCCAGTGGGTTAGCTTGTCCACTATTACCAGCAGAAATCTATATCTCCCTGCCTTGGGCAGATCGGTAAAATCCACCTGAATCCTTTCAAAAGGTCGGTATGCTACTGGGCGGCTTCCCAATGCTACCTGTTGTGCTTTTGCCCGATTGACCTTCTGACAAATCATACACCCTTGCACCTCTTGTTTAGCCAATTCATAAATCCCTTTACACCCTAAGCATTTCAGGAATTGCTCTGCCAGGGCCTGAGCCCCCCAATGTGTCTGTTGGTGTAATCTCCCCAGGATCTTTCTAGCATAGTCCTTAGACAATAGCTCTCTCCCATCTGGCAATTTACACTTACCTCCTTCTAATCTACCCCCTCTTTTTCTGTATCCTTCGATTTCCTTTGGGGAGGGATGCGGAAGATATTCCCAGACCTCACCTTCCCCGATTTCTGGAGTACTTCAGTAAAGCCATGTTTTTAGCTTCTTTGTCTGCTAAGTTATTCCCCCATGTTTTGAACTGCATCCCTGTTTGGTGTCCTTTCACGTGGACAATCAAAATTGCCTCTGATCCCCTGATAGCCTTTAAGATTTGTCTTATCATTTCCTCATGCACTAATCCTCATCCTAAAGTATTAAGTAACCCTCTTTCTTCCCAAATCTTTCTGAAAGTGTGTACCACCGGAAATGCATATTTTGAGTCTGTATAAACTGTTCCCTTTTTCCCTTTTAACCTCCATAGGGCTCTTAATACTGCGTATAGTTCGCAAACCTGTGCTGACCACCTGGCATTCAGGGGTCCTGATTCCACTACTTCCCCTGTCTTGCCATCCACTACTGCATATCCCGATTTCCTTTTCCTATCTATGACTCTTGCTGACCCATCCACAAACCATTTCTCTTCTTCATCTAACTCTTCTTCTTCTAAATCGGGTCTTATTTTAGTTTGCAGCTCCACCACTTCTGCACAATCATGAGTAGGTATTCCTGAGACCTCCCCAAACAGGAACTGAGCTGGGTTTTGTGACGTGGTTGTTTGTAACGCTAAATCATGGGAGTGGATTAATATAGCTTCATATTTTAGAAGCCTGGTGTTCGTAAGCCATTTATCCGCTTTTTGCTGCAAAATACTCCTTACACTGTGGGGAGTGTAAACTACCAACGGTGCCCCAAAGGTCACCTTTTTGGCTTCTTCTACTAATATTGCCACTTCCACGATTGCTTGCAAACAAGTAGGCCACCCCCTGCTCACAGGGTGTGGCAAGCATGGTCTAAAAGTTTTGATACATACCCCACTGGCTTCTTCGCACCTGACCAATCTTGAGTTAACACTCCATGGGCAGTGTGGTTACTGACATCCATGAATAGCTGAAATGGCCTCTTTACATCAGGGGGACTCAATAATGGAGCTGCCATAAGGGTTTCTTTCAACTCCTTGAAACCCTCCTCATCCTGCTCTGTCCATTTTTGTCTGTCTGTGGTAAGCTTTTCATAAAGAAACCTTACCTTCTCACTGTAACCCTCGATTCATTGCCTGCAATGCCCTAAGAGTCCCAGCAGCTGCCTGACCTCCCTTTTCGTTCGTGGAGGGGGTAAGGTGATAATCCCTGCTACTCTGTCGGGGTCTAATTTCTTCTTACCTTTCGTTAACCAGTGTCCTAGGTACTTAACCTCAGGCTCGGTGAACTGTAACTTAGACTTTGAGACCTTTAATCCTTTGTCCCCTAGGAAGTTTAATAATGCTATGGTACCTGCCTGTACATCATCCTCTTTAGGACCAGCCACCAGTAGGTCGTCCACATATTGCAGTAGTTTAGTCCCTTTCACTGGCACGAACTCACTTAGTAATTGTTCAAGGGCCTAGCTGAATAGGTTTGGTGAGTCTACGAAGCCCTGAGGCAAAGACGTCCACCTAAGATGTTGTTTTCTATTTGTCTCTGGGTCCTCCCATTGAAATGCAAAATAATCCCGACTTTCTTTGGCTAGCGGGCACGTCCAGAAGGCATCCTTTAAGTCTATTACGCTATACCAGGTGTCCTCGGGAGAGATGTTATTTAGTAGTGTGTAAGGATTTGAGACCATAGGAAATAGGGTTTTAGTCCTCTGATTCACTGCTCTCAAATCCTGCACTAACCTGTAACTCCCATCCGTTTTCTGCACGGCTGAGATAGGCGTGTTGTGCCTCGACATATAAGGCTCCAGCGTGTCTTTTCTTACTAGGTCCTCAATTACAGGTTTTAATCCTTTCCTACCTTCCATGGGAATGGGGTACTGCTGAATCCTAATAGGATCCTCCGGTCTCTCAATTTCAATGTGGATTGTCTCCATTTCTAGCCTTCCAGCCTCTTCCTGAGTGTGCCAGACTTTAGGGTTTATTTTGCTCTCATCCTCAGTGGTCAGTTTGTATAAACTCACCATGAGCTGGGAATCCTGCACAATTAGACTTATCCCCAGGACTACCATCAAATCCTTTCCCAGTAAATTATAATCCGCTTCTTCGACTAGTAGCATATTCCCCAGGCAGAACTTATTTTCTGATTCTATTTCTACATTTTTTAGAATTGGCACCTTAAAGGGTTCCCCCTTAGCCCTGATGACCACCATTGAGTCCTTACTTTTAGTGCACCCGGGTGGTAATTGCTGAACAGTGCTCTGTTCTGCCCCTGAATTGACCAGGAATGTCAGCTCTTGTTTTTGGGGTCCTATTTTTAACTTTATTAAGGGGTCTCTGGATGTTCCGGACCCCAAATTATAAAGCCCCTGACACCTCTACTCCTCCTGAAAGATCCTTTCATCTTTCATCCTCTTTTTGCATTCCCTCTTAAAGTACCCTTTCTGTTTGCAGTAAAAGCACTCAGGGCCATTTACCTGCTTGTTCGGGTTCTTCCTCTGGGAGGGGTTCTGTTTCCCCTGAGGTCTTTGTACTTGCATGGGCTTTCCAGGGTTTTGTGCCCGCTCCTGTTTCTGCGCTTCCCTCACCGCAGCTACCAACACCCTTGCTTGTGCTTTCTGTTTTTGGTCATCCCTTCTCAGATAGACCTGCTCTTCTCTGAGCAATTCTTGCAGACTTTTCTCTTGCCAATTCTCTATTTTCTCTACCTTTTTCCGCATATCCTCCCATGATTTAGCAATGAATTGTGTTTTGAATAGAATTCCCCCTACGGGGGAGTTGGGATCTGTTCCTGAATACATTTGGAGGCTTTTTCTTAGCCTTTCTAACCATTTGGTGGGTGTTTCATCCTTCCCCTGGCATTCTCCTAGTGCTTTAGTAATATTCTGCCCCTTTGGTACCACCCCTCGCATACCTTGTGTTACCATATTCCTTAATCCTATCATTTTATGCCTGTCCTCCTCTGTCTGGGCGTTCCATGATGGCCTCTGTTCAGGCCATTTCTTGGCGCCACTCCCTCCCTGGGGGTTCCTGTGCTCCCAATCTTTTATTGCGGCTTGCCTTATCATGTCCTGTTCCTCGGCATTGAATGACAACCTCAGTATAGAGCTGATATCATCATATGAATAGTTGCAATTCCCCAAGAATTCATCCAGCCTCTCCACTACCCCCAGTGGGTCGTCCATTAATTTTCCCATTTCCCTTTTAAAGGCTCTCAGGTCCCCTGTGTTAATTGGCACGTTTACATACCCAATGATCCCAGGAGCGGTTGGTACCTCCCTTAGCGGGTAAAGATTATGTCTCTTTCCTGCTCACTATCATCATTATTTTCCCTCCGCGTCTTGTGCCGCATTCTGCTGGCTGGGGGAGAAGTGGTCTCCCCGGTGGGAAGTGTGTGCCCTAAATCATCTGTCTGTTGCGGTGGAGGTGGGGGCTGGGAAGGACCCTGTGGGTTCGGCACCGCCGGGGCTGAAGGCTGTGTGATAAGTGGCGGTGCCTGTGCCCGTACGGATTGAGGCGGGTGACCCGCCGGTGTGGGCAAAGGAGCCTGAGCTTGAGGGGGAGGAATCTGATACGAGGGTGGAAGGTTGTCTAAATGCTCCCATGTTTCACCCTGGTTTGTTGTACCTCCATGAGTTTTGACCAGGAATAGTCTCGCACTGGCATATTCCCACAATCTGGCATAGTCCCTCTCCTCGCTAGTCAGCCCACTCTCTTCGGATACATAATCATGTAATGCTTGACACATCCTCGTATCGAAAGTGCCAAACATAGGCCAAATTAGATATTTCCCAATTTCTCTGTTCCCCCATATTTCCACACAATAGTGAATCAGTTTCTCCTTAGATCTCCTCCGTCTTTCAGGGCAGTCTTCCCAATGTTCTTGCATCCATCCCAATGGGCTATCCCTTGGGATTTCAGGCAAACAGTTCCTCTGCCCTTTTACAGGTTTACCCTGGGTTTTTCCCTGAATCTTACTCTTCCTCTGGCCCATTTCTTAGAATTCTCTTACCGTAACTCTGCACTGAGTCTCAAACGAAGCCCTCAAAACAATTCTAGCCGTATTTTTTTATTCTAATCCCTATTCCGATCTAATATTACCAGCCTATTAGTCGCACAGCAAACCGATCTGTGGATTTTTGGCTGATAATGAGCTCTCTTACCTTTTTCCTTTCTGGACTTCCAAAGTCCTGGATCGAAGAGGTTTACCAGTTCTCAAACGCCCGAGAACGTACCCTCCCTCCTCAATCCGCCCGTGATCGAACCCCTGAACTCCCCGAGTTACAGGCTTTATGCATGAGATGAGTTTACCCGGTTTCGTACGCTTCTCCCACAACCGAACACTTTCCTTGCGGAAGAGTGGAACTGCGATCTTGTGGTCTGCACTTGCCACGTCTCACACACGCGCTCAATCACACCTCACTCAACCATGTGATACTTACGGTCCTTTTCCCACGTGGATTCTTTGTGCATGTAGATTTTAAGAGTGAAAAATTAACTGCGGCCTTGGAGATTCTGCTCCAAGTTCCCAAGAGCTCTGGGCCCGTTTTATCCCATTTTTGATTGTGGCTCTGGCTCTGAGTTTGAGATCTGATTGGTTCCACGGGGTGTCCCAATCCTGTCTGGCCACCGAAATTGGCGGGGCGCCGCCCGGACTAAAGGGGCAGACTCCCTGGACCCCTAAATCAGATCACGTCGGGGTCACCAAGATTGTTATAGGTAAAAATTAATCTAGCCAAATTTAATATTTAATAAAAATAGATTTTTATTTTGTGACTGAGATTCAGTCCAAGATAGCCACAATCAAATCAAAAGGTCAGTGCCGAGCCTGGGTATCAGCGCTCAGTGAGACACAGGTCCGACTTCTACAGCATAGGGTCTCCTATGTTCACCCTGACCATCCCGTCTGAGCAGTTTTTATACAGTTTATTCTGCCTGAGGTAGAAGTTCCTTTTCTTCCTTTCAGAGTCCCACATATTCATGTGGTTTCTTTTCTCCACAAAACCATGTCCGGGGAGCAATGTACATCCATGATTGAGTTACCGAAATCTGGTATTGAGATGTATCTCTCTGATGGCTCCGGCTATGTCAATCTTAGATATTTATCAAGTATTCATCCCGGGAGTTGCTCGGATCACCTTGGAGAACGACCCATCTCCAGGCCTGCTACGTTCATTCGTTTGCAAATGAGGTTCTCCTCCCTCTTGTCCGCGGTGGTTTCGACACACCTGTGAAGCAATCTCCCGACTCTGGTTTGCGTGCTTAAAATCTTTATAAGAATATGTCTCATCAGCATAACATATTTTATATATATATCTTTTTATATGCATGAATTATCCAAGATACACATAACATTAGCAATATGAATTAAGCATTTAAATTTTAGCTTGTATAATTGTGTGTCGAATTTTTCCCTCTTTTTCCCTTGTCACTCCTTTTTTACTAATTTTTTTAGGCAAGTCATTTTCAACACTCCTTAACTGTAGTTTACCACTGTTCTTCAGGTATCTCTCAGTCAACAGGCACTAATAATTCCCATCCACAAAACAAAGTTATTACTTCAGTTGTCTTGAGTTCCATCTGTATAGGGGATAGATTCAGTACTCAATACTTCTTGCAATGAGAACATAGATTTTGTGAACTACAATACCAATTATTCCCATAATTTAAACATTTACTTATAATTCAGCTAGCGTGTCCAGTATTGGGATGAATCAAATAAAGTATACAGTATAGCAGTAATGGTAATTTCCCTTCTTCCCTGTACAAGTCACAGGCTAAGGACAGAATATAAGAACTCTTTGACTAAAACAGTCCCATACCTCCTGTTTGAAGTGGCAGTATTCCTCTCCCAAGGAGGTGTTGGAGGCATCTCAGAGCTTATTCAGGCAGTGGTTAAAAGCAGTGATGTAAGCTTTGCCTTATTTCTCAGTTAGGTGTTATTCTTTGTACCTTCCTTGGATCATTTGGGTCTTCCCAAACCATTACTACCACCCAATCCCAGTTGAAAGTCAATTTGGTATCACCTGGTTTAGATGTGATAGTCTGTAGGAATGTGCCCCCTGTTGACATGTCGCTGTTGAGGCAGTACGGGAACAGTCAGGCTCCAAGTCAGAAGGCAAGAAATGAATTGATTTATTTCAAATGCACCACTCTATTTATAGGGAACATCGTGCAGACCAATTTCATCGGTCTTAGAGTAAAAAGATCTCACACCATTGGTGCGCTCTGAATGATGCACAGTGGCAGAACATATCTATAAACAATGTGAACAACAACAGAAATAGAGAATTATTTACATCCCTTTCCAATTCTCTCCCTGGCCCAGCCTGGTAGAAATGACTCTTTTTCTCTCTGACTGAACTGAGAATACCCATATTGACAGAGTAAACAAGTTACCCTTTGTCTCCTTAAAAAGGACAAAAGCCCAGAAGTTTCTCTCCTCAATTTGGTTAAAAGACACCTCATAGGACCTTGGAGACTTCACCTCAAACTTAAGGATACCTAACTGGACAGAAGCCAAAAAGTCATGCCTAAGCAATCCACTAGAAAAAGAAGAGAACAAAAGAAATAAATCGCTTTTGTGAAGTGTTTTAGCAGGAGCAAGAACCTTTTGCTCTGGCTCAGATTTCTCTGTAAAGAGCTTTTTTTTTTTTTTTTTTGCCTTTTATTAAAACTTTTTTGTTTCCAACACTGTCACAGGAGCCATCCTGCTACTTTTATGCCACCTGAGGTAGCTGAGCTATCAAGGGTATGATGTTTGTCTATGAGAGCCTATAAGACCTCGCTCGAATAGATAAAACATTAATAGTCCATTCCTCAATTTCTTCACAAGTCCTTTGATTTTGCTGGCATGAATTCACCCTCTTTCCATGGTTCAGATTGCTGCTTTAGTAGTACCTGGAAAGGACTTCTTAATAACACAGTGATAAAAGAAAGACAATAATGCATTAACTTTTACCATTAGTTTTCTTCAAAACTTTCTGGGTTTAACTAAAAGCTTTTTCTACAGCCACTTCTTTTTCTTGTATCCAGCTGTGCTAATAGCTGCAGAGGCAAATTCTTCTTCCTGTGAGCTATAATTAGTTAAATAAGAAAGACCAGGCCAATTTTAACCCGAGATGTATCACATCTCTTGCTTTTTACTTTTTGGGCCACATTTAACTGTTTTAGCCTTACAGACCTATTCTTCAGAACAAAAGCCTCCTCTACTTAACAAATAAAAACAAAAAAAAACCAAACAAAAATAAACCAGAAAGAATAAAGAAATCTTGCTAAAGAAAATAAACCTCTTATTGAGGTTTGAGAGTTAGCTATCTCTGCCTTGATCTTATCTCTAGTGGTGGTCCCTCTCTCCCTCTTTTTCACAGCTTTGCATTCAATCCTGTCCCTTGCCCTTCCCCCGCTGTGGGAGCAGGGCAGGGGGAGAGGGGGGAGTGTGGCAGGCACATTCTTCTCTCTCTCCGGAATTTTTCATAGAGGAGCACAGAGGAAAGAAAGAGAAAACAATTTCTATTTCTGCTCCTTGTTTTTCCCATGTGGAATGTGTTTGGAGAATTGTTTACCTGGGGTGATTGCTTGATTGGATTCTGGTGATGATTGTTTGAGCCTGATGGCCAATCAGATCCACCTGTGTCTGGACTCTCGCGAGAGGGTCACGAGTTGTGAGTTAGTTAGATATGGCAGTTAGAAAATTAGGTATGTATTTTTAGTATCTCCTTTAAATAGTATATTAATGTATTGTAGTATAGTTATAATAAAGAGATCATTCAGCCTTCTGAACTGGAGTCAGACATCATAATTTCTTCCTACCGGGTTCACCTGCATTTACAATAGGGGAGAACTTATAGACAGCCATGGTCATGGGGACCCTGGGGGCATACCTCGCCTCCCTTTCAAACTCTTTTTCTCTTTCTCTCTCTCGACTCACTTGCTGGGGCTGAGGCTACCATCCTGGACTCAGGACCCTGGCAGGCTGGGAGCAGCCCCCGGCAGCTCCGCCAGTGAGCCAGCCCACTCCTGGGTGGCAAACCCACACTATCTGCAACCAGAACCGCTACTGGGCTGGTGAGCGCATCCGACAACCCCTCGCTGTCTGGGACCCTGACACAACCCAGCCAGCCCCCAAACCCCAGCGGCACCTCACGCAAACCGTGCCCTGCGCAACTTCCACCGGGTGGGCAAAACACTGGGAGTTGCTGCGCTGGGTCACCCCCATGAATCAGCTCCTGCCGCATCTCCTGAGACCCCGCTGCTTGTACGAGAGTGGCCAAACACTTCCCAACTTTGACAGCTCTAAACCTGGTGTCCCCAGGTGCTTTTGACATTCTATTTCCTTAGTCTACATATCTTCTTTTCCCTTCAAGGAGGGCCCATTCTGCTAAACTTTTTCTGGACCCCAGTTCGGCATTGAACAACTTCCTAACAACCATATACTAAGGCACTTCTCTGCCCTTTATGGAGAGACTACATTCAAACCCTTCTCCTCTTCTAGCACCAAGACATCATCACTCCACATTCCAACATCCTGGAGAGGTGAGTCTGCCAATCACCCCTCCCCCCTTTTTCAACTTCTTTCTTCCTTCCCTTCTGTGATTCAACACACCTCGGACCGCATGAGGTGTACACACAACTAGTTTACTTCTAAAAGTAAGCTTGCGACCTTCTTTTACTAGGATCACAGTAGCTGCTATAGCTTAAATACATACTAGCCAGCCGTGGCTTACTGGGTCTAGGACCTTTGAAAAACAAGTTACTGGTCTCTTTACTCCTCCCTACTCCTGAATTAAAATTCTATGAGCTACTCAATTTTCTACATTTATGTGTAAATGAAAAGGGTTTTTCTAACAAGGGTAAGCTTAAAGCTGGTACTTAGGCCAGTTTTAACTTCAACTCTTCTAATTTAGCATCATTTTCCTTTGTTAATTTTCTATATAAAAATTTTATTGCTTTTGTGTACCCATTAATCCATAATCTGCAATATCCTGATAATCCAAGTAGTCTTCACATTTCCCTCTTTGAAGAGGGAGGGGGAAGAGATAAAATTCCTGAAATTCTCTCATAGTTGAGTTTCCAGCTACCCCTACTTATTAAGTGTCCAAGATATTTTACCTCTGGTTCTACAAATTGCAGTTTCCCTCTTGATACCCTTAATCCTTTTTCCCTCAGAAAATTCAAAAGTTTTATAATAGCATCTCTAACCTCAACTTCAGCTTCCCCGGATAATAAAAGATAGTTCCCCTTGGGCTTCTTTACTGGGAGAGTAGGGGTATTATGAGGAGACATACAGGGTTCTAATGTCCCATTCTTTATTATTCCTTCTATTACTGGCTTCAAACCTTCCCGTCCTTCTAAGGATGTAGGACACATATGGGACAATCTTCTCTCTCAGCTGTGACCCTTATAGGGTCTATATCTAAACCTCCCCTATTTCCTTCCCCAGCCCAGATTTCCTTGTTATTTTTTTTTCCATCTTCCTGGCCAAGTTTTAAAACTCTAGCTGTCATTTTCCCTTCTTCTGGTATAACCCCTATTCCTAGTTTTAGCTGTAAGTTTCTTCTTAATAAGTTGCTACCTACCCCAGGAACCAATAAGACATCCTCTGTTATATGTAACAGGTATAATTCGCGCCATTTTTTTTGCATAATATATATATAATATTAAATAGTTGTTAGAATGTACCCTTTGGCATTAGAAGCCCCCCTTCTCAGGCAAAACCAGGTGTGTGTTGAAACCCGATTTACAAGCAAAAGGATGTGGCTCGCCAGGAGATGGGCCTTATCTGAGGCTATATGAAGATACCCAGGCACTGATCATCGTGTGAACGACCCGAGATGGACATCAGGAACATCCCCCGGGCCGATACATGTGAATACCATGTTCCCGTAAATTTCATCAAGAGTTTCAACGACACCGGACTTTGAATTGTTCTGCCTTGTCGCCGAGAAGGAAATCTCATAAACTTATCGGACTTTGAATGAAACAAAGGACTGAATGCCGAAATCATGGCTTCAGGCAAAATTTTCCCTATAAAAATCGCTTGTACCAGGATGGTGGTGTGGGAGCATAGAGTGAAACCTCTGCTGAGGCTGATCTCTGTGTCTTGCACCCAGCGCCGATCCCGAGCTCGGCACTGTCCTTTTCCTTGTGGCTGGCTAAGTTAGATCTCTATTGCTAAAATAATTTTTTTTTTTTAATTTGGCTGGATCATTTTTCATTTATAACATCCTCTATCTTAATTTTAGTTTTCTCCCTCAATTACCACATCTTTAACGACAGGAACTGTGAAACTCTCTCCTTTTGCCCCTACTACCTTTACAGTACCTTTGCTCACACTATAACCTTTTGCAATATTTAAACGGGCAGGTTCTTTCTGCCCCTGTTGTGATAAGTTAGAGAAGACTCTTTGTTCATCAAGACAGAAAGGAGAAGCCTTGTGTAGATAACAGAAAATCAAAGGAGAAGCCTTGTGTAAGATAACAGAGAGCCAAAGGAGAAGCCTTGTGTAGATAACAGAAAACTGCCAGACAGAAACTAGCTAATATGTTGATTACTTAAGCTAGTTGTGTAATTAGAACTTAGGTGGAAAAGACCATTACAGGGCCGTGGCCTTTCACCAAGGAAGAAGAGAGGAGCCTTCGTCAAACGACCACCAGAGAGTAGAAGACGACCCCCTAGCAACAGAGGGCGCAAGCGCAGAGTACACCCAGAGATACAGCAGACACGGAAGAAAGAGTATAAAAAGACTGCGGGAAGGGGGAAACGGGGTAAGCCGTAGGCGGAGCGGAGACTCCCCGGCTGCACCCAGCGCTGTTTGCTTGCCATCGCTTGCTGTAATCACTAAATTTCTGATTGACTCTTGAAAGGCTGAACAAATTATTCGCCTCTATTTATAACACCTGTCTACCACAATTTCTAATTCTTCTTCTTGGGGACACACTTTTTAAGTTATCACTGGCTCCAGATGGTATTTGTCCCCTAAATTTGTAACCTAAACTATAGAGCTTATGACTTCTCTATTCCTCTTCTGTGCCGATCTCTCGGAAGATTTTTAGATCCCTTACCTGATTAGTGGAATTTCTGTTATAATGTCCTAAGTCGGTCTAACTATTCAGTTGGAGTTTCATCTTGATTATCAAATTACGATAATTATTCTTGGGTTTCCTCCTGTGATAAACTGTGGTAACTTGTTTGTTCATCAAAAGAATTGGAATATTAAAGGAGGAAATATAAAAATTAAAGTATAAGGGACTAGCCTTATACTAGCTTGTAGCAACTGCTACAAACCCCAAGGCTATAGACATATTGCAAAACCACAAGATCACAAGTATGATTAATCACCATATAGGGAGCTTTTTGTAGCTTTTTTTGCAGACACAGGCTAAGGATGTCGGGGGATGGCCGGAGCTGATTATGAAATCAGCGACCACCAGGCAACGGCTACCGGACTAGACAACGTAGGAGTGCTCCAGGTACGCCCATCACTGTCCGGAACCGATTGTGAAATCAGCGATCACCTGCCTCGACACAACGCAGAAACGACGCAGAGAGATGCTCAAGCTACGCACACCGCTATCGCAAAAGACACGAATGAAGAAACCTCCAAGAAACTATAAAAAGAAACTGAATAAGGGAGTGTGGTGTGGGGCACTGCAGTGTGGGACACTGCAGGAGGGGCAGTTAGGAGACCCCTACCCACCCAGCGCTGTTTTGCTTGCTACTGCTTGCTGTAATTAATAAAATTCTAATTGACCTTAAAAAGGCTGAATCAAATTATTCGCCTCAATTTATAACACTCCCCTCCTCATAATTTTGACCCCACTCAGGAGGTGCTTTCTCAAGAGAGAGTTTCCCTGAACAGCCGGAGTTGTGGTTACCGAGGGAACGGAACGCAGGGCAGGAGGGGGGTGTAGGGGAGGGATCCGCGCCGAGGCGTAGTCCTCCAAGGCGCAGGCGGGGTCCGCTGCCGGAACCGCCAAAGGGGGATCTTCTGGTGGAGACCGAGCCACACATGGCTGATGGCGGCTGATTCCGCAGCTCCCGGCAGAGGCAAAGCAGGCGGGGCGGCCCCGGCAGCAGCGGCGGTGCCCAGCGCAGCCAGCACAGGCGGGGCAGCCGGGGATGGGACTGCCGGGACAGACGGGACCCCCCCGGCGCGGTCAGCGCGGTGACCCCAGACCATGCGGCAGGACGGACCCCCGGCATGGCCGGCGGAGCGGCCGCGGGCCAGGCGGCCAGGACCGGGGCAGACAAATTCACCGGCGGAGCCGGAGCCGGGATGGGGGCGGGGACTGGCGGTGCAACCCCGAGCGGCGAGACGGGGGCCGGGACAGGAACCGGGACCGGCGGGTTAGCCGCGGGCGGTGGTTGGGGCGCGTGGGAACGGAGGAGGCAACACTTGCAAAGGATCCCAATCTTTTTCTTTCCTCCCCTCCTCCTGTTCCCAGCCCTTTTCTTCCCCCTTTTTCTTTTCTTGCATTGTCTCAGTGGTTTCTGATACTTCAAAGATTTTTATTCTCCTAAAATCTCAGTCCAGCATATGGCATATTCATCTGGATTGAACGGTTCTTTTGAATTTATAAATAAATTTTAGAGTTTAACAAATCTAAACTTCTACTTGGATACTTTGAAATGGTCGAAGAGCTAACCCACGACCTCGTAATGTTGTTTTTCTCATCACCTTTTTATTTATCCTTTGGCAAGTTATATAACTTTCAGTCACTTGCCTTGCTACTCGAAAAAAAATCCCAATGCATCCATAGCTCCTTTCTTGTGTGCTACATATTCCAGTGCTCTTTTTAGAGCATATAATTCACAAGTTTGAACTTACCAGTTTAATGTTAATTTCCCTTTTTCAATAGTTCAATAGTTTGCATGTTTTTCCCATCAACAACTGCATACCCTGTATTTTCTCTTTATATAGGGATATGTATCTCTGTTAGCTAACATAACTCCCCAAAGGGCTATCTTGAGGTATCTCTGCTGGTACCCTTTTACAGCCCGCCTTTTTTTTTTTTTTTTTTTTTGTACCCAACTTACTGGTTTTCTGTCCCATTTTTCAACATCTTATCTATTCGTCCCATGCCTCTGTTTCCCACTTTCTCTAACAACCTGAATACCACCTTCTTTCAACTACCCACACAAAAAATCCTTTCTCTCACAATACTATTCAATACAATACAGCTCCCTCCAAGGAGATAAAGTGAAGCTCAAAATAAACAATCTACATTACATATACTTCCATTCATCTACATTTACTCACCTTTATTTCTCACTCACTCTCACATTCACACCCTCAGGCCTGTTCATTCATACTTCTCGACTTCTGCTTAACCGAGTTTTTGGTTCTTGTGTCTCGCCCACCTGGACTGTGTAAGATTTTATTCAACATCCCAGAACCTTAAGTACTGACACCCCTAAGTTTCCCCACTGACTTAGGTTCAGCACTCCGTAAATTTCCTTTTTATTGGACAGAGGAAGGAAACCTTAGGAAACCTCTTAGACTTACACAAAGTGGATTCCTGTTGCCAGAGAATCACTGGTCCGTGTAGGCCCCCACCCTGACCCCTTCCATCTCCCCGAGGTTTGGCTATCCCTCTTCCCTAGAGATAGCCTCAGAGTCAGGGGTTCGGACCTCCGCACCTTGCCCGATCTGGACTCCCCGTCCCCCCTACCATGAGGAATGGGTCTCACGTTTACCCCTTGCAACCGTGGTGCTAAAAGGTCCTACGATACTGTAGCCCCCCCTTGCTTTGGGGTCAGCCTCTCTGGGCTTCAGTACCGCGTGGCCTCTGGGAAGTGCCCTGAATTTGATTGCCTCTGATGTCAGTTCAGCTGTGAGGCTGTCTTTGTCTCACTCACACTCTTTAACCATGGCCCCCTCCACACGCCCGGGGGATCAATGGCTTGTTTGCTGGTCACATACACCTTCTGCCATAGGCCCCACCCACCTGAGAAGCTGAGGCTTATTCTGTGTGTGACTCACTCTCACACAAAACAAGACAACAATAAGGTACCTTTTACTTTCAAATCACCTGTTACAATTTCAGATGATACTGGCCAGCCCTGGTACTCTTGGATATTCCTCAATCCAGCTGTGTTGTCCAATCCCAGATTCTCTTGGGCATTATCCTCAATCCAGCAGAATTTTGCTCAACCCTGGATGATCTTGGGAATATCAGTCCCTCAACCCATCAGGTTTAATCCTGGATGCTCTCGGGCATTCTCATCCCTCAACCCAGCAGAATTTTTAGGGGCCCCTTCTACACTTGTTGCTTTATTTTATTCTGCTTTCCCAGTGAATTATGCCAGGAAAACCCTCGGCTCCCTCTCTCCAAGGGGTCCCAGCCCTTCCCTGAGACTCAGTCCCCGTTTCCCTGGGGGAGGTTCTCTCACTCTTTTTTTCACTTGCTGTTGCATCCTGGGATTGGGTTTTAGGGGTTCTTATTTGTGTTTGCTAGTTGAGTCCTGTGTACCCCCGTGCTTCACCTGTGTCTTCCCCCCCACCCCGCGGTGTCTGGCCCCAGGCTGCCTGCCGTTGGGCTTTCCTCCCTGCCACTCCTGTGACCACTCTCCCGTCCGGCCCCGGGAACCCCGTGTCTGCTGCCCCATCCCCACGATCCCACTCAGCCCGAGGCTCGGTGTCCGCCATTGTGGTGTCCTGGTTGGTCGCTGTCTTACGTCATCACCGCGGCACCCGCACGGATTGGGCGGAGGGGGGGGAGGGGGTGTCTGCCCTCCCTATCACATCCCCTGTATTATCCCGCTCCCTCCCGGGTCCCGGCGCCATTTCCCCCATGTGGAGTGGCAAGTGCGGGTCGCTACCCCCCCACTGCAGCTCTCCACGACAATAAAGCCTTCCCGCTTTCCTTCGTGGGTGATTTGGACATTCCTTCCCTCTTTGCCTCGGACCCTCGCACGGGCAACAGAACCCGGCAGACTCCGACCGGTGTGCCAGCAGCAGCAGCACGCGAAAGAGAAGCGGCAGACCCGGGCGTCCGGGGGGAGGGGAGGCGGTGCTGAAGGACGCCGGAGCTGCTCCGGACCCAGGAGAAAGAGTGTGACGCCGCAACTCGCTTCATCTCTTTACTGGCCTCTTTTCTCGCGAAAAGACGAAACCGCAGCATGGGAGACCCATCACTCACTTGGCAAGTCTGGGATAACCAGCCCACCTCTCATTCACACACATTCAGCCCCCCCGCCCTTATCTGCCCCATCCAAACAAATACTTACCTATTCTTTGTCCATGGGATTCGTGTACACTTTAGTCTTAGGGGCCAAGTACCGCGGTTTTGGGGAAATTTCCCCTTTGTTTTATTGTCTCTTTTTGTCCACGGCTTCCAACCTGCATCTGTCAGCCACCCAGAAGAAGCAGAGCGGGGCTGCCAAATGGGCAGGGCGTGCCTCCCTCACTCGGAATTCCCATGGGCTTCAGTAGCAAGGTGTTATTTCAGGGTTTCAGCACCAAAATTGTGAAACACACCAATCACTTCTTTTAAAATGGTAAAGGTTTAATAGTAATAAAATAGGTATTAAAAAAAACAGTAATAAAAATTAGAGCAATGAGAATTTGGACAATCAGAGTTAGGACAATAAAGGACAATAAAAAGCAAAGAATTACGGATGCCCAGGTGCTTTGCTCAAGAAAGCATGTCTGCTAACAAATGAATAACCCTTAAAAGCCATATAACATTGCACATTCATATGTCTCATAAATGATGCAAATATTCCTTTCAAACTAGGAATTTTTCTGTTTTCTCTCAACTCTCCCCCTCATCCTGTAAATCAATCCTTTCGGCTCTGGGGTGTCTAGAAGAAGTCTGCACAGTCCTATAAAGAGGCCATAAAATCCTGTATTGGAATTTTTGGGTGTCCTGTTGCTGTTATCGCTATGTGAAGAATTTCTTGATTATCTCATCCCTTTCTTGAGCTAGTTAAAAAAATATCTTACATTGCATAGTTTCTATTTTAACATTATGTTATAACCTAAAACTCTATTTAACACACTACCTAAAAAGGATTAATAGAGTACTACAAAATAACTTTCCAACATAACACATATAGTATTCGATTTAATATTTGCGAAGAGCCAGTCATTTAATATGCATTTTTCACAAGTGCCATACTGTATACTTTCTTTGATTCAAACGCATACTGGACATGTTAGCTGGGTTATAAATAAATGTTTAAATTGTGGGAATAATTAATACTGTAGGTCACAAAATCTATACTTGTGTTGCAGGAAGTGTTGAGTACTAAATCTATCCTATCCACATAGAACCGAAAACAACTGGAGTAATTACTTTGTTTTGTGGATGAAAATTATTAGTGCCTATTGAATGAGAGATACCTGAGGAACAGTAAAAAATCACAGTTAAAGGGTGTCAAAAATGATTTGCCTAAAAATTAGTAAAAAAGAAGTGACAAAAGAAAAAGAGGACAAGCCTGGGTTGACCACTGTACCCGCCACCGAGAAGATCATACACACCTGCTATGGGAAGCAACTCCATAGGCAGGGGAGGTGGAGGTATAAGCAATACCAAACCTCTGTTATTCCTGTTTCAGTCACTTATTCGATGTCTTTTCCCTTTTGGGATACCGGCAAGATCGTGTCACAATTGCTACAGAAAGCAATTCATGGAAAGAAACCAAAGTTCCTCTTTTATTACACATACCCATGTCAACAGCCACTGTTATAACCCATCCAAATTAAGTACCTGCAGGCAAAATGGGGAAAAATACTGGGTTACAAGGAACTTAGGAAAAAGTGGTAATATATGGGGAACTGAATGTCCAAAAAGAGAGAGATGGATTTGTTTTACATTTGATCTTAGAGATATAGTCCAAAATTAAGTAAAAAAGCAATTAGTAAACAAAAAGGTAAAACCAGCACAGCAATCAAACTTTGTATTGGTCCCAAATTATATACTGAATTGTATTATAAGACTCCAAGCAGGTTTAGAGAAGATAACAAAGAAAGCTGCTCAGGCATTGGAATTAATATTAAGTCAGCAAAGCCAAACAAAACCTGTAGTGTATCAGAATCGGTTGGCTTTAGACTATTTATTGGCTAAAGAAGGGAGTGTTTGTGGAAAGTTTAATAAATCAGATTGTTGAAAATAGATTACAATGGGGATGTCATCCTGGAAAAAACAAAAGATATCAGAAAAATAACCCAGGTTCTGGTCCAAAATTGAAAAGCAATGTTAGGAAACCAGCTGGTGGGGTTATGTTTTGGGAATAGGATGGTGGAAGAAATCAGGATTCTTCCTTTTATGTGTTACAACTTTTGATGTTTTGATGTTTCTTCCTTGTTTAATCCCATATTTTATTTGATTACCAACATAGTCCAAATAATGCAAGTGGACAAGAAATATTGCTCAAGCCAACTGATTTATAAAGAATAAGAGGGGGGATTTTGAAAAATGCATATTAAATGATTGGCTCTTCGCAAATATTAAATTGAATACTATATGTGTTATAATTTAAAGTTATTTTGTAGTGCTGTATTAATCCTTTTAAAGTAGTGTGTTAAATATAGTTTTACGCTATAGCATAATATTAAAATAGAAGCTATGTGATGTAAGATACCTTTTTGTGACCAGCACAAGGAATGGATAAGATAACCAAGAAATTCTTAACATAGAGATAGCAGCAACAGGACACAAAAAAAAAAAAAAATCTCAAGACAAGGATTTATGGCCTCTTTATTGGACTGTGCAGACTTCTTCTAGACACCCCAGAGCCAAAAGGATTGATTTATAGGATGAGGGGGAGAGTTGAGAGAAAACAGAAAAATTCCTAGTTTGAAGGCAATATTTGCATCATGTATGAGATATATGAATATGCAACAGGCTATGGCTTTTAAGGGTTATTCCTTTGTTAGCAGACATGCTTTCTTGAGCAAAGCATCTGGGTGTCCGTAATTCCTTGCTTTTTATTGTCCTTTATTGTCCTAACTCTGATTGTCCAAATTCTTATTACTCTATTTTTATAACCATTTTATTACTATGAAACTTTTAAATTTTTTAAACAAGTGATTGGCATTTTTCACACTGTATAATGTAGCAGTCAGAGGCCCTGCAAGGCCTCCATGGCGGTCACTAGCCTAAGATAAGAAATGCAGAGTCATGATGAGTGGAACAGAGCTGCCCCTCTTCCGCACATCAGACCCCTGTTATCTCTCTGTAAGGCTATAGGTCGTATGCTCCTTGACCTCAGCCGCAGGACAAATCCTGATCCCTCAACAGCCTATATAAACCCATACCATTGCCCAGTTCAGATGGAAGAGCTGTCACTGGAACCCTTTGCAGAAGCTGCCAATAAAGACATCTCCGCAGAACTCCACACAGCCTTCACCTCTCTCCATCCCTGCGTCTGCCGAAGCACTTTGCAAGCACAGAGCTGAAATCACTAAGAGCTGAAATCACTAAGAGCTGAAATCACTCCACAAGTGCTCACCAAAGTAGCCAGCGGCTCGGAGCTAGCCGAGGAGCCCAGACAGGCTGCGCCTCATCAGCACAGTGCTATCCGGGACACCTACGGCGGTTGCTGCCCCGGGGGCCAGACGGACCCCCGGGGACTACCAAGCCGTAAGACGACATGGCTTTCGAGCTGAATGTGTTTTATATTCTATCGTTATATAACTTGCATATTAATTATTAAACTTATATTTTTCTATTGTATACATTGACTTTATTCAAGCATGAGTTTCTCGTGGTCTTTCTCAAGCCCGTGACCACAGTTTCTCATGATTATTCTTATGATTAAACAGTAATTATATCTAATTACTAAACAATCATCACATCTAACAATTATACCATTTATCATATACTAGCTACTCAGGTGCAGTTCTAGCAAGTACAAGGCCTATACTTTCCCAGGGTATTTTCCCAGGGCCTACTAAGCTTAATTTTCCTTCTAACTCCCCAAATCCCCATGATTTTAAAACCCTTTTACTATCAACATCACTGAATGTCCTTCTTGGTCTTGAAACAGAGAACTGCTGAATCCTGAAATAGAGAACAGCTGAAGAAGGTTACTAAGAACAATTAGAAATCAATCAGATAACACACATAATCAGTAACACATGTGACATTATATAATTATCAGCACTGACCATCATCCCAGAGTCTGCAACAGCTGATAAACCTCAACTCAGCAGAGCTGGAAATCATGTCCGAATCATGATTTTCCAAACTTCCTTTGAAAGTAGGCTCAGCTGTCATATATATATATGGTCAAATTGCCAAGCCAAAATGACTTGAATCCTTTGGATGCAGAAAACATCTGGGTTGATTGTCAATCATCCCCATCCCGGTAGAGTAAGGACCTGGCCACAGCCCAAGCTCTAACTGGAGCGTTTGCAGGATTACCTTTTCTGTGTAAAACTGTTATCAAATTCAGAGGTACTCAGAAAATCTCTGGAATGCCATGGCCACAGCCTTTAATTCAACCACTTGGGCCGAGGCTGACTCGTGGCCTTCCAGCACATTGAGCAGTCAGTGAAGATGGTAGCTCTTTCCCTCTTTGTTGTGTTTTTTTTGGTTTTTTTTTTTTTTTTTGTTTGTTTGTTTGTTTTCTCAGAAGGCCAGCAGCAGCGGGCCATAGGACCCAGCACAGGTGGGCGGGGGACCCGGCCCCGGCAGGTGGGCCAAGGGACCCAGACTCAGCGGGTGGGGCGGCGACACCCCCGCTGCCGAGCCCAGATTCATTCGGCTTGTTCCCTTCCCCCAGCTTTGCACTGGTGTCATTTGGGGCCCCTGGATCTGGGGTTCACTTCCGCCTTCTCCTTTACTGCCCACCCCCACCAAGCAGCCAATGTCTCGGCAATCCCCGCCGGCGTTTCGCCCTTCCCCGGCCCCCCTCGGGCATGGACCAAGACACAGACTCTCAGGATCCCGCTCCTCCCGCCCTGTGAATGGGAGTGAAACACACGGGGTGCCCCAAGGCACAGCAGGGAAGGTGCTGGTTCTAGGGGAATGTTGATCTTCAGATTTCGCATCACGGTCGGGCCGGCGCCCAGCTACGAGGGCACGTCCCTGCTGAGGGACAGGCTGTTGGTGCTCACTGCTGTCCCTGTCCGTGTTTCCTGGCAACCTGAGGGAAACAGCAGAGGGCAGACAAGCTGGGAGGAGCGAGGCGGGCTGGGGAACTTATTCAGCGTGACAACTCGCGTCCCGGATGGGAACCGGGGCAGCTGGAGGCGGCAGAGCCAGCGGGGGGGCATCCCCGGCTGGCAATGCAGGCACCACTGCTGATGAACCAACTGCCAGCTGCGGTGCAGGGGGGCTGGATGTGCTCTCCAGCACGGAGGGCTGGCCACTGTCACAGAACCGGCTGCCTCCCTTGTTGGCAGTGGAGGCAGCTCTGCCCCCTCCTGCGGTGCAGGGTGGGGGAAACCCAGCGGCAGGGTTGATCCACATGCCGCACAAGGAGGAGGAGGAGGGAGAGATGGTCCCTTTTGCACTGGTGAAGGCAAAGGGGCAGGAGCGACCGCGGCTCCAGTCTGTTATGAACAGTTTCCAGGTGTTCCCCAGAGATGCGGGCAGGGCTTTCCTAGTTCCTATGGCAACACTAAAAGAAAACTACTAACTCTAGCTAAGTACCGATATTGAAATGCTAATTAGCTAATTGCTCTGTTTGTTTTCTCTAAACTACCTGGCCTCCCACCCCTCCACGCTGCCATTCTGGGACTAACATGCAAATAAAAACCCCTTAGGATCATGGGAGTATTTTTAGGAGATAAAAATGAATATAAATCAAAAACTGAACACAATAGAGGAGTCTAGACAAATGCCCTAGCTGAGGAAGAGGGAAACACATCCCCTGACTGGCTTTTAACCGTCGCCATCACCTAAGAAAGAACAGACTATATTAGGCTCTGAGAAGCAGGGCGATAGAGACAGAGAGCCCTGATGCTGCCACCACGGAAGGAGCGGGGACAGCTGTTGTTCTGGACTTCAGCAACAGACTCTGCACACCACGCCTCCTCATCCTCGGGCCACCGGTGTGCCACAAGGAAAGGAGAAAGGACAGCTGCTGCTCGGGACTCCAGTGACTGACTCTGCACGCCGCCTTTCTTCCGGCTGCCTGGGAAAGCTACGACCACGGGGGCGAGCTCTGCGTCGAGCCCCCTGCCCAGCTGATCTTTTTAATAAAGAGCTGAACATTAATAAAGGCATTAGCCCTGTTCATTTCAATTTGGGGGCTCGTCCGGGATAGCCACGCCCGAAGAGGACCCCCGGACAGCTGGACATCTCGACCACCTGCTTCGAGGGACCCTCGGGAGTTGCTGTCTACCTTCGGACCCTAGGATCCGCGTGAGACGAGCAACGCAGAGGAGCATCGGATCGGTAAGAAAAACCGTGAGACGAGCGAATGAGTGAGTGACTGAAACGGGGGCCGGCAGCTTGGATCCCCGAAGCGAGAGGGTCCCGCTAGTACCGCGTTTCCGGACTCCTGCGAAGGGGCCGGCCGGGAACGGGGGGAAGCAAGTGGAATAGAGGAGTGACTGAGGCGTCTCCTTAGAAGTAAAGCAGGCCCTCCTCCGAGCGTGTGGAGGTGCCCTATGGGCAAAGTAAGTCCCTGGTAATCAGGGCAAGGGGAATGTCCCCAGCAGGGCCGGTGGGATGTGGAGGTCCTAGAGGACATGTCCCCGGCGCTGGCAGGATGGGATAGGACGACAGGTGGGATATCCCTGGCAGGTAGGGCGGGGTGTCCTAGCAGGCAGGAGTGACATGTACCTGGCAGGTAGAGGGCATGTACCTGGCAGACAGAAAGCATGTCCCCGACAGGCAAAAGGCATGTCCCTGCCAGGCAGGACAGGACAACAGGGCAGGTGGGATGTCCAAGCAGGCAGGAGCGTCATGTCCCCACCGGGCAGAGGGCATGTCCCCGCCAGGCAGGACAGGATAACAGGGCATGTATGGCGGGATGTCCTAGCAAGCAGAAGCAGCAAGTCCCGCCAGGCAGAGGGCATGTCCCCAGCAGGCAGGACAGGATAACAGGGCAGGTAGGATGTCCATGGCTTCCCAAGCCTAGTAGGAGAGTCAGGCAAGGGGACTTGGCCGGAGTTCGAGTGTAAGGCTCGGCAGGACGTTCGACCTTACCTCGGCAGGGAGACCAAGCTTCCCAAGCCTAGTAGGAGGGTCAGGCAAGGGGGCTTGGCCGGAGTTCGAGTGTAAGGCTCGGCAGGACGTTCGACCTTACCTCGGCAGGGAGACCAAGGTTCCCAAGCCTAGTAGGGTCAGGCAAGGGGGCTTGGCCGGAGTTTGAGTGCAAGGCTCGGCAGGATGTTCGACCTTATCTCGGCAGGGAGACCAAGCTTCCCAAGCCTAGCAGGAGAGTCAGGCAAAGGGGCTTGGCCGGAGTTCGAGTGTAAGGCTCGGCAGGACGTTCGACCTTACCTCGGCAGGGAGACCAAGCTTCCCAAGCCTAGCAGGAGAGTCAGGCAAAGGGGCTTGGCCGGAGTTCGAGTGTAAGGCTCGGCAGGACATTCGAGCTTACCTCGGCAGGGAGACCAAGCTTCCCAAGCCTAGTAGGAGGGTCAGGCAAGGGGGCTTGGCCGGAGTTCGAGTGTAAGGCTCGGCAGGACGTTCGACCTTACCTCGGCAGGGAGACCAAGCTTCCCAGGCCTAGTAGAAGAGTCAGGCAAGGGGACTTGGCCGGAGTTCGAGTGTAAGGCTCGGCAGGACATTCGACCTTACCTCGGCAGGGAGACCAAGCTTCCCAAGCCTAGTAGGAGAGTCAGACAAGGGGACTTGGCCGGAGTCCGAGTGTAAGACTCGGCAGGACATTCGAGCTTACCTCGGCAGGGAGACCAAGCTTCCCAAGCCTAGTAGGAGAGTCAGGCAAGGGGACTTGGCCGGAGTTCGAGTGTAAGGCTCGGCAGGACATTCGACCTTACCTCGGCAGGGAGACCAAGCTTCCCAAGCCTAGTAGGAGAGTCAGGCAAGGGGACTTGGCCGGAGTTCGAGTGTAAGGCTCGGCAGGAGATTCGACCTTACCTCGGCAGGGAGACCAAGCTTCCCAAGCCTAGTAAGAAGGTTAGGCAAAAGGCCGAGTAAGAGTTTGGGCAGGACTTAGCAGGGGTACAAGCCTAGAAAGACCATCAAGAAGTTCAAAACTTAGGCCAAAGAGAAAAAGAACAGACGGCAATAGATGAGAGTGTGACTAGTGATTGTCCTGGCCAAGAGACAATGTAAAGTGCCAAGAGGGTAGGACCAAGAGTGGGAATTTAGTTAAAAGAGATTAAGTTTAGTCAAGTGATTCAAAATACGAAGTTGGGAGGGGCCAGATGCGCTTTAGCTGCCTGTCAGTATATTCCGTTTTAGATAGATGCACCATTTAAGGTATATATTTTTTTTTTGTTTTGTGTTTTTTTTTGTTTTGTTTTGTTTTTGAGGCCTGAAAATGGGAAGAGGTTATAGTAAAGGAGCAAATCCTTCCAAAGCAAAGAGAATTCCCCCTAACAGCCCCTTGGGGCAACTGTTAGACTAATGGGATTCTCGGGAGACTATGAAGGGTCTTGACAAGAGTAAGATGATACATTACAGTATAGGAAGTATGGCCATAGTTAGAATTACAGGGAGAGTGGCCGTGGTATGGAACCCAAGATCAGTGGATGTGTAATCAGTTAAACCAACACCAAAAAAAAAACAACTGAGAGGGCCTTGATATAGAACAACTATCTCATGCAGCTTGCTGGCTGGAGAATTCTATAAATAATGAGACTGTGAGAATATGCAAGTTACAAAGAAATAGAGAGGAAGACAAAGGGAATAGAGAGGGGGCGACTAGAAAAATAAAGGAATGAGACCCCCTCGATTGCCTGTCCCCTTCTGCTCCTGTTACTTCCCCAACAGTTTCCCCAGTTGGTCCTTCAGCCCCTCCTATTGAGTCCCTGATTCCTTTCCCCCGTTTTCCCACCTCTGTTTCATCGTCCCTTCCCCTAGTTTCCTCAACCATCTCCCCAACTCCCTCTTCCCCTTCTCCAGCTGGAGTTTCCTTGCCTCCTCCCACTTGGGAGCTGAGGCCACCTTTGCCCAGGGTTGGTTCATCACCTGGCATGCCCCCTGGCCTCCAGTGTCTGTCTCCACTACTATTTCCCTGCCTGGTGTCTTAGAAAAAGGGCCGTATTGTGGCACCCAATCCAAAGCACCAAGGGTGGAGGGGCTCTTTCCCCTTAGAGGGGTTCCTATGGGTAGAGCAGCTGGGGGAGTTAGGTTTGTGGATGCACCTTTGGCAGCTTCCGAAGTCCGGGGATTTGGGAAAGAGCTAAGAAATTTAGTGGAAGACCCCGTTGGAATATCTAGCCAGTTGGACCAATTTCGAGGGCTGAGTATTTGTACCTGGGGAGACCTGAGCTATTCTAAGCATTCTGTTCTTTCTGAGAAAGGTCCAGATGATCTGAGCGGCAGGGGTGAAGATATGGGAAAGAGAGGGTGGATTGGGACCCCCAGGGAACCAGGGGATGCCCTTGGTGGACCCCAACTGGAGTCCCAGCCAACAAGAAGGTAGGCAAAACATGAGAGACTATAGGTCCCTCATGATAAGAGGGATCAAAGAGTATCCATAGGGGAAGCAATACGAAATTGGCCTTTGATGGTACTCAGGAGAAGGATGAGACCCCGGCAATTTGGCTTAACCAACTAAAACGAAATTTCCAGTTATATTCAAATAGAGACCCAGATAGCCCAGAGGGTCAAGTCCTCTTAAAGGTCTAGTTTGTCACCAAATCCTGACCTGATATTAGACAAAAACTAGAAAAGATAGAGGACTGGCAAGAAAAGAACATCAATGAGTTGCTCAAAGAAGCCCTAAGAATGTATTTAAGTGGGAAAGTAATCGCAGCAGCAGCAGTTATCCTGATAAGGGAAGCCCAAAAGTTGATCCTGCATGGGAAAATTCAAGCACAAACATACTAGTGATTGTAGATCACCTCACTCACTGGGTGGAGGCCTTCCCAACCAAAAAGGAAACTGTGCAGGAAGTTGCAAGAATAATCTTAGAAAACATCATACCACGATATGGGCTAGTCAATAACATTGACTTAGCCCAAGGTCCACATTTTGTCACTCAAACTTTACATCAAGTAACAGAAGTCCTGGGGATAAGGTGGAGATTGCACACCCCATGGCATCCTCAAAGCTCTAGGAGAGTGGAAAGGATGAATAGAACTCTTAAAAATGTGTTAACTAAATTAATTGAGGAAACAAAGATGAATTGGCTTAGGTGTTTACCTCTCGCTCTCTTGTGCAGCAGAACCAGACCTCGGTCTGACATAGGGGTCTCTCCCTATGAAATAATGTTTGGACTCCCTTTTTTTTTTTAAATCACCCCTTTCAGTACAGCAGATTATCTGGAAGGGGAGGCAGCAACTCAGAAATATTTAGAGGTCATAGGAAAATCCCTAGAAGGCCTCCAAAAGAAGGGGTATCTCTCCCAAACTTCCCCTCTGGATGCCAATGCCCACATCAGTCCTGAGGATTGGGTGCTGATAAAGTCCTGGTACACTACCACTCCATTAACCCCCAAATTCGAAGGACCTTTCCAGGTACTACTCACCACACACACTGCGGTAGGGACCCAAGAAAAAGGCTGGACCCACGTCACCAGAGTTAAAGGACCAGTGCCACCCCCAGACGCCAGACCAGACCCAACAGTGTCACCCGCCTCCTCTTGTGCATGGACAGTAATTAAGAAACCAGAGGACTTAAAATTAACTTTAAAGAAGACTTGCTAGAGGCTGATATACAGTAAGGTGTTAATAACTGTTTCTGAGTTAAAGTACCGTAGAAAAGGTTTAAGTACTTGGTAATTGTTTAATAAGACTAAGTGTCCTTTAGCCAAAGGAGTTACCTAAAAAAAAACTTGGTTTCTAAAGGACACAAGAATTACCCTCAGGCCTGAGTAAAAGCATACAAATGCCAAAAGAAGTTAGCCCTCAAAAGCCAAAGACTGTAAGTTGATGCGGACTTAAGCCCGAACAAAGAAATAGAGGAGGGATTTGTTATGAACAGTTTCCAGGTGTTCCCCAGAGACGCGGGCAGGGCTTTCCTAGTTCCCATGGCAACACTAAAAGAAAACTACTAACTCTAGCTAAGTACCGATATTGAAATGCTAATTAGCTAATTGCTCTGTTTGTTTTCTCTAAACTACCTGGCCTCCCACCCCTCCACGCTGCCATTCTGGGACTAACATGCAAATAAAAACCCCTTAGGATCATGGGAGTATTTTTAGGAGATAAAAATGAATATAAATCAAAAACTGAACACAATAGAGGAGTCTAGACAAATGCCCTAGCTGAGGAAGAGGGAAACACATCCCCTGACTGGCTTTTAACCGTCGCCATCACCTAAGAAAGAACAGACTATATTAGGCTCTGAGAAGCAGGGCGATAGAGACAGAGAGCCCTGGTGCTGCCACCACGGAAGGAGCGGGGACAGCTGTTGTTCTGGACTTCAGCAACAGACTCTGCACACCACGCCTCCTCATCCTCGGGCCACCAGTGTGCCACAAGGAAAGGAGAAAGGACAGCTGCTGCTCGGGATTCCAGTGACCGACTCTGCACGCCGCCTTCCTTCCGGCTGCCTGGGAAAGCTACGACCACGGGGGCGAGTTCTGCGTCGAGCCCCCTGCCCAGCTGATCTTTTTAATAAAGAGCTGAACATTAATAAAGGCATTAGCCCTGTTCATTTCATGGTCAGAGCAATTGCTGACCATGGAAGCGGAGACACTGAAGGCTTCAGTCCTTCCTGCGCATGCACCAGGAAGCCAGGAGAGAGCTGCTGTGAGTGCTCAGTGGGCAATGCCGCTCCCCCCCTCCCCCCGTGCGGGAGTGGGGGGGGGGGGTGAAACAGAATAAAATTTAACAGGGTAGAAATCCATTTGGATTTAGGTGAAATGTGCTGTGTAGTAGCTTGCTAACATAGGTAAAATATGTTGTTTAGTCTGTTAACTATGCTGTGCTTGTAAAACCATCCCAGCCAAGAAGAAAGAATGTAATCTCCAAGGTGAAGAGATAAGAGGGGCCCCTTGAACTCTGAAAACTAAGAAGAAAAAACCAAAGCTAAGTCTGCAAGAAATGAACAAAGGGATTAGAGAGTTCTCTGTACAAAGGGCCATCTGCAAATTGTAACGCGAAATCAGCAGAATGAATATGCATGAACCTATTGTGAGATCCTATGTATATGTAAATTGTATGGGGTAATAAAAAGGATCGGGAATCCTCAAGGGGCGTATGCTTATTTAAGGCATACGGCCGCGCTGTACTAGAAAATACATACCAAATCTTACAAATCTATTGGAATTGTAAGGTTTTGATTTTTCTCCGCAACTCAGGGGAAGGAACCAGCGGTGGCTGTCCATGAAAGGATCGTTCCCTGGCTGGCTGCAACGGAGAGGCTGATGGCCACCTGCCCGGGGGAGGTGCTCCTCCAAGTCCGATTGGGACGTGCCTACCAAGGTGGATTTGCTTTCCCATGGGGTTTGGCCCTTAGTGCTCTGGAAAGCATTGACCAGATCGGTAGTAGTCGAGGTACGCTCGCATCTCCCCTCCTGAGTCCCTCCCAGAGACAGAGACCCAGTGAGTCCCAGGCCCGTGGATGCAGTGAGGTTTCCACATCCACAGGAAAACCATGAAGTTTTGCCCAACTGAAAAGCCTGTAGAGAGCCTATTCTGACACAGGGAGTCTCTTATGACGAATCATAAATTTCCACACTGCAAGGGTTTCATCTTCTGACATAGAAAATGGGATGTCCATTCCTGCAGGCACCTTTTCCCAACTGCAAGCCCACCCCGGCTCACAGGCAGTGCTGTTGTTGGGAAATCTGTTCTCCGCCCCAGCCTTTAGGCTACAAGGCCAAAACGCGGACCCAAGGGACAGATCTTCTCCAGGAAGACACGGGGAAAGGTTAATGTTACCTTTCCAGGGAAGCAGGTGTCTGGTTATGAGCGGGCTACGTGGGGTGCCGTGGGTCCTAGCGGGGGTCCGACGGTGTCCCGGTGAAATCCCGATGAAGTCCCGGCGGAGTCCTGGGTGGGTCCCAGTGGGATGTCAGCGGGGTCCCGAGGCAGCTCCGCCCATCCTGCGACTCCATGAAGAGTTGCTGGATGTGATTTCTGTGAGGGGTCAGCAGACCCCTCTGGGTTCAGCCTCAGCTGTGAACTCAGCCAGATCCATTAGGGTCCTTTTTCTTCAGCCTAGCCTGCACTGAGTATCGGGGTTCACCACTTGTCATTGCACGGCGTCCCCGCCGGGTAATAATTAGCATTGACTCCATGATTCCAGAAGGCTGATCAATCGCTTTATTATACTATACTCATTAAGAAACTCATCGCCCTTACAGACAGTCCGATACAGTTTTTCCTAATTGGTCCTTGAATCCAAACACCATCACCATTGGCCAATTAAGAAATCACCCTTTGGTAACAAATCTCCATAACACATTCCATATGTTCACAACAGGTGCAGCAACTGAAGATAAGAATTGTTTATCATTCTTTTCTCTGATCTTCTCACAGCCTTCCCCAGGACAATGCCTGGGAAAGTTGTACTGCTCTCTGTAGCCAGAGAGCTGCTGACACACCGTCTCCCTGTGATGTCAGTGGGAAGGAGGGAGGGGCTGGGGGCAAAAGGTGTTTTAAGGGCTTATTTTACTTCTCATTATCCTCCTCTGATTCTGTTATAATAAATTTCACTTTGCAACTAAAGTTGAGCCTGTTTTGCCCTTGAAATATTTCTCCTGATCCTTATCTCACTCATGAAGCCTTCGTTAACTTTTTTTTCCCATTTCCCTCTTTTGCCCAGCAGTGGCAGGGGAGGGTAAGTGAGCAACTGTCATGGGTGCCTGGCACTGGACCAATGTCAAACCACAACACCCAGTTTTGGGCTTCACTATGAAGTGCTTGTTGCTACACTTCTGTTGTTTCTCACAGGTTTTCAGTGGGGTTTCCGCCAACAGATTGTTCAGCAGAGGGAGTGAGACTGCTTTTAAAAAGTTTTACAAGAGTTGCAGTCTGTGAATTAGGCATTTGAGTTGCTTCTTTTTGGTCAGGGTTTTATCAGGCTTCTGCTTTTCCTCCTGGAGCAGTTCTCCTTATCAGTTTGCTCCTTTTGTTCCAGTGATTTTCCTTTTGGAGATGATCAAGTTCGACTGCAAGCAGTGCCACTGCCCAAAGCCTTTTTTAATAACCAATCACTTTTTCAGTAGTCAGTCATCTTTTAGTAATCAACTGCTCCCTAACCCAATTTTTTTTTGCATCAAGTCCACTCCAGGGGTAGGGAGGCGACTAAAAATTAACCAAGGAAGGATAACAAAATATTTTCCCCTAAAGTTTCCCTATAGCCCCAGAGAGGATGCTGCATGATAAATACCTAGGCCTGCATAGGGACAACACCATCCCCACAAGGCAGCAGCTGCAGAATTGGCCTCAGGATTAGTACCTGCAATTCTAGTTCTCCACAACAAACCCCAGACTGGTGGGGGGGGGGGGGGGTTCCCCACAAGATAGGAGTGGCAGAATTTGCTTCAGGACTGAAACCTGCCAGTTCTGGCTTTTCACAACAAAACACACAAAAGCACAGGGGTGTGGGTCCCCTCCAAACAGGAGCCTTTCGACTTCACACAAAACCCCATGTAGACAAAGGAATTAAATCCCCAAATCCATTTACCACAATTCCCTCATTCAAACTTCTAAGCCTACAGAAGAAAACACAATTTCCACAATCCCTTGAATAATCAAAATATCTTTTTGACAATATTCCCCCTTTAGGGATAAAATTCAAAATGTGTCTACCAGGAAACGTACTTCCTCTTGATCCCGATCCACCTTAAAAGTTAACAAGGGCTCCAGTGTGGTGGGTCCCTGGTATAATGGGAGCCCTTGACACCTTGAACAATCCATCTCCATTATCCTCTGGACTTCCTCCTCTTGAGTATCTAGCTGGTTTTGCAGACATTCCTGCTTCCAGTGTCCCTCTGATAACACACTGATTCTTTCCCAACCGCTGTTTGGGTTGGCTCTCCCCTGCTGAGGAGTGTTATAGATGGGTAATATAATAATTTGCTCTCACAATCAAGAGATAGATATTATGTGGATGTTAAAATGTATAGTAATGTTATGGTAATATGTCCTCCCATAGTCCTCTTTCCCCTCCCCCTTGTAATTGCCTTAGTAGCCAGGACATTCGGAGAAGGCCAGCTTGTTACCAGGAGGCACGGTGTAAAAACACATGACGTCCAATCAAGATATAAGAAAGCAATCTCCACTAACTGAGACATGGAGGGGTTCAAAAAATTAACTTAGAGTATGAATTAATTTTCAGATTTAGATGAAGTGTGCAGTTTTTGTTTAGTCTGTAACTTGCTGTGCTCACAGAGGTCTGCAGAGATCAACAAAAGAATGCAAGACTCTGGTAAGAACAGTTTTCCCAAACAAGGTGGAAGGAATGTGAGCTTCCAAGCTAGAGGGAGATAAGAGGGGCTTCTTGGACCTAGAAACTAGAAGCAGACCAAAACTGAGGCTGCCAAGATACCGGGGAGAGGAATGGACTGACAGATGACCAGAGAGCTCTCTGCACAGGATCAGGACTGATAAGGACTAATTTTAATGTGAAGCAGGGCTAGTAAATTAATATGCATGGACCTATTGCGAAACAATGCATATGCAACAGGTTAGGGGACAAGGCGGGGGGGTCTGAACTCTCAAGAAGCACACATGTTCTTTGAGGAGCTATCCTACATGCACCCGGCACCGAATTAAATGCATACCTACTTTACGACTTTTACGAGTTGTGGAGTTTTTTTCTGCAAATCATTTTCTGGTGAGCTAGCCAGGAGATCCTCTCTGTCCCCCGCAGAGGCAGAGCAGGGAGGTGGACCTCCAAAGGTGGGTCCCAGGAGACTTTCCCTGGAGGAGCTCGGTCTCGGCTCACCCCCTGCAGAGACAGACAACTGCTTGCTGGTGTGCGGATAAACAGTATATATCCTTAAAGGGGCCTTGGCCAAAAAAGGGCTGCTGGTAAGCTGCTTAGAGACATCTGAGTGCACAGCCTTGTCCCTGTATGAGCCGAAGTTTGCTTGCAAGCAGCCGCCGGCTGAGCATGGCCGGCGGAAGGGGGAAGGGTCAGTTAGCCAATAGAGCAGCTGGTGAAGGGATACAGTGATCGATTGTGTGACCACTAGTGGCTCTGGCGGTGGGTCGAGTGAATCTGTACCTTATTGCTACTGCTATTTTACCTACTGCTATTGTGTGCTTGTGGTGTCTGGACATTGTAGTTAATGTTAGTGAGTTTTTGTAATTATGTGAGTGAGTGGCTTTGTGGACTCAGTTATGTGAAAGAGAGAGCAAGTGAGCGTACCCATGGTGAAGGGTGGGGAGGGGCGGGGGGAAGAAGCTCTACCCATGACTGAGGTGTCCGAGTGAGGCCCGGGGCGGCTGCTGGGGTGCACCAGCTGGATGGCTGTGGGGGCAGATAATGGCTGGGGAGAAGTGGAGCAAGTGGAGAAGTGTGGGTGAGGACACAGATTGTGTTTAATGTAGTGATTTGTGTAGGTTGTGCATTTTTTAACTGCAGCTAGACTAACTGAGGGGATTCCTCTGCCTCAGTGGTTTGGGCTGCTCCCTGGGAGTTTGTGAATGCAGAAAATCACTGGATAGAGGAGATAAATGAGTTTATTTAGAGGAGCTTTATCGGACTTCAGCTGGTAATATAGTATCTTTGGACTGGGAACAACCCGCTGTAGAGGATTTAGAAATTCATGAAGGGATAAATGGAATAGCCTGCCTTTGCGGGCAATTCTCGAGAGCCTTTGGCACATCGAGAGGCTGGCACCCTGTGTGGGTACTACTGCAGTGCGGAGTTTGTGAGTGGTGTTGGCATTGCTGTTCCAGTAGGCGGCAGGGCATATGCCCTGAGTGTAGATTGAGGTTTCCTAATTGAGCTGATTTTGAACCTAAGATCTTAAAGCTTGTGTGTAGAAAATCATATCTAGTACCTGTGACCTGGGATTGTGTGTGGGAGGAGGATTGAGAAAGGACTGTAAGGCTTTATGAAGAAAGGTTTAGGTGGAAACGAGATAGAACAAGGAGAAGGAGATAATAGGAGCTAACCAGAGCAAGGAAGAGGTCTCCAGAACCAGCCCTTTGGAGAGTATTTTAGCACATTAGAAAGAAACTGCTGGCAGGGGGGAGCAGAAAATAAGAAAAGTTTATTGTAATATTTCCAGATGTGGTGGCCTCTGTATAAGTTGGAAGATGGAGCAAAGTGGCCACCTGCTAGAACTTTAGATTATAACACCTTATTACAGCTGATGCTGTTTTTAAGACGAGAAGGCAAGTGGGATGAGGTCTCTTACGCCAATATGTTTTTCTCCCTATGAAACCATCCCGAATGGCAGAAGGATTGTGGAATCAGAGCTCCCTCTGACCCACTGGTGTTAGCCCTTGAAAAAGAAAACAAAGCAAAGAGAGGGCACATTAAGAGATGTTGCTCAGCATGCAGTATAGGACAGGGATACACAAAATCAGATAAGGTCTATCATGCTGTGGTTCAAGAACAAGATACAATAGACTTGTTGAAAGCTCGTCCTAGGAGATGGGAGAATGAGGATAAAGATGAAGATGAGGTGGACTTTCCTAAAAAAAGAGGAAGATGCAGGCTCGAAAGGCACATCCACTCAAACCCATTCCCCTCCTGGCAGTCTGGTCTTGTCCAGAACCAAGAAACAAGCAGTGTTGCAGGTCCCTCTGCAAGAGACAGTGGGACTGGAAGGAAGGAGATTAATGATTAAAGTACCATTCTCCACTCTTGATCTAGAGGCATGGGAAACGATTACTAAAAATTATCGCATCAATATGATACTTATTGCCAAACGATTACGATATGCTATCAAGCAACATAACCCAGATTAAGGAGACATACAGTTACTACTGGATGCTTTTACTGAAACAGAGAAGCAGTTGATCTTAAAAACAACAAGGACTTTAGCAGAGGATCACTGTAAAAGCCGGCAACTAGATGTAAGAGAATTTTTCCCTCTCCAAAACCCAAAATAGGATCAAAATATATCAGCAGAATTAAAGAACTTAGCAGATTATCAAGACTGAATAGCAACAGGAGTAGAGAGAACTATTCCAAAGACCATAAATTAGTCTGCCCTATATTCTATTGAACAGGAGCCTTCTGAGACTCCGTCCGAGTTTCTAGAGCATCTGAGGGATGCTATGCGTCATCACACATCATTAGACCCAGGGTCTAAGATAGATTTTTGGGACAGTCTACTAGAGATAAACAAGCGTAAACTTCAGAAAATCCGGAAGCCAGAAGGGAGGAACCTTAAAGTCTTGCTAGAAGAAGCATAAAGAGTATTCAGCAATAAAGAAGAAGGATACAAAGAAAGAATGAAAAAGCTGGTGGCAGTAGTACAAGAGGAAAAAAAAGGGAAACACAGACAGGGACCAGCCAGACAAGGCCCACCCCAGCTGGGCAGAGACCACGGGGCAATTTGCAAGAAAACCAGTAACTAGAAAAACCAATGTCCAGAGCAGAGACGAGATGACCGGCAGGAGAAGGGGGTACAGGCTGCTCACGGGCAAGATGACTGAGGAGGACTGGGGGACTCCATCCCAGCGGATCCACAAGTTATAACGATGAGGCTGGAGGAAGAGGGGAAGAAGGTGAAATTTTTGGTTGACACAGGAGAAACATATTAAGTTTTAAATAACTGAAGCTTGTGCTTGCGGGCCATGCAGGTCCACAGTGTGGCTTCCTCCGTTGCTGACTGGCTGTTTGTGAGATCGCTGAGCAGGTGTGTTGCTTGTGCTTCAGGGCCTCGAGGTTTGGGGTGGGGCTTCCTCCGTCACTGAGGGGTTATTTGTGGAAACATTGAGCTGGCGAGTTGCTTGTGCTTGCAGGCCATGCCGGTCCAGAGTGGGGCTTCTGCCCTTGCTAAGAGGCTGTTTGTGAGATCTCTGAGCAGGTGTGTTGCTTGTGCTTGAGGGCCACGCAGATTCTAAGTGGGGCTTCTTCCTTTGCCGAGAGGCTGTCTGTGAGAACACTGACCAGGTGTGTTGCTTGTAATTGAGGGCCATGCAGGTCCAGAGTGCAGCTTCCTGTGTTGCTGAGTGGCTGTTTGTGAGAACTCTGAGCTGGTGTGTTGCTTGCGCTTGCACACCATGCAGGTCCGGGGTGGGGCTTCCTCCCTTTACTGAGAGGCTGTGTGTGAGAACACTAAGCAGGTGTGTTGCTTGTGCTTGAGGGTAATGAGGTTTCACGCGGGGATTCCTCCGTTGCTGAGTGCCTGTTTGTGAGAACGCTGAGCAGGTGTGTTGCTTGTGCTTGAGGGTCACGAGTTCTGGGGCGAGGCTTCCTCCGTTGTTGAGTGGTTATTTGTGGGAATGCTGAGCTGGCTGGTTACTTGTGCTTGCAGGCCATGCCGGTCCGGTGTGGAGATTCCTCCATTGCTGAGATGCTGTTTGCAAGAACACTGAGCAAGTGTGTTGCTTGTGGTTGTAGGCCACGCAGCCCCAGGGTGGGGCTTCCTGTGTTGCTGAGAGGCAGTGTGTGAGAACACTGAGCAAGTGTGTGGCTTGTGCTTGAGGACCACGCATGTCCGGAATGGGGCTTCCACTGTCCCCGAGTGACTGTGAGAACACTGAGCAGGTGTGTTACTTGTGCTTGAGGATAATGAGGTTTGGGGATGGGCTTCCTCCATTGCTGAGAGGCTCTTTCTGAGAACACTGAGCGGGTGTTTTGCTTGTGCTTGAGGGTCAAGATGTTTGGGGCAGGGCTTCCTCCGTTACTGAGAGGGTGTTTGTGAGAAGGCTGAGCAGGTGTGTTGCTTGTGCTTTCTGGCCATGCAGGTCCAGACTGAGGCTTGCTCTGTTGCTATGAGGCTGTTTGTGAGAACACTGAGAAGGTGTGTTGCTTGTAATTGAGGGCCACACGGGTCCAGAGTGCGGCTTCTTGTGTTGCAGCGTGACTGTTGCTGAGAATGCTGAGCAGGTGTGTTGCTTGTGCTTGAGGTCCATGCAGGTCTGGAATGGGGCTTCCTCCATTGCTGAGGGGATGTTTGTCAGAACCCTGAGCAGGTGTGTGGCGTGTGCTTGCAGGCCTTGTATGTCTGCAGTGGGGCTTCCTCCATTGCTGAGAGGCTATTTCTGAGTATGCTGAGCAGGTGCGTTTCTTGTGCTCGAGGGCCATGCAGGTCCGGAGTGCGACTTACTGCCTTGCTGAGTGGCTCTTTGTGAGAACGCTGAGCAGGCGTGTTGCTTGTGCTTGAGGGCCACGAAGTTTGGGGCAGGGCTTCCTCTCTCACTGAGTGGTTATTTGTGAGAATGCTGAGCCGGGGTTTGTTCGTGCTTGCAGGCCTTGCAAGTCCAGAGTGGGGCTTCCTGTGTTGCTGAGAGGCAGTTTGTGAGAACACTGAGGAAGTGTGTTGCTTGTCCTTGAGAACCACGCATGTCCGGAATGGGGCTTCTTCTGTTCCTGCGTGGCTCTTTGTGAGAATGCTGAGCAGGTGTGTTGCTTGTTCTTGAGGGCCACACAGGTCTGGGGTGGGACTTCCTCCGTTGCTGAGAGGCTGTTTGTGAGAACGCTTGTCCCAGATTGAATGGCAAGATGTACTCCATTTGCTATCTGTATGGCAGCTGTCTTCTGTTAAGTGGGCAGTTTTCCTTATTTCTTTGACAACCAATTCTCCCTCCGGGGAAACATCTGCTGATAATGGGCTATTGAATGTCACTGCATGACTGATAAGAACTCTAACATCCCATTGTGAGATACTCCACCCAGAGAGAGGAGCCAAGCATTCCTAACTGGATATAATCTGGGTTTTTGGAACAGCAGACTCAGCCTTTCCACTGGTTCCCTAGAGGAACAGCTGGGACTTTCCACTGGACCTTCAGAGGAAAACTACACCCTTCTACAGGATCACTGCTCCAACAGAAACATATCTACCACTCCAGGAGGACTGCAGCCATTCCAATTTGGACTGCTACCAGCACAATGGCCAAAAGTGTATCAGGTTGTATTCTGACTCTATCAGTGGTTTTTCTTTTGTATTATTGCATGTATTTTGTTTCTTTTCCCTTTTCCTAATAAACTGTATTTCTGACTTGGAGTCTATCTCTGGTTTTGCTTTCAAACCAGAACATAATTTTGGCACCCAACGTGGGGCTGCAAGGTACTGATGATGCTTAACATGCTTTCATGGGTCTTATACCTAGCTCTTTATATTTTCCTTCACATGGGGAATTATCTGGCGATTGTAATGCTCATGTGTAGTCCAGGGTATGGTATGAGAATTGCTTTATTGGTTTATTATGTCTATTGCATTATAACCTCCGAGGCAATGAACATGATTCGGAATATGTACTCAATTCTGTTTGCTTGTCCTAATCTAGGCTGCTACATCTGGGGCCTTGACAATCACACCCAGCCCCTGGGGGGAGGGATAAAGAATTTCTTTTTCCAACCTTTCAGGCTTGACAGAGCAGTTTTTGAAAATGTTGAGCTCCCTCTGGATGCCAAGGACAGCATGATGTTGTTGTTAGTTCTGCTTTGTCTTCTCTGCACAGTCTGCAACATGCTTAGAAACAAAACACTACATAGTGTGATGCAGCGTCTTCTTGAGAAAGAGGAAAAGAGAAGCAAAGCAACAGCGTCCGTATCCGCACAGAATGCCACAGAGGAGAAAAGAATCAAATGCAATACAACAGCATCCATGTCTACGCAGACTGTCACAGAGGAGGAAGGAACCAGAAGCAAAACAACAGCATCCGTGTCTACGCAGAATGTCACAGAGGAAGAAATCAAAAGCAAAGCAACAGTGTCTGTGTCTACACAGACTGTCACAGAGGAGGAAGGAAGCAAAAGCACCGGCAGCATCTCCACACAAACCGTCACCGAACCAGAACAGCCTGAAGCAGTAGCAGTTGCCCTTGTTCAGAAGAAGAAATCAAAGAGCAAATCAGTCTGCATAGTGACTGAAGGGGATGCGACAGGACCTTCGCACCCAGCGGAAGAGACAGAGACAGAAATCATCACTCGCTCTCTATCCCTGGGTGAGCTGCATGACCTGCGGAAGGAATTCACCCGCCAGACGAACGAGTCCATCCTGACCTGGCTGCTCCGCATCTGGGACGCTGAAGGCAATGACACCATTCTGGATGGAAGTGAGGCCAGGCAACTGAGATTGCTGTCCCAGGATGTGGTCACTGACCAGGGGATCAGGAGAACCCAAGAAACTCTCAGCCTCTGGTGGCAACTGCTGACAAGTGTGAGGGACAGACACCTTTGTAAAGAAGACCTCCAGGTGCACCAAGGAAAATGGAGCACAATGGAACAAGGTATCCAATGCCTGAGTGAATTGGCTGTGCTGGAGATAATTTTCTCAGAAGACGAGAGATTTCCTAAGAGTCCAGATTGTGTCCAGTGCACATCGCAAATGTGGTTGAGATTTGCGCAGCTTGGACCAGAGATGTACTCCTGTTACCTGGCAACACAACAATGGAGGGAAGGCGAGGACAGGGTGGGCGTCTTGGTCAATAAGAATTTATGAGGACACTGTCACCGCCCCATTTCGTGCCCATATCTCGTCCATGGAAACAAGGTTGGCTGAGCACGTCCGGAGCTTGATTGAAGAGATCCATCAGAAACTAAAAAAGGAACTTAAGGAAGAAATCTACCACATCTGACCAGAATCAACAAGAGTCTCTTTCATTAAGAGCCAGTGTTCCCCAGCCAAGGAGAGAGGATGCACTCCATGAAGTAACCTCTAGTTTTTTCTTCAAGAACATAGAAAAGACATGAGAATGTAGGATGAAAAACCCACCTCCTCCTTAGCAGCCTGAGTACGTGAACTAGAAAGAGGAATACCAAACACAAGAAGCTCATCTAGAGTCAGTGCTGCTCCAGTCTCTCACACACAGAATTCCAGACAATATAGGAATGATGATATGACTGATCCTCTTGAAGGAACCTCAGGAACCTATTTACAGGAAGAGAGCAATGTGTACCATGACCAGGAATAGAAGGGACCTGCCTCTAGCCAGGTAGAGGACAGGCACAATCGGATCTATTGGACTGTGTGGATTCGATGGCCTGGCACATCTGAACCACACAAATATATGGCTTTGGTTGACACTGGTACCCAATGTTCCCTGATGCCATCAAGGTATGTAAGGGCAGAATCCATTTCTATTTCTGGGGTAACAGGAGGAACCCAGCAGCTGACTGTATTGGAGGCAAAAATGAGTTTAACTGGGAACGGGTGGCAGAAACACTCCATCGCGACTGGCCCAGAGGACCCATGCATCCTTGGCATAGACTATCTCAGAAATGGATATTTCAAAGACCCAAAAGGTCATTGTTGGACTTTCAGGATAGCTGCTGTAGAGACAGAAGACATCAGAAAACTGAATACCTTACCTGGTCTCTCAGACAACCCCTCTGCTGTGGGACTGCTGAGAGCTGAAGAACAACAGGCACCATTCACCACAGCAACAGTACACCATTGGCAATATCGTACCAACAGAGACTCTGAGATTCCCATCCATAAGATGATTCATAAACTGGAGAGCCAAGGGTTGGTCAGCAAAGCTCATTCACCTTTCAACAGCCCTACATGGCCAGTTTGCAAGTCTAGTGGAGAAAAGAGGCTGACAGTGGATTACCGTGGCCTGAATGAGGTTACACCACCACTGAGCGCTGCCATGCCAGACATGTTGGAACTTCAGTACGAGCTGGAGTCCAAGGCAGCAAAGTGGTACGTGACCATTGATATTGCCAACACCTTCTTCTCCATTCCTTTGGCAGCAGAATGCAGGCCTCAGTTTGCCTTCACCTGGAAGGGAGTGCAGCACACCTGGAACCGACTGCCCCAGGAGTGGAAGCACAGTCCCACCATCTGCCATGGACTGATCCAGACCGCACTGGAAATGAGCGAGGCTCCCGAACATCTACAGTATATAGATGACATCATTGTATGGGGAAACACAGCAGGGGAAGTCTTCGAAAAAGGAGACAAGATTATCCAGATTCTGCTGAAAGCTGGTTTTGCTATTAAGCAAAGCAAGGTTAGGGGACCAACTCAAGAAATTCAGTTTCTAGGAGTCAAGTGTCAAGATGGACGTCATCAGATCCTGACAGAAGTAATCCACAAGATCACTGCTATGTCTCCACCTACCAACAAGAAGGAAACACAAGCTTTGCCAGGTGCCATAGGCTTTTGGAGAATGCACATTCCTGAATACAGTCAGATTGTGAGCCCTCTCTACCTGGTCACCCGCAAGAAGAACGATTTCCACTGGGGCCCTGAACAGCAACAAGCCTTCACCCAAATCAAGCAGGAAATCTTTCATGCGGTAGCTCTTGGCCCAGTCAGGATGGGACCAGAGGTGAAGTACATGCTTTACTCGGCAGCCGGGAACCATGGTCTATCCTGGAGCCTTTGACAGAAGGTGCCTGGGGAGACTCGGGGTCGACCACTGGGATTCTGGAGCCAGAGCTACAAAGGCTCTGAAGCAAACTACACTCCCACAGAGAAGGAAATCTTGGCTGCCTATGAAGGAGTTCAAGCTACCTCAGAAGTAATTGGCACCAAAACGCAGCTGCTTCTGGCACCTTGACTACCAGTGCTGGATTGGATGTTTAAAGGAAAGGTTCCTTCCACGCATCATGCCACAGACACCACATGGAGTAAATGGATTGCCCTCGTCACACAGCGTGTCCGTATTGGAAATCCGAATCGCCCTGGGATTCTGGAAATTATATCAAACTGGCCTGAAGGGTAGACTTTTGGATTATCTTCTTGTCATGGTTTGACACTGGCGCAATGCCAGCACCCCCATGAAAATGCACCTTCCCTAAATAAATGCTGTGAGATGTTATCAGGGACAGAGCAGAGCAGGCCCAAGCTTAATAACAAAGGAAAAAAACTTTATTAAACTACTACTAATACAGAAAACACATAAACTAAATCCAGGATGAAGACCTTTTAAAACCACCCCTCCTCCTCCCAATTCCAAACACACCCAGCCATGAAACATCACCCGGGATTCTTGATCAAATTACCACCCTTCAGGTAATCTATGCTTAAACTATCAAGGGAGAGAGAAGTCTCTCTTGCACCACAGGCCCCCCAGGAAACACAGCTGCCCCCCTGTGTTTCCCTGTCACACATGGCAACCGCCCGGAAGAAAAAAATCTGCCAGTGTGACACTCTCCTTTCCATGTCACAGTGGTCTCACCACCGTGCATGGACAGACTGCTCATAGGGCTCCTTTAAGGATGCTTTGCCACGGACCCAAAGATATAACAGTTCAGTTTCTCATCCTGGGACTACAGTCCCCCCCATTTTCCCCTGGGGCCGAGGGGTCCAAAAGCAGGACTCATCTTCTTCCCGAAGACAGAGGGTATCACCATTCCCTCTTCAGCTCTCTTCGTTTCTCGCCATTCTTGTGCTGTTCGAAGCTGAAACAGGTCTCCCTGGGTCACCACTGCATCCCCCTAAAATGCAGTCTCTATTGCAGGAGATTTTGGTTCAGTCCATGGCTAACAAGAAAAGTCCAGCTAAAAGCTACTTCATCATCTCCTCCCACCTAAATATTTCTTCTTCTAACATCTCAGGTCCCGGACTATCTCTCTTCCACTACAAATCAAGGAGGAGTAATACTTTTAAAAAGCCCTCATTCCCTCGAAAGGGTTAAAAGTTCAGACTCCCTGGACGGCCGATATCTCAGTCCGGCGTTCCGCCTCCCACGCTGGGCATTTCCCCCCCCCCTTCTCCTTCTCCTCTGCCGGCAGATTTCCAGGTGCCGCCAGGCTCTCCGTCTCTTTCCCACATGGGGGGGGCAAAGGCATCTCCGCTTCTCTCCACCCTTCCGTCCACAGGAGCTGGCTGGGTTCCAGACCCTCAGCCCCCTCGGCCTACCTGGACAAGGCCGCGTGGCTTCCCCTCCCCCACCCAGCCTAAGGCTGGGCAGGGGGGGAATCTGCACTCTCTGACGACCGGAACCAAAAGAGAGAGTTCTCCTGGGAGTTCTTGCTTTTAACCCCCTGTGTTCTCAGAGGCGTGTCCATACTTTCAGTGGTCACTCCAGGTGCCAATATCCAAACCTGACCACTGATTGGTTTGACCCAACTTCCTGGAAAAAATTCACTTCCATGTCAAACCACGACACTTCTAAAGAAGAGGAGCAAGTGGCACATGCCGAGGAAGCCCCACCATATAATGAGCTACCGGAGACAGAAAGACAATATGCCCTTTTCACTGATGGTTCCTGCCGAATTGGAGGCACTAACTGGAAATTGAAAGCTGCAGTGTGGAGCCCCACACGACGAGTTGCACAAGCTACTGAGGGACAAGGTGGATTGAGTCAGGTTGCAGAGCTTAAAGCCATCCAGCTGGCTTTGGATATTGATGAACGAGAGAAGTAGCCGAGGCTCTATCTCTACACCGACTCATGGATTGTAGCTAATGCTCTGTGGAGATGGCTGGGTCACTGGAAAAAGGCCAACTGAAAGTGCAGAGGGAAACACATCTGGGACGCCAAGATTTGGCAGGACATTGCCACCTTAGTAGAGAGGCTGACTGTGAAGATTCAACACCTGGATGCGCACGTACCCAAGCGTCCGGCTAATGAAGAGCATGACAACAATGAGCAGGTGGACCGAGCTGCCAAGGTGAAAGTTGTAGCAGGATTTGTGAGAGAAAGAGGGCATGATTTATATTTAGAAGGTTGAGCTACCCCAGCCTAGGCCTCAGATACAGGCCTTGGTGAGGCCTTGAAGCCTCTGACGCAGTTAGAAATTCAGTCTGTGGCGCAGTTAGAAATTATGTTAAGGTAATCACAGTATAATTGAGCTTTCTGGGTGTGAAGTAGTATAGGTCTGCAGTGTGAAACTTTAACCACCTTAAGACAAAGACAAACAATGTTTGCTTGCCAATGAGATGGTACTCACAATTGTAAACTGTACTGAAGTGTATATAAACTGCCATCTTACAAACAATAAAGGGAGAACGTACGTTTCACCACATTGGTGCGGATCTGCGTTTGTCCTGTCCAGCCTCCCGTAATTTATGAGTCCCTGATTCAGAAAGTATCACAGGTGGATCTAGACTGGCAGCATAAGAAGGAATTATTCCTAGCTCGTTGGGCCCATGATGCCTCTGGTCATCAGGGCAGAGGCGCAACATACCGATGGGCCCGTGACTGAGGGGTGGACCTTACTATGGACAACATCTCACAGGTCATCCACAACTGCGAGACCTGCGCTGCAATCAAACAGGTCAAGCAGGTGAAGCCTCTGTGGTACGGTGGGCGATGGTTGAAGTACAGATATGGGGAAGCTTGGAAAATTGACTACATCACGCTTCCCCAAACCCGCCAAGGCAAGTGCAACATACTGACCATGGTGGAAGCAACCACAGGATGGTTGGAAACCTACCCTGTGCCTCATGCTACCGCCCGGAACACCATCTTGGGCCTAGAAAAGCAAGTCCTGTGGAGACATGGCACCCCTGAGAGAATTGAGTCAGATAATGGAACCCATTTCAAGAACGGCTTCATAAACAGCTGGGCCAGAGAACATGGTATTTAATGGATATATCATATCCCCTATCATGCACCAGCTGTCGGGAAAGTTGAACAGTGCAACAGACTACTTAAGACTACCCTGAGGGCACTTGGCAGGGGAACCTTAAGGAATTGGGAACTGACCTTAGCAAAAGCCACCTGGATGGTCAACACCTAAGGGTCCATCAATCGTGCTGGTCCTGCCCAGTCTGAACCCTTGCACACAGTAGATGGAGATAAAGTCCTTGTGGTACATATGAAAGGTATTTTAGGAAAGACTGTTTGGATTAATCCCACCTCAGGCAAAGACAAACACATCCGTGGGATTGGTTTTGCTCAAGGACCTGGTGACACTTGGTGGGTAATGCAGAAGGATGGGAAAACCCGTTGTGTACTGTAGCAGTCAGAGGCCCTGCAAGGCCTCCATGGCGGTCACTAGCCTAAGATAAGAAATGCAGAGTCATGATGAGTGGAACAGAGCTGCCCCTCTTCCGCACATCAGACCCCTGTTATCTCTCTGTAAGGCTATAGGTCGTATGCTCCTCGACCTCAGCCATAGGACAAATCCTGATCCCTCAATAGCCTATATAAACCCATACCATTGCCCACTTCAGACGGAAGAGCTGTCACTGGAACCCTTTGCAGAAGCTGCCAATAAAGACATCTCCGCAGAACTCCACACAGCCTTCACCTCTCTCCATCCCTGCGTCTGCTGAGGCACTTTGCGAGCACAGAGCTGAAATCACTAAGAGCTGAAATCACTAAGAGCTGAAATCACTCCACAAGTGCTCACCAAAGTAGCCAGCGGCTCGGAGCTAGCTGGGGGGCCCAGACAGGCTGCGCCTCATCAGCACAGTGCTATCCGGGACACCTATGGCGGCTGCTGCCCCGGGGGCCAGACGGAACCCCCGGGGAACACCAAGCCGTAATAGTGTACCACAGGGAAACCTAGTCTTAAGTGAGAACTATGTGTAAGGTTTCATCATGATGTAGATGGAAATAGAATAAGGGGTGGATAATGTCCCAGATTGAAAGGCAAGATGTATTCCATTTGCCATCTGTATATCAGCTGTCTTTTGTTAAGTGAGCAGTTTTCCTTATCTCTTCCACAACCAATTCTCCATCTGCTGATAATGGGCTATTGAATGTCACTGCATGAATGATAAGAACTATAACATCCCATTGTGAGATGCTCCACCCAGAGGGTGGAGCCAACCATTCCTAACTGGATATAATCTGAGTTTCTGGGGCACCAGACTCAGCCTTTCCACTGGATTCCCGGAGGAATAGCTGGGGTTTTTCACTGGACCTTCAGAGGAAGACTACACCCTTCTACAGGATCACTGCTCCAACAGAAACATATCTACCACTCCAGGAGGACTGCAGCCATTCCAATTTAGACTGCTTCAAACATGCTGGCCAAAAGCGTGTCAGGGTGTATTCTGACCCAGACAGCGGCTTTACTTTTGCATTATTGCACATATTTTGTTTCTTTTCCCTTTTCCTAATAAATTGTATTTCTGACTTGGAGACTCTCACTGGTTTTGCTTTCAAACCGCAACAATGCTGAGCTGGTGTGTTACTTGTGCTTGAGGGCCATGCAGGGCCACGGTGTGGCTTCCTCCATTGCTGACTGGCTGTTTGTGAGAACGCTGTACAGGTGTCTTGCTTGTGGTTGCAGGCCATTCAGGTCCGGAGATGGCCTTCCACCATTAATGAGAGGCTGTTTGTGAGAACACTGAGCATGTTTGTTGCTTGTGCATGAGGGTCAGGAGGTTTGAGGACAGGCTTCCTCCGTTTCTTAGAGGCTGTTTCTGAGAATGCTGAGCAGGTGTGTTGCTTGTTCTTGAGGACAACGCATGTCCGGAATGGGGCTTCCTCTGTTGCTGACAGGCTGTTTGTGAGATTGCTGAGCTGGTGTATTGCTTGTGCTTGAGGGCTACGAGGTTTGCGTTGGGGCTTCCTCCATCACTGCATGGGAATTTGAATGCTGAGCTGGGGTGTTGCTTGTGCTCGAGGGTCAAGAGGTTTGGGGAAGGGCTTCCTCTTTTGCTGAGTGGTTGTTTGTGGGAATGCTGAGCTGGCCGGTTGCTTGTGATTGCAGGCCATACAGATCCGGTGCAGGGCTTCCTTCGTTGCTGAGAGACTGTTTGTAAGAATGCTGAGCAGGTGTGTGGGTTGTGCTTGAGGGCCACGCAGGTCTGGGGTGCAGCTTCCTCTGTCACTGAGAGGCTTTTCTTGAGAATGATGAGCAATTGTGCTACTTGTGCTTGAGAGCCATGCGGCTCTAGAGTGGGGCTTCCTCCGTTGCTGAGAGGCAGTTTGTGAGAACACTGAGCACGTGTGTGGCTTGTGCTTGAGGACCACACATGTCCGAAATGGGGCTTCCTCTGTTCCTGAGTGGCAGTTTGTGAGAATGCTGAGCAGGTGTGTTGCTTGTGCCTGAGGGTCATGCAGCTGTGGAGTGGGGCTTCCTCCATCACTGAGAGGCTTTCTTTGAGAATGCTGAGCAATTGAGCTGCTTGTGCTTGTGGGCCACGCGGGTCCACTCTGTGGCTTCCTGCCTTGTGGAGATTCCCATTTTAAGTACGCTCAGCAGGTGTGTTGCTTGTGCTTGAGGGTCACAAGGTCTGGTGCCAGGCTTCCTCCGTTGCTGAAAGGCTGTTTGTGAGAACGTTGAGCAGGTGTATTGCTTGTGCTTGAGGGCTACGCAGCTCCAGGGTGGGGCTTCCCCCATCACTGCGTGGTTATTTGTGGGAACACTGAGCAGATGTGTTGCTTGTGCTAGCGAGTCATGCAGGTCCAGAGTAGGGCTTGCTGTATTTCTGAGTGGCTGTTTGTGAGAACGCTGAGCATATTTGTTGCTTGTGCTTGAGGCTCATGATGTTTGGGTACGGGCTGCATCTGTTGCTGAGAGGCTGTTTGTGAGAACACTGAGCCGATGTGCTGCTTGTGCTGGAGGGTCACGTCGTCTGGGGCAGGGCTTCCTCCGTTGCTGAGAGGGCGTTTGTGAGCATGCTGAGCTGGTGGGTTGCTCGTGCTTGCATGCTATCCAGGTCCAGTGCGGGGCGTCCTCCATTGCTGAGAGGCAGTTTGTAAGAACACTGAGCATGTTTGTTGCTTTTGCTTGAGGGTCACGAGGTTTGGGGGCGGGCTTCCTCCGTTTCTTAGAGGCTGTTTCTGAGTACGCTGAGCAGGTGCGCTGCTTGTGCTTGAGGGCCACATGGCTCCAGAGTGGGGCTTCCTCTGTTGCTGACAGGCTGTTTGTGAGAATGCTGAGCAAGTGTGCTGCTTGTGCTTGAGGGCTGTAAGAGACGATCCAAAGTTTCCTTCATCTGCCTCACAACCATCGCTAGGACCCTGAAGACCTCTGACAGGAGTTCTGGCCTGGCCAAGGTAGATGCTTACCAAGTGACTGCAGGTGCACTTGCTGTGCTTCTACAGAATGATGCATTCCATCAGGTTGTGACAAAAGGTGGCTTGTACCTGCATGCCTGCATCTGCTTCACAGACCAAGGGTGTCTTCACAATGGCCCATCAATCTTCCCTACCTTCTGGCCAGATGCCACTCGCTTTGGCTAAAGACTATATAAACTGTAAATTTTTGAAAAGACTTTGGTTAACCCCCACAGATGACGACGACGAATCCATGTGTCTGGACCACTGAGGACCTCGTCTCGACAGTGGTAGCTATAATCCCCTATCCCCTCTTTTCTGTCTCTTCTTTATTTCCTTTTCTGTCCCCTCTATCGCATTTGCTATTGGTACCAAAATAAAGGTGCATTTGTTGTGATTAAACTGATGGTCCCCTGCTGTTTGCCTTTTTGCACTTTTGTGATCGGTTAATGAATCATCACGACACCCCACTCCTCTAAGCGGATCGTGGCATAAAATTGGCCTCACGGACAGGATTTCTGTCTAGACAGAAGGGTGCAGGTTCTGTGTTGTCTGTAAAAGGGTGTGGATATTCTCAGCTCATTCAGAGAGAAAGAGGAAGATTTTCTAACCAGGCAAGAGCCTGGGAAACAGTTGGGAAAGAATGTAAATAATTCTTTAATCTATCTTGTTATTCACACTGTTTATAGATATGCTCTGCCATTGTGCGTCATTCACTGCACACCAATGGTGTGACATGTTTTTACTCTAAGACCAATGAAATTAGTCTTCTCGATGTTCTCTATATATAGAGCGGTATATTTGAAATAAATCAGAGCTCATTTTCTTTGCCTTCTGATCTGGAGTTCTCTGTTCCCGTCCTGCTCAACAGCGACATCTGGTGACCCCTCGTGGAATTGCAGCGTTGGCCGAAGCCCCGAACCACAGCGTCTTGCGGGGGGGCTTTGCTGCGCAGCTCCACGCCAGTAGCCTGGAGGCTCTGGCCGGACACCTTTGGCCTCCTGAGAGAGGTAACGCTGAAACCGTGGGCCTTCCGGAGAAGGCTTGGTCCTGTCTGGACTGCGGGTTGGCTCTTAGAAGCCAAGAACTGAGTGGGACGGTTTTCCCTGAACTAGTGGACTGTCTGTCTCTTGAAGTGGACGTCTGCTAAGGGAGGGTTTCCTAACAATAGAGAACCAGCCATCTATGGCTGAATGGGTGGTCTTGGCCGCTTGGCAAGGCTGCGCCCCACAATTGGGTATCCAGGTCTCGGATGATGATTTCATCAGGCTCCTGAGTTGGGCTCGGGACCATTGATTCCCTGCAGACCTTAGTTTCGCCTTTGATCGTAAGGTCTGGAATGAGTTGGGCCGGTGCCTCCTGAAGCAAGTGAGGAAGAGGGACAGCACACCATCTGCTCTGTTTGCAGTCTGGGGATGCATCTATACGGCCTTGCCTTGTAAGACCCCGAGTGAAATGAACAGGGCTAATGCCTTTATTAATGTTCAGCTCTTTATTAAAAAGATCAGCTGGGCAGAGGGCTCGACGCAGAGCTCACCCCCACGGTCGTAGCTTTCCCAGGCAGCCGGAAGAAAGGCGGCGTGCAGAGTCGGTCACTGGAGTCCCGAGCAGCAGCTGTCCTTTCTCCTTTCCTTGTGGCACACCGGTGGCCCAAGGATGAAGAGACGTGGTGTGCAGAGTCTGTTGCTGAAGTCCAGAACAACAGCTGTCCCCGCTCCTTCCGTGGTGGCAGCACCAGGGCTCTCTGTCGCTATCTCCCAGCTTCTCAGAGCCTAATATAGTCTGTTCTTTCTTAGGTGATGGCGACGGTTAAAAGCCAGTCAGGGGATGTGTTTCCCTCTTCCTCAGCTAGGGCATTTGTCTAGACTCCTCTATTGTGTTCAGTTTTTGATTTATATTCATTTTTATCTCCTAAAAATACTCCCATGATCCTAAGGGGTTTTTATTTGCATGTTAGTCCCAGAATGGCAGCGTGGAGGGGTGGGAGGCCAGGTAGTTTAGAGAAAACAAACAGAGCAATTAGCTAATTAGCATTTCAATATCGGTACTTAGCTAGAGTTAGTAGTTTTCTTTTAGTGTTGCCATGGGAACTAGGAAAGCCCTGCCCGCGTCTCTGGGGAACACCTGGAAACTGTTAATAACAAATCCCTCCTCTATTTCTTTGATCGGGCTTAAGTCCGCATCAACTTACAGTCTTTGGCTTTTGAGGGCTACCTTCTTTTAGGCATTTGTATGCTTTACTCAGGCCTGAGGGTAATTCTAGTGTTCTTTAGAAACCAAGTTTTTAGGTAACTCCTTTGGCTAAAGGACAATTAGTCTTATTAAACAATTACCAAGTACTTAAACCTTTTCTATGGTACTTTAACTCAGAAACAGTTATTAACACCTTACTGTATATCAGCCTCTAGCAAGTCTTCTTTAAAGTTGATTTTAAGTCCTCTGGTTTCTTAATTACTGTCCGTGCACAAGAGGAGGCGGGTGACACTGTTGGGTCTGGTCTGGCGTCTGGGGGTGGCACTGGTTCTTTGACTCTGGTGACGTGGGTCCAGCCTTTTTCTTAGGTCCGCACCGCAGTGTGTGTGGTGAGTAGTACCTGGAAAGGTCCTTTGAATTTGGGGGTTAATGGAGTGGTAGTGTACCAGGACTTTATCAACACCCAATCCTCAGGACTGATGTGGGCATTGGCATCCAGAGGGGAAGTTTGGGAGAGATACCCCTTCTTTCGGAGGCCTTCTAGGGATTTTCCTATGACCTCTAAATATTTCTGAGTTACTGCCTCCCCTTCCAGATAATCTGCTGTACTGAAAGGGGTGATTTAAAAAAAAAGGCAGTCCAAACATTATTTCATAGGGAGAGACCCCTATGTCGGACCGAGGTCTGGTTCTGCTGCACAAGAGAGCGAGAAGTAAACACCTGAGCCAATTCATCTTTGTTTCTTCAATTAATTTAGTTAACACATTTTTAAGAGTTCTATTCATCCTTTCCACTCTTCTAGAGCTTTGAGGATGCCATGGGGTGTGCAATCTCCACCTTATCCCCAGGACTTTTGTTACTTGATGTAAAGTTTGAGTGACAAAATGTGGACCTTGGGCTAAGTCAATGTTATTGACTAGCCCATATCGTGGTATGATGTTTTCTAAGATTATTCATGCAACTTCCTGCGCAGTTTCCTTTTTGGTTGGGAAAGCCTCCACCCAGTGAGTGAGGTGATCCACGATCACTAGTAAATGTACTTTAATTTTCCCATGCAGGATCAACTTTTGGGCTTCCCTTATCAGGATAGCTGCTGCTGCTGCGATTACTTGCAGGCAAGGTGGCCATCCTCTGGCTACTGGGTCTAGTAGTTTTGAGAGGTAGGCTATTGGCTTTTTTTTTTTATCTTTCCCACTTAAATACACTCTTAGGGCTTCTTTGAGCAACTCATTCATGTTCTTTTCTTGCCAGTCCTCTATCTTTTCTAGTTTTTGTCTAATATCAGGTCAGGATTTGGTGACAAACTAGACCTTTAAGAGGACTTGACCCTCTGGGCTATCTGGGTCTCTATTTGAATATAACTGGAAATTTCGTTTTAGTTGGTTAAGCCAAATTGCCGGGGTCTCATCCTTCTCCTGAGTACCATCAAAGGCCAATTTCGTATTGCTTCCCCTATGGATACTCTTTGATCCCTCTTATCATGAGGGACCTATAGTCTCTCATGTTTTGCCTACCTTCTTGTTGGCTGGGACTCCAGTTGGGGTCCACCAAGGGCATCCCCTGGTTCCCTGGGGGTCCCAATCCACCCTCTCTTTCCCATATCTTCACCCCTGCCGCTCAGATCATCTGGACCTTTCTCAGAAAGAACAGAATGCTTAGAATAGCTCAGGTCTCCCCAGGTACAAATACTCAGCCCTCGAAATTGGTCCAACTGGCTAGATATTCCAACGGGGTCTTCCACTAAATTTCTTAGCTCTTTCCCAAATCCCCGGACTTCGGAAGCTGCCAAAGGTGCATCCACAAACCTAACTCCCCCAGCTGCTCTACCCATAGGAACCCCTCTAAGGGGAAAGAGCCCCTCCACCCTTGGTGCTTTGGATTGGGTGCCACAATACGGCCCTTTTTCTAAGACACCAGGCAGGGAAATAGTAGTGGAGACAGACACTGGAGGCCAGGGGGCATGCCAGGTGATGAACCAACCCTGGGCAAAGGTGGCCTCAGCTCCCAAGTGGGAGGAGGCAAGGAAACTCCAGCTGGAGAAGGGGAAGAGGGAGTTGGGGAGATGGTTGAGGAAACTAGGGGAAGGGACGATGAAACAGAGGTGGGAAAACGGGGGAAAGGAATCAGGGACTCAATAGGAGGGGCTGAAGGACCAACTGGGGAAACTGTTGGGGAAGTAACAGGAGCAGAAGGGGACAGGCAATCGAGGGGGTCTCATTCCTTTATTTTTCTAGTCGCCCCCTCTCTATTCCCTTTGTCTTCCTCTCTATTTCTTTGTAACTTGCATATTCTCACAGTCTCATTATTTATAGAATTCTCCAGCCAGCAAGCTGCATGAGATAGTTGTTCTATATCAAGGCCCTCTCAGTTGTTTTTTTTTTGGTGTTGGTTTAACTGATTACACATCCACTGATCTTGGGTTCCATACCACGGCCACTCTCCCTGTAATTCTAACTATGGCCATACTTCCTATACTGTAATGTATCATCTTACTCTTGTCTAGACCCTTCATAGTCTCCCGAGAATCCCATTAGTCTAACAGTTGCCCCAAGGGGCTGTTAGGGGGAATTCTCTTTGCTTTGGAAGGATTTGCTCCTTTACTATAACCTCTTCCCATTTTCAGGCCTCAAAAACAAAACAAAACAAAAAAAAACACAAAACAAAAAAAAAATATATACCTTAAATGGTGCATCTATCTAAAACGGAATATACTGACAGGCAGCTAAAGCGCATCTGGCCCCTCCCAACTTCGTATTTTGAATCACTTGACTAAACTTAATCTCTTTTAACTAAATTCCCACTCTTGGTCCTACCCTCTTGGCACTTTACATTGTCTCTTGGCCAGGACAATCACTAGTCACACTCTCATCTATTGCCGTCTGTTCTTTTTCTCTTTGGCCTAAGTTTTGAACTTCTTGATGGTCTTTCTAGGCTTGTACCCCTGCTAAGTCCTGCCCAAACTCTTACCCGGCCTTTTGCCTAACCTTCTTACTAGGCTTGGGAAGCTTGGTCTCCCTGCCGAGGTAAGGTCGAATCTCCTGCCGAGCCTTACACTCGAACTCCGGCCAAGTCCCCTTGCCTGACTCTCCTACTAGGCTTGGGAAGCTTGGTCTCCCTGCCGAGGTAAGGTCGAATGTCCTGCCGAGCCTTACACTCGAACTCCGGCCAAGTCCCCTTGCCTGACTCTCCTACTAGGCTTGGGAAGCTTGGTCTCCCTGCCGAGGTAAGCTCGAATGTCCTGCCGAGCCTTACACTCGAACTCCGGCCAAGTCCCCTTGCCTGACTCTTCTACTAGGCCTGGGAAGCTTGGTCTCCCTGCCGAGGTAAGGTCGAACGTCCTGCCGAGCCTTACACTCGAACTCCGGCCAAGCCCCCTTGCCTGACCCTCCTACTAGGCTTGGGAAGCTTGGTCTCCCTGCCGAGGTAAGGTCGAACATCCTGCCGAGCCTTACACTCGAACTCCGGCCAAGTCCCCTTGCCTGACTCTCCTACTAGGCTTGGGAAGCTTGGTCTCCCTGCCGAGGTAAGGTCGAACGTCCTGCCGAGCCTTACACTCGAACTCCGGCCAAGTCCCCTTGCCTGACCCTACTAGGCTTAGCTTGCTTGCCTTCCTGCCTTTCTGCTTACTCGGGGTAATGCCTGCTCTGACGGGGACATCCTGCCCTGCCTTCCAGGGACATTCCCCTATCTGCTCTGACGGGGACCTCCATCCATGCCTGCCATGGACATCCTACCTGCCCTGTTATCCTGTCCTGCCTGCTGGGGACATGCCCTCTGCCTGGCGGGACTTGCTGCTCCTGCTTGCTAGGACATCTCGCCCTACATGCCCTGTTATCCTGTCCTGCCTAGCGGGGACATGCCCTCTGCCCGGTGGGGACATGACGCTCCTGCCTGCTTGGACATCCCACCTGCCCTGTTATCCTGTCCTGCCTGGCAGGGACATGCCTTTTGCCTGTCGGGGACATGCTCTCTGTCTGCCAGGTACATGCCCTCTGCCTGCCAGGTACATGTCACTCCTGCCTGCTAGGACACCCCGCCCTACCTGCCAGGGATATCCCACCTGCCGTCCTATTCCATCCTGCCAGCACCGGGGACATGTCCTCTAGGACCTCCACATCCCACCTGCCCTGCTGGGGATATTCCCCTTGCCCTGATTGCCAGGGACTTACTTTGCCCATAGGGCACCTCCACACGCTCGGAGGAGGACCTGCTTTACTTCTAAGGATACGCCTCAGTCGCTCCTCTATTCCACTCGCTTCCCCCCGTTCCCGGCTGGCCCCTTCGCAGGAGTCCGGAAACGCGGTACTAGCGGGTCCCTTTCGCTTCGGGGGTCCGAGCTGCCGGCCCCCGTCTCACTCAGTCACTCATTCGCTCGTCTCCCGGTTTTTCTTACCGATCCGATGCGTTGCTCGTCTCACACGGATCCTAGGGTCCGAAGGTAGCCAGCAACTCCCGAGGGTCCCTCGAAGCAGGTGGTTGAGATGTCCAGCTGTCCGGGGGTCCTCTTCGGGCGTGGCTATCCCGGATGAGCCCCCAAATTGAAATGAACAGGGCTAATGCCTTTATTAATGTTCAGCTCTTTATTAAAAAGATCAGCTGGGCAGGGGGCTCGACGCAGAGCTCGCCCCCACGGTCGTAGCTTTCCCAGGCAGCCGGAAGGAAGGCGGCGTGCAGAGTCGGTCACTGGAGTCCCGAGCAGCAGCTGTCCTTTCTCCTTTCCTTGTGGCACACCGGTGGCCCAAGGATGAGGAGACGTGGTGTGCAGAGTCTGTTGCTGAAGTCCAGAACAACAGCTGTCCCCGCTCCTTCCGTGGTGGCAGCACCAGGGCTCTCTGTCGCTATCTCCCGGCTTCTCAGAGCCTAATATAGTCTGTTCTTTCTTAGGTGATGGCGACGGTTAAAAGCCAGTCAGGGGATGTGTTTCCCTCTTCCTCAGCTAGGGCATTTGTCTAGACTCCTCTATTGTGTTCAGTTTTTGATTTATATTCATTTTTATCTCCTAAAAATACTCCCATGATCCTAAGGGGTTTTTATTTGCATGTTAGTCCCAGAATGGCAGCGTGGAGGGGTGGGAGGCCAGGTAGTTTAGAGAAAACAAACAGAGCAATTAGCTAATTAGCATTTCAATATCGGTACTTAGCTAGAGTTAGTAGTTTTCTTTTAGTGTTGCCATGGGAACTAGGAAAGCCCTGCCCGCGTCTCTGGGGAACACCTGGAAACTGTTCATAACACCGAGGAGCAGTGACTCCGAATGGGAGTTGTCGGGAACTGAAGATGCCGCTTCGGTATGCAGCGGTGTCTCGGGAATCAGTGGGTGACAGGCGGGCGGGGCGGTGCCCAGGCCCGCCACGGCCCAGAGTGGGTCTGCGAGAGACGCTGGGACGCCCCGCGGACTTTACATGTCGCCGGAAACTCCTGCTAAGCCCAAGTATTCCCATCCCTGTGACTATGTTCAGCCGAGATATTCTTTGCCGACAGATCGGCCACTGATTGCGCGGCACGCCGTGCCGCCACAGTCCGCGGCTCCGCAGCCCCCCCGCTTCCAGAGCGCATTCGCGGGGTGGCCGGCGCCGCCCGCAGTCCACGACGCGGTGGGGGCTGGAGGCCCCCCGACTCCTTCGCTGATGGAGCCTGCGCAGATGTACCGGTCCCACCCTCTGGTACTGCCAGGACCGGCAATGGAGCCTCTGATCCATCCCCTGGCACGCCCCCCGCCGCACGCGGGGGCCTCGGCTTTGCCAACGGGACAGGAGCAATTGCCTCCCGGTCCGCCTCCCTGCGCACCGAGCGGACCGACAGATTTGATATCCTTTGAGATACCAGCGCCGGCCATGGCGCCACACCTGCCGGCAGCGGGGTTCGACGCCCCGCCTGCCGCTCCACCCACCGCTCCGCCTGGAGCGAGCCCGCCGCGACTGCCAGCGCCACTCTTGAGAGAGCCGCCGCCGTGGCCCCCCACCCCAGGACCGATATGGTCGCCGACCCCGGGACCGCCAGCGCCGAAAGACGCTGCCGAAGCCGCGCCGCCCGCTCCGCTTGGGCTGGCGGCGTGCCACGCCGCGGGGGAAACTGCACCCCCCGCGCCGCTCGCTGCGGGCGGGGAGCGCCCGCAGGGCACAGCGGCTCCCATCGCCGCGCTGCCTGAAGCCGACTCAGCAGCGACTTCGCTCTGTGATTCACCGCCGCCGGCAGAAGCAGGCAGCCTTGTGCTGGACAACACATCCAGTCTGTTTGTTTCAGAGCCTGCATCCAGCCCACCACTCCCTCCGCTTCCCCCAGACTGCCCCGAGCTCTGTCCCACTGAGGCAGAGGCAGCGGGAGGGAACTCCGGCTTGGTCCGCAGCAGCGCCACTGCTGCTGATACCGTGGCTGGGGATGGGGGTGGAGCCGTGATTCAGTCCATTGTATCCCGCGGCAGGACGGACACACTGAGAGCGAGGAGCAACGCCTTGTACTGGGCAGGCATGAGTGGTGCCAAGATCCCCAAAACCAGTGTGATAAACTGTGGTAACTTGTTTGTTCATCAAAAGAATTGGAATATTAAAGGAGGAAATATAAAAATTAAAGTATAAGGGACTAGCCTGCTTGTTAGGAGATAGGGGAGGACAATAAAAAAAAAAAGCAACTGCTACAAACCGCAAGGCTATAGACATATTGCAAAACCGCAAGATCACAGGTATGATTAATCACCATATAGGGAGCTTTTCGTAGCTTTTTTGCAGACACAGGCTAAGGATGTCGGGGGATGGCCGGAGCTGATTATGAAATCAGCGACCACCAGGCAACGGCCACCGGACTAGACAACGTAGGAGTGCTCCAGGTACACCCATCACTGTCCGGAGCCGATTGTGAAATCAGCGATCACCTGCCTCGACACAACGCAGAAACGACGCAGAGAGATGCTCAAGCTACGCACACCGCTATCGCAAAAGACACGAATGAAGAAACCTCCAAGAAACTATAAAAAGAAACTGAATAAGGGAGTGGGGTGTGGGGCACTGCAGTGTGGGACACTGCAGGAGGGGCGGTTAGGAGACCCCTACCCACCCAGCGCTGTTTTGCTTGCTACTGCTTGCTGTAATTAATAAAATTCTAATTGACCTTAAAAAGGCTGAATCAAATTATTCACCTCAATTTATCACAATTTGGTGCCGTGACTCGGATAAAGGAAACCCGGGAGGGAGGCCCCACTAGGGTGAGGCGCCCCACCGCCTTTTTGCGGTGGACCTAAGGGGGGGCTTCCTCCTTGGGCCTTTACTGACGAACCTAAAACTCAGTAGCAAGCAAAGGTACCCCCGTTAATCTTTGTGCACGAAGAACCGCGGAAGAGTGAACACGCAGGAAGCGTAAGTAGCCCCCAGTGGGTGGTGGGCCTCTTTTCCCGGTGGGTGGTGGGCCTCCTTTTTCCAGGGTTGATTAAAACCTGCTGGATTGAGGGATTAATATTCCAAGAGCATCCAGGGTTGATTCAAACCTGCTGGATTGAGGGACTAATGTTCCAAGAGCATCCAGGGTTGGGGGACGTAGGAGGAGGGGAGCTGCACCCCCCTCGGCGTCGAGTTACCCTCGGTGGGGAGGCTCCTGGGTTAGGAGGAGAGCAAGCGGGCCTAATCCAGACGCGGAGGTGGACTGCATCAAAGTTCCTGGGGCGGGGGATCCCCGGAGAAACTTCCCCAAGTTTCGGCTTACTAATTTAGTATAAGTGTATGTGCTCGGTGGGCCCTGTACAAGCGGGCTCCGGAATGCGTGTGCGTGTGAAAAAGACGGTGGGCCCCGTACAAGCGGGCTCCGGAGTGCATGTGAAAGGGACAAAGCCTCGACCCCGGAAACGGGGTCTTTAAGAGTCGTTTAGGGGTGTGTAGTCCCGGGGTGATTGAGGTGAATAAGAAGACACACAGGGCGAAGCCCCGGTCGACAAACGGAGGCGCCGGAAAGACGTGAGTAGTCCGGTCCGCCCGGTCGCTCGGTCAGGGGTGGGAGTCCTGGAGTGCAGCGAATGCGAACGTGTGTGTGAGAGGGGAACTGGCAGCTCAGATTCCCCAAGTGAGTGTGGACCCCATAGTAGTGCGTTTCCCATATCCGGCGACGGATTGGGCCACGAATTGGAGGAAGCGACTGTCGTATTATTTGTGTTGAGTGTGAGAAGGCACTCTAGAAGATTGGTCAGAGAAAAAGTAAATCTGCTGAACCCATGGGTGGGAGAATCTCGGTAAAACTTCCTCAGATCCCAGAGGAAAGTCCACTAGGCTTAATGGTAAAGTATTGGGATGCCTTTCCTTCTAGAAAAGGAAAAGATAAGGTTAAAATGATCCATTATTGTATGGAAATTTGGGGAGGTAAACAAATAAGGGGAGACCAGCTGTATTGGCCCGTGTTTGGGTCGTTTGAGGATTGGATCTGTCAAGCTCTAAATATATTTATATTAACTCCAAAGAGCCCTTTAACCAAGAGGAGAGCGAATATGCAGTTCTTTGGATAGTGGGAGAGATTGAAGAAAGCTTTCCAGTTGTATTCAGGGGTGGACCCCAATACCCCAGAGGGTGAGACACTTTTGAAGGTGCATTTTGTGGTCGATTCTTGGGTGGACATTCGGAAGAAGTTGGAGAGGTTGGAGGGATGGCAGGCGAGAGGATTGGATGAGTTGTTGTGAGAGGCTCAAAAGGTGTGTGTTGGGAGAGAGGATGAGAGTTTTAAAAAGCAGTCTGGAATCGTGTTAGCAGCAGTGGGGGGGGGGACAACAGAATCCCCAAAGGGGAACTGGAGGTCAGTCCAGAGGTCAGACTGACGTCCAGCGAAGTTGGTTTGAAGGGAAGTCGAGAGGTGGAGAGAGCATTGTTTGTTTCTATTGTGGGAAGAAGGGACACATGAGGAGAGAGTGTCGGCAGAAGATTGCTGATGAGGAACAGTTCAAAGAAGATTAGGGGGGTTGGGGGCTCTATCTGCTGCGGACAAGAGAAAGAACAGAGCCCCTGGTAAAATTAAAAATAGGTCCCCAGCAACAAGAATATGAGTTCCTTGTGGACTCAGGGGCGGAGAGATCAACCGTCCAGACCCTTCCCCAAGGGTGTAAGGTTTCACCTGAGATAATACAGGTGACTGGGGCCAAAGGGGAACCCTTTGGAGTACCTGTAATTAAGGATGTACTCTTAGAAAGTGATTCTAAATTAGGAATTGGGTCATTTTTCCTAGTTCCAGAAGCAGATTATAATCTATTAGGGAGAGATTTGATGGTCGAGTTGGGGATAGGGATAGAGGCAAAAAAGGGAGAACTAACAGTAAAACTATATCCTCTCCGGGCTGAAGATGAAAAAAGAAAAAAAAAAAAAAAAAAGATTAACCCAGAAGTTTGGTATACCCCCGACAGTGTGGGGAAATTAAATATTGAACTCTTTGAGGTAACTATCAGGAACCCAGAAATCCCTGTCAGGATTCGGCAATATCCCATACCCAAAGAGGGGAGGGAAGGACTAAAAACAGAAATAAAGAGACTTTTGGAAAAGGGACTTTTAGAACCCTGCATGTCCCCTTTCAATACCCCCATTCTGCCGGTAAAGAAACCGAATGGCAGTTACAGATTGGTGCATGACTTGTGGGAAATCAATAAAAGAACAGTTGAAAGATTCCCGGTCGTAGCCAATCCACATACTATTTTAAGCCAACTTGGCCCAGAAAACCAGTGGTATAGTGTAATAGATCTTAAAGATGCTTTTTGGGCCTGTCCCCTTAAGGAAACCTCTAGAGATTATTTTGCTTTTGAATGGGAAGACCCGGATACACATAGAAAACAACAATTGAGGTGGACAGTCCTTCCCCAGGGGTTTACTGAATCCCCAAATTTGTTTGGGCAAGCTCTGGAACAAATATTGGCAGAATATTCACAGGAGGAGGGGATTGTGCTTCTACAATACGTAGATGATTTATTAATTGCCGGGAAAGAAGAAGAAAAAGTAAGGGAAGAAACTATAAAACTCCTAAATTATTTAAGCCTTAAGGGACTCAAAGTTTCAAAGTCGAAATTACAATTCGTGGAAGAGGAAGTTAAGTACCTCGGACACTGGCTGACTCAGGGGACTAAGAAATTGGATACTGATAGAGTCCAAGGAATACTTTCCCTGGAAGCTCCAAAAACTAAAAGGCAGGTTCGACAGTTACTGGGACTTTTTGGGTATTGCAGACAATGGATTGAAAATTTTAGTGGGAAAGTTAAATTTCTGTATGAAAAATTAACAACAGACGGGCTATTAAAATGGAGCTCCGAGGATGAGACCCGGTTAAAATCATTAAAAACTGAACTGGTCAATGCCCTGGTTCTCAGCCTCCCGGATCTAAAAAGACCATTCTTTTTATTCATTAATGTCAATGAAGGGGTGGCGTACGGGGTGTTAGCCCAGGAATGGGCTGGAGGAAAGAAACCAGTGGCATATCTTTCAAAGCTTCTCGATCCTGTTAGTCGAGGGTGGCCTGCCTGTCTGCAATCGATAGTGGCTGTTGCCCTTTTGGTATAAGAAGCAGGAAAGATAACTTTTGGGAGTGAACTGAAGGTTTTATCTCCTCATAACATCCGTGGAGTACTACAACAAAAAGCGGATAAATGGATAACAGATGCCAGACTCCTAAAGTATGAAGGCATCCTAATTTCCTCTCCTAGGTTAAGTATTGAAACCACAAGCTTACAAAATCCAGCCCAGTTTCTATATGGGGAACCAGTTGTGGGACTAACTCATGATTGTCTTTTGCAAATAGAGGAACAAACAAAAATAAGACCAGATCTCAAAGAGGAGGAATTAGAGGAAGGATATCGATATTATGTAGATGGATCCTCTCGGGTCCTTGAAGGGAAAAGGAAATCTGGGTATGCTATTGTGGATGGGAAGATTTTTAAGAAAATAGAATCAGGTCCTCTTAGCCCCAGCTGGTCAGCACAAGCATGTGAATTGTATGCAGTGCTCAGAGCTTTAGAACTGCTAAGAGGAAAGGTTGGGACCATTTATACTGATTCAAAATATGCTTATGGGGTGGTTCATACATTTGGTAAAATCTGGGAAGAAAGGGGACTTATCAATTCACAGGGAAAGGGGTTGATACATGGGGAATTAATTCGGAAAGTGCTCCAGGCCTTGAGAGGTCCGGAAAGAATAGCTATTGTTCATGTAAAAGGACATCAAGTGGGGATGGGAAACTCAGTACGGGGAAATAACTTAGCCGACCAGGAGGCGAGAAAGGCAGCTCTAATGAGTTTAAAACCATATAAGTGGGGGGGGTCACACAAAGGGAAGATTGCTCCACTTGTGGAGCTGACTTAGAGGAAGAACCATGTTGGGCTTGTTGGGATGCATACAGGATTGATTCGATACAGTGTGCCTGTGATAACCCCCAAGACAAACATTGCCGGTTCCATGAACCCATTAACCATGTGTTAGCCTTCATGGTACAGGAAAAACAAAAATTAAACCAAATGGGGGTGAAGGAAAAAGAGGGAGGCAAGTGGATACTACCGGACGGGCGGGAGGTACTCCCAAAAGGAATAGCAATGAGGGTCCTGCAAGCAATCCATAGGAAAACCCACTGGGGAATTCAAGCCCTGGTTGACCAATTTGCAATTAAATATATGTGTATAGGGGTCTATAATCTTGCAAAACAGTTAACCCAACAATGTTTAACCTGTCAAAGAATAAATAAACAACAATTAAGAGAAAGACCAATGGGCGGAAGGGAACTGGCACAACGACCCTTTTCACATATACAAATAGATTTTACAGAATTACCAAAAGTGGGGAGGTATAAATATCTATTGGTACTGATAGACCACTTAACCCATTACGTGGAAGCTTATCCTATGGCCCGAGCTACTTCGAACACTGTGGTAAAAGTATTATTAGAGCAAATTATCCCCCAGTATGGATTAATTAAGTGTTTAGACTCGGACCGGGGACCCCATTTCACCTCTAAAATTGCAAAAGATGTCCTGACAGCTTTGGGGACTCAATGGAAATATCACACCCCATGGCATCCACAGAGCTCGGGGAGGGTGGAAAGAATGAATGGAGAAATAAAAAAACAACTCACAAAGTTAATGCTGGAAACAAAAATGTCATGGGTTAAGTGCCTACCTCTTGCCTTATTGAACATTCGAACTCAACCCCGAACTGATGTGGGAATCTCCCCATTTGAAATGCGATTTGGAATGCCTTATGATATGGAAGCCCCCACAGATCACCCCTGCCTAAAAGATTCTCATATTAAATTCTACATTACCCAAATTATGAGCAGAAGGCAGGAATTGAGGAAGAAAGGACTGTTGGCACAGAGACCACCTCTGGATATCACAATCCATAAGATAAAACCAGGGGATCAAGTACTTATTAAGTCTTGGAAGGAAGATTCCTTAACTCCATGTGGGGAAGGTCCTTTTCTTGTTTTGCTTACCACAGAAACGGCAGTCAGGACGGCCGAAAAGGGGTGGACTCACGCCAGCCGAGTGAAAGGCCCGGTTGCCACAAATAACCAGTGGAGAGTGACTAGCCAGCCTGGGAACTTGAAAGTGACTCTTAAGAAAAACTAATGAACTCTGTGGACATTATCCAAATCAACCATAAGGGGAAGCAAAGGATACAATTACAAACTAGCTAAAGACTATATAGTGATTTGTAATAAGGAAGGTTGTGGAGATTGTTATCCTTTTGTGTCCTTTATATGTAAAATTTGCCAAGAACGGTGGTGGGTCCATTGCCAGAGGGGAAGACCACCAATTGGGGTTTGTACTGAGTGCTATAAAACTCAGCGAAAACTAACTGAAACTGTGCTAAGGATAAGAGAATTGGAAAATCGGTGGGTCAGTTTTGGATCTGAGTGGTGGGAAATATTCTTGTTTTCCTACTAACGAGCCCACTCCATTTGCTGCTCAGATAATAAAAGGGTGTTGTCAAAAGGAACTGAAGGGGATTCCTTGCAACCCACCTCTGGTCAAAGATAAGAACTGGGAACAGTACAAGGCTAGGCAGGAGCGGAAAAGGGGACGCTCAGGCGAGTACTGCTGCTGCCGAGAAGATGGTTTACCTCGCAGCTTGAAGCACCCGAGTCGGCGAGCGAGGCAGAGAGGAAAAGGCCAAGCCCCCTCTAAGTGGAACAATGCTGAAATGCTCCAACTATTGCCAGCCGAGTACTAGGATCCCTCAAAGGACCAGTCTAAGTGCCTCCGAAACACCAAGGGAGCAGCAAGCCAAAAAGGGGAAAACAGGATATTACGTAACAAAAACAAGGCTAGGACTCCACCCTTATTGGCAAATTATTAGTTTTCTATTGCTCTGTCCTAGTGGTGTTTCTAGTCAGGACAATGCTGAACACTTTACTTCTAGCCTACGAAGCAGCAAAGCGACTTGATGAACAAAATGGTAAAAGAGAAAATGGGGGATTGTGATAAACTGTGGTAACTTGTTTGTTCATCAAAAGAATTGGAATATTAAAGGAGGAAATATAAAAATTAAAGTATAAGGGACTAGCCTGCTTGCTAGGAGATAGGGGAGGACAATAAAAAAAAAAGCAACTGCTACAAACCGCAAGGCTATAGACATATTGCAAAACCGCAAGATCACAAGTATGATTAATCACCATATAGGGAGCTTTTCGTAGCTTTTTTGCAGACACAGGCTAAGGATGTCGGGGGATGGCCGGAGCTGATTATGAAATCAGCGACCACCAGGCAACGGCCACCGGACTAGACAACGTAGGAGTGCTCCAGGTACACCCATCACTGTCCGGAGCCGATTGTGAAATCAGCGATCACCTGCCTCGACACAACGCAGAAACGACGCAGAGAGATGCTCAAGCTACGCACACCGCTATCGCAAAAGACACGAATGAAGAAACCTCCAAGAAACTATAAAAAGAAACTGAATAAGGGAGTGGGGTGTGGGGCACTGCAGTGTGGGACACTGCAGGAGGGGCGGTTAGGAGACCCCTACCCACCCAGCGCTGTTTTGCTTGCTACTACTTGCTGTAATTAATAAAATTCTAATTGACCTTAAAAAGGCTGAATCAAATTATTCGCCTCAATTTATCACACCAGGGTGGAATTTTATATTCCCGGGAAAACCTCCCCTGCCCGCGCCCCGCGCGTCCTGCTCCTGTTCGCAGAGCGGGAGAAGCGGGGTCCCGTGAAGCTGTGGCTTGATCCATGGCCAGGTGGGGTGGGGGGAGGGCGAAAAGCCGGAGGAATTGCCGGGATTCTTGCAGCCTGGTGGAGGCGTGCACCGAAATATAAAGTTAGAATAGGTCGTCCATCTGTGGGTGGCCATGGAGTGTCCCAGGGACCCCATATTCAGGGTCCCCAAGTGATACCTATGAGAAGCTGGGGGGAGGGACCGAGCCGCGTGGATCTTGGCTCGGCAGAGAGCCTGGGCTCTCCGCCCCCCCGGCCAGGTTTGGGACGCTTGGCCCGGCCCCCTGGACCGGGTCCTCCGCCTCGCCGAGCACCGCAGGGTCCTAGAGCCCGCTGGTGCTGCTGGTTTTTCAAAAAAAAAAAAAAGGGGAAAGAGCTAACAGCTCAAAGTACTGGAAAGCCACAACAGCCTCGGCCCAAGTGATTGACTTAAAGGCTGTGGCCATGGCATTTCAGAGATTTCATGGCATTTCATATGTCAGTCAAGTGGTTCATTGAGGACATGACTGCATGGGCCAAAAGCCTTGCATGATTCTTCTATCAAGTGCACACACCTTGCAAAAGCAATTTGATGAATGCCAGCCAAGGCTTGACCTGCTGCACCTTACTGGCTGGGATAAATCTCAGAGGCCTAAGGGCATTGCAGCTGTGGCAAACAGATGTTACTCATCTTGCCAAATTCCGAATTTGGCTGATTTGGGTATGTGCACATGTTTGTTAATACCTTCTTTTCTGTCATGTGGGCATCTGCTCACACTGGGAAATGGATTTTGACAAGTTGGACTGCCAGTCCTTTGTCAGACTGACAATGAGTTGTTACTATCTTAGAGGTGGTAACTGATTTCTTGAAATTTATACTAAGAGTTTGGAATCTCTTCGACTGTTCTGAGTCAATATCCAAACTGAGGTTTTGATTGATTGGAGTTGATAAGGCTCTTGAGCTGTGTTTGTTCTCTTTCATGCAAGGGCCCTGCAGGAGAGCACAAACACCGCCTTTTCTTTTTTCTTTTTTCTTTTTTTAAACAAAAAGGGGGAAATGTGGATATTCTCAGCTCAGTCAGAGAGAAAGAGAAAGGTTTTCTAACCAGGCAAGAGCCTGGGAAACAGTTGGGAAAGAATGTAAATAATTCTCTAATCTATCTTGTTATTCACATTGTTTATAGATATGCTCTGCCACTGTGCGTCATTCACTGCACACCAATGGTGTGACATGTTTTTACTCTAAGACAAATGAAATTAGTCTTCTCGATGTTCTCTATATATAGAGCGGTATATTTGAAATAAATCAGAGCTCATTTTCTTTGCCTTCTGATCTGGAGTTCTCTGTTCCCGTCCTGCTTGACAGCGACAACAGGGGAAGGACATTTCTCTCCAGCCGCACCTAGACTGCCAGCCCAAAAGGCTGGGTTGTTCTACATAGCACGGGGGGGATTCAAATTTCCCGCAGACTGCACATTGCCTAGGTGAAAAAGCACCTGCGCTGTCTTCAGAAATTTACAAAAGATCTCTTAGTCCAAAAGGCAGCACACTCTGTTGTTTTGTTTTTGTTGTGTGTATCTGGACTGTCTGGGAAGGAAGGGACAATCTGAAGAAACTAAGCAGGGCCTCCCAGGCAGATTTTGTCTCTTCACCCACCCAGGGAAGCAAAGGGAGGCGCAGCGAAGGCTGTGTGGTTTGTGTAACTTCAGCCTGTATCTCCCTGTCGTGATTTTGGTCCCTTCACAAAATGAGTGATAACAACGCAAAAGTTAAAGCTGAATTTTATGCTCTACTAGCTAAACACAATGCCAAACCTTCTCCGGGAGGAGAGGAATGGCCACAAAGTAACTGGTTTAATTTGGAAAATGTTATTGATAGAGTATGTTCTTTGCAACATGAAACAAAATTGAAATTTGGCAGAAATAAAACCATTCTCTGCTCAGTTTTGGGAGCTTGCCTCACAGTAGCTGTAGAAACTGGCTTTAAGCGAAGAAGTGAGGAAGATACAGTAATAAACTCCCTTCAAAACCTAGTTGAAATTCTGCAAAAACAATTAGATGACGAAAAAAGTTCATGTGTTACAAAATGCCCTTAGAGAGGAACATGTTAAAAATGCAAAGCACACTGACACACCAAAAGGAATAGAGGATAATTAAATTCCCCACATCAATCAAATTTATCCCCACAAAGAATTAACTTTGGTAAAAAATTGTGGGGAACATTGCTGTTCTAACTTGAGACCTCTAATTAAAACAGAATACATCAGTGATGAAGATTTTGACCCACACATAACCACTAAAATAATCCTGTACACTGCTACTGAATTGGCTAAATTAAAAATGGAGTATGGGCGTCTCCCTCATGAAACTGAGACAGAATACATATTTTGAGTGTCTCTTACTGGAGGAGATCAAATTCATTTGTCAGAACAAGAAGCCAGTGGGTATTGGGGACATGGGGTGTTCTTAACCACAGGGGACAGATGAAGCCCATGGTCCCTAACTCAGCACGCAGCTTATTGGGAAGGGGGGCTTAACCCCTTAGAAAGGGGAGACCCTTTGGCCCTATTTGGTACCCCCGACCAACTCCTGGAAAACATTCACAAAGCTGCCTGCTTGCAAATGATACATGAGAAAAAATTAACTACAGGCTATGAGTCACCAATGCAATTACCTGTAAAGCCTGAGATTATGACTCCTCTAATTCGGGGCCTTCCAGAATCACTCAAACCTACAGCGATTCTCATTCAAAAAAAACATAGCAGCAATTTCTCCTATAGAAAGAATGGATAGACATTTTAGCAACCACAACAACCCCTCTGTTTCTACTGATCCTGGGTTTACTCCCTACGCTACCCCTTCACAACCACCAAGTTCACAATCGCATTTTTTCTGCCAATAACTGTAAAATTTGGACATGGAGTAAAGTGGCAGAGGAACTGATTAATTACAGTAGAAAATACGGACCTGTAAAGCTCCCAGAAGATAAATCAGAAAAATCAGAAAAACCAAAAGGTGTTAGATACATTGCTTCTCCTAAAGTAAAACCTGAAAAGGATAAGCAAGTCACTAGTCGCCAGTTTTGGTGGTCACTGGGGATAAAAAAGGGGGTTCCTAAAGATGTTATGGATGGCTTACCACTGGAAAAGTGAAGTAAAATAGTTTCTAACTGGCACTGTCCCAAATCCATTGTATCGAATTCCCCTACTGTACAACCCAGTGCACCCCTTCCTCCACAGATTCTGGGCAGTGAGCCAAAGCAACCACCTGCACAGGTGCTTGGCAGTGAACCAAAGCCATCCTCTGCACAGGTTATGGACAATGAGCCTAAACAATCCCTTTCATAAATTTCAGGAATTGAGCCAAAACAGCTTCAGCATCAGGGAAACTTAAAACTCCGTCTCTCAAAGGTGAGTGGAGAGGTGGGGACTGGTTATTTTTAAGAATGCTCACTAGAAATCACAAAACTGGAGACATATTAATTACAGCAATAGTTGGTCCAAAAAGGGCGCTTATCTTTTTTTGTAGTTGATACTGGAGCCCAAATTTCTGCATTAACAAATAATGCTGCCCAGAAATGTGGAATTTTTCCAATTAAAAACAATATTATGCTTTGAATGCTTTAGGAACTACAGAAACTATTAATGTGGCTTTAGTAAAACTCATGCTTCCTGGAGAGGAAAATCAGTTAGTTGTCAAAATGGTAATTGGGGACATTCCAAACATTTTACTAGGGATGGATGTTCTTGCTGGGAGGCAGTGGGAAGATTCCAAGGGATTTTTGTGGTCCTTTGGTACACCACACCTTAACATTAGACTGTTCCAAGCTGCACCCTCCCTACCATTCAGCAAAACTACTAATGTAAATCAATGCCCTCTTCCTTCTGGTGCCAGAGAGGGTATCAAACTGGTTATACAGGATTTGCGGGAACAAGGAGTAATAGTTAATACTCATTCTCCTTTCAATTCACCTGTATGGCCAGTTTGGAAACCCAAGGGGAAGTGGATGCTGACAGTTGATTTTTGCAGGCTTAATGCCAACACAGACCCTCTCACGGCAGCAGTACCAAATCTAGCTGAATTAATAACATTAATTCAAGAAAAGGCTCACACAATCATAGCAACTATAGATGTCAAAGACATGTTTTTCATGATACCTATACAGCCAGAAGACATGGACTACTTTGCTTTCACATGGGAAGGTCAGCAATACACCTTCACTAGACTTCTCCAAGGGTACAAACACTCCTCCACTTTAGCCCACCACGCTTTAGCCAAAGAATTAGAAAAAATATGCACACCTGACAATGTAGCTGCTTATCAATACATTGATGATATTTTTGGGGGGGGGGGGGGGGGATGAAATACAGGTAGTGGGGGATACCCAGCAAAAGATAATCTACCATTTAGAAAGCCTTGATTTAAAAACTCCCCCAGAGAAAATTCAAAAACCCTCCCAGGAAGTGAAGTTTTTGGGAATTTGGTGGAAAGAAGGCATGGCATGTATTCCACCTGATACCTTAACCTCTTTAGATCAAATTAAAATGCCTCACTCCAGGAAAGATCTCCAACAGGCTCTAGGATTATTAGTGTTTTGGAGAAAACACATTCCAGATTTTTCAATAATTGCCAGGCCCCTTTATGACTTGCTGAGGAAAGGGGTGAAGTGGGATTGGACTCCTTCTCAGGAGGAAGCATTGCAATTGCTGATTTTTGAAGCAACAGCTCACCAAGCACTGGGTCCCATTCATCCCACAGATCCCTTTCAGGTGGAATGGGGATTTGCCTCCTCAGGGCTGTCAGTACACATATGGCAGCAGGGTCTTGAGGGTCCGACGAGGCCTGTGGGTTTTTATTCCCATGGTTTCAGAGATGCTGAAAAAAGGTACACTACCTGGGAAAAGGGATTGTTTGTGGTTAGCTTAGCTCTCATAGAAGTGGAAAAAATTGCACGACAACAACCAATTGTATTGACAGGCCCTTTCAAAGTTATTAAGACAGTCATTACTGGGACCCCCCCACCTGATGGGGTGGCCCAGAGGGCCTCAGTTAGGAAGTTGTATGCTCAGATTGAACATTATTGTAACACTTTTTCAATAACAGAAGGAGCTGTAAAAAATTTAGCCGTACAAGAAACTGAGAGCTTAGATAGCAACCATGACAAACCTGCCTCTGTAATTAAAGTAGCCCCTCCTTTCTCCCTTGAACAATCAGAAAATTCTTGGTTTACTGATGCCTCTACCAAAAGAGATGGAAAGGTGTGGAAATATAAAGCAGCTGCCCTCCACATTTCCTCTGGTGAGCGAATAATTACTGAGGGAGAAGGTAGTGCTCAGGTTGGAGAGCTTATAGCTGTTTGGAGTGTTTTCCAATGCAAGGCACAGAATACCTCTCTTGTTTGCATTTATACTAACTCCTATGCTGTGTACAAAGGTTGCACTGAGTGGCTTCCTTTTTGGCAGCAAAATGATTGGGAAGTTAACAGAATTCCAGTGTGGCAAAAGGAAAAGTGGCAAGAAATTTTAAATATAGCAAGTCAAGGGAACTTTGCAATGAGGTGGGTAGCCTCTCACCAGACTGATGGAAATCCAGCAGGGGAGTGGAACAATAAACTGATGAGTTAGCAAGACTGAGTCCCCTAAAAAAAAAACAAATCACAGAGGACTGGGATCACTTATTAGAATGGCTGCACGTAAAAAGACAGCACACAGGTGCAAAGGATTTGTACAAAGAAGCTCTTGCTCGGGGTTGGCCTGTCACCAGGGAAATGTGTAAAACATGCATATCAGCCTGTGAGCAGTGTCGCAGGCGACTGAAAAGACACCCACTAGAAGATGACCCTCTGCACTTAAGAAAAGGGAAAGGCTTATGGGACGCATGGCAGGTAGATTACATCGCTCCCTTCAAGAAATCAGGAGGTAAACATTTTGTGTTAGTAGGAGTGGATATTATATCTGGGTTAGTCCAAGCTGAAGCTTTTAACAGAGCTACAGGAGATAATACTGTTAAAGCATTGCAGGGGTGGTTTGGAACTTTCCCAAAACCACAGGAAATTCAATCTGATAATGGGACGCACTTTACTGCTAAAGTTGTACAAGAATGGGCAAAGGGTGAAGGAAAAAAATGGACTTTTCGCACCCTTTACTACCCCCCAGCTAACAAGATCGTGGAAAGAACTAATGGTCTCCTTAAATGACTCCTTAAACCACAGGAGGGTAATTGGGATCTTTGGCTAAGGGAAGCTGTGAAAGGTGTGAATGATAGATGGGGGGTAAACGGCTCTCCTAAAGTCACTGCTTTTTGCCCTAAAGCCCCTAGCATTATCCCCACGTTATGGGGACCTGATGATCCTAAAAACCCAGCACATTACCCTGGACAACCTGTTTTAGTGGACCTCCCTACTGTAGGGGAAGTACCACTAGTGCTGAAAACCCCTCTGAATAAATATGCATGGGTAGCTTCCGATGCTCTAGGGAAAGAACATCGGATAAATACCCACTGGATAATTCCATCATTTTAATTTCCTGCCTCTTGGTGGCAGACTTTGTTGTGTTTACTTTTTACAGAAGAACATGAAGGCCTGATAAACCATGATAATTCTAGTGATACTCCTCTGCATCCTACCACAACACCATGGCCAAAACTTGGCTGAGTGGACATGGTCTGAAGCTACCAGCAGGTACACCAGTGCTCTGGGACTCTACCCCAGGGACCGCCGCCCAAGCCTTGTGACGGTAGTACTGCACGACTCCGAAGCTTACCACCCAAGTGACTGGGGTTTGGACCATAAAGATTGGGTGAGGGTGTTAACTGGAACAATAGGTGAAGAAATTAAGGTAGGATGCAGAAAAGTAGAAAAATCTCTTTACGAGAAAGCTTCTACTATTGCAATTGCTGGAAATTTGCTAGAACCAAATGTAACAAACAATTTACACCCCAACATCACAGCGAAGCTTTGCCCTACAACAGTGTAGACATGTGACAAACACGGTCCCCTCATACTTTGTTGTCGTCAGAAGAATGTAGGTAACTATCCTTTAGATCCCAACAACAACAACATTGAAATTACAAAGCTTTGCCGAAACGAATCCACCGACTGCTGGTACAACTTTAACTAAACCGACCTATGTAATGTGTAATTGGCAAAATGACCAGGCAGATCAGTCAGGTTTGAGAGGTTTGACTTACTGGTTTAAAATAAATGCTGTGGCAAAAACCATACTAACTGCAGTAATTACATACCATGGTGTAAGCACCCCTTTAGTGTTGGATGACAGAAATAATGTTTTCCCTCCTTTTATGGTAGCATGGGGTGATGATGTTATAATAACATATAAATTAATCACTGAATTCCTTGCTGAACCTGTACACAGTTGCAGCACTGGACCCCATGGTCATATTTTGCTTTGTGAGACTTATAATCAGAATTGTTGGTTAAACCTAACTGATGTACAATTTTCCCATAGGATCATGTGTGGCAAAAACAGTACTAAATACTGGGGAGAACTTGATGTTAGTGTTGTGACACCTACCACACAACCACTGGTTATGCTTAGCCCGAAAATTTTTGAAATTGGACCATATATAATCAAGAAAACAGGTCAACAACAAATATTGTTTAATCTGGCATGGTGTCTTAAACAAGTCAAATTGCTGATGCAAAATAATGTCTCAGAAATTCAGCCAGCTTGTTCACCTTTTTTGCAAACTTCTTTTCAGGGTTGGACGACCTGGTTGCGACAGCGGAACCCTTCTAAAAGACGGATGCTAAGAGACATAATCGGTGCTGTGGGAACAGGATTGGGAATTCTAAATAGTATTGATTCAGAGGTATTCATGAACAAATTGGCTACCACCACTAGAGATTTGGCAAAATTACGACAACCACTACAGTCATCCTTATCAGCTTTGGGAACTCAATAGTTGTTGCTATCAAACATATTACCAAATTGGGAAAAGGTAAATATGAATGACCACAAATTGATAATTGATGCACTTGGTGCTACACAAAACAACGTTTCCTTGGCCCTTAGCTGTATCCAGGCACAACTGTGGATGCAGTCAGTTGCTGCCTCAATTATAAGAGAAGGTGAAGAAGGCACTTTCCCTACTGAAATTCGGAAAATAGTTTGGGACAGTGCCACTGACTTTGAAAGAGATTTCCAGTCCTGGTGGAATTTAGTGAATTTTACCTATGACCCCAGCACAAACACAGCCACAGTCTTTGTATTAACCATACGTAATGCTTCAGTGTATTTCAATTTTCCCTATTATTGCATTAGGACTGAATCATGATGGAGCTATTCTCTATCCTTTCGAGCATAGAGGATGGGCCCATCAAATTGAGGAGAATTGGCAAACTGTTAATTTAGAATCTTGCATTGTCCGGGAACAGCCGGGATTTATTTGTGAAAGTAATGCAATTATAGCCCAAGACATTTATTTAGACACAGAGCAGAATATTTGTCACTTTGAAATTCATCCTAATGAGACTTCTGAAACAGTCCTTGTATATATTGGCAACGGTTATACATGCTTTAAAACTGCTTGTGATGTAGTACTCGTAGAAAACGTAGTAGTGAATACTAAAAATCATTCAAATTTTTGCGTTTGCAACTTTACCAAAATCACAGGATGTGATTTTTCTTTTGAAGCTCCAGTTACTTCTCATTACCTTTTACAATCTAGTTACACACTGATTCACAAACTATTGCCTACTCCCATTGGGATGAACCTCACTCTAGTGAAGCAATTGTTGCTTCACCAGGATTTAATTGAAATTTTAGGAAAAATCAAGAAAAACGGACAGAAAACCCTGGTAACTGTTCATCACAATGTGAAGGAAATATATCGGGTTTTGGAAAGAGTAAAGAGAGATGATGAATATAGGTGGTGAGATACTCTTTTTGGGTGGTCACCTGAAACATTTACCCCCGCAGCCCCCTGGAGTTACAAGGCTAGCCCAGATCTGAGAGAGCTTTGGGGGAAATATTTCAGGGTTAAGGCAAAAGATTCCAAAAGAGGCTCTAGCCCTTGATGTGGTCCAAGACGTTTATTCCATGGAAGGAAGAGGGAAAGAGAGTGAACAATGGAAGAGCATGGCCTTTTCTACCCTCCTGCTCAGGAAAGGACAATTGGCTCCCAGCCAATTGGGTCCAGAAAGGAAGGAAGGGTTAAACTCACATGGTTCCAGCTACAGGGGTCTCTGGGCGGGGGAAAAAACCATTCCCCACAGCAATGCAACACCTCCCCCTTTTTTGTTTAACAAGGTTACAAGAAAAACATCAGGTTCATTTTGACACTGAGTGTGGGTTTTCCCACCACCTACAATTGGTAGGGAAATCAGATTGCTTTAGGTTTTCGAACTGTATGTGGGTGACTTCTGAGGTAGCAGGTATGAGACCTTTGATAGCTTTGAAAATCAAACAACGTAGGATCCCGAACGCTATAGTTACAATGAAAAGAATAACAAGAAATGAGACAATTGTTTTAACTATAGAAGTCCACCACCCTGTGAATCCCCAGCCCTTGAACAGTTTTTTTACCCAATCCTCAGATTCTTGCTTCACTTGTCCGATCATGTTGTTCATGCTTTGAAGGGCAGCATGGATGTTTGGAGCTTTTGCGGTCAGGTTCATGCAACAGAGTCCTTCAAATTCCTGGCATTCATGTCCATGCAGTAACAAAAGGAAATCTATAGCAGCGCGGTTTTGAAGCGTGGCCTGTCTGGTAATTTCCTCGTCTTCTAGGAGACAGCTGATGGTGGTGGAAGTCAAGTTTGCCTGTTTGACCACCCAGCACTCTAGATGGCCCAATTCACCTAGAGCTTTGGCTGCTGCGACCCACGGAAGGAACAGGGACACAGCAACTCTTTTTGACTTAGCCCAATGAAAAATTTCTGAATTACAATTTGGGTCCAAATTGTCCGCACTCCTCTTTTGAATTTTGTTTGCTGATTTGTTTTTGTGAGTCCATGCACCAATTAAACTTTGGTTGTGTGTCAATACGGACAACCGCCCTATGGTACATGGCCCTCCTAAAAGCCGAGACGGAATTCCTGCCCATGCCTGATCCCCACAAATCAAGAACAATCCCTTAGGGAGGCTTTTGGGACTTGAGTGAGATGGGTTGTCTGCCCCAATATGGCTTATATTATGACACCACCTCTTTGCAGTAAACTCCCCACAATATTGTCTTATGATGTTGTTCTGGTTCAAGGTAAATTTGGGACAGAATTTTAAAGGGGTTCCTCTAGAAGGCAGATTTAACTGACCCCTCCACCAACTGGTCTGGGGAAAAATACTTTTTTGGAGAAAAGTGGAAAAAACTGTTTATTAAACAAGAAAACCTAAACAATATTAAAGAATGAGATTTTTTTGCCGCTTTAAAAGAGAGACAAACTTAGAAAAAAAAAATCCCCCCCCTGCCCGCGCTACAGCTCGGCTTACTTGGTCTTTGATCAGTTCTTCTGGTACTGGAAATGCCGCGGCCCAGGCCCGGCCCGTTGGGCCACAGGTGCGAGCTGCCAGTGCTCTTCTGGTTGTTCAGTCTAGAGTAGGTTTGAGCAGGTCTAAAGAAAAGGAAAAAAACACAGTTCAGGGAACTTTTTTGCTTCAGCTAGCTAAAACTAACTAAAAAGCAAAGGAGAGTTTTGTCTTGCTGTTTGTCTGTCTGCCGACAACACAGTCTGGGAGAAGGAATGTGGAGGAGTGAGTGCCGTTTCTGAAAACAAACGGCGCTTTTTTTCCCTCCCTTTACAATTGGAACAAGTTTTAAAGGTGTAAAACTTATTATTCAGCATAAACAAAACAGACGATTGGGGATAAAAGCATCATACAGTCAACATAGGACATTCTACCCCTTATCCCCGTATCGTCAGCTTACTACTAAAACTAATATATATATTCTAACTCTATAAACACATCTAATATACAGCTATATAAAGACAATGGTAGTAACATTCAGCAAACAGTCATATTTACACATAGTTCTCACCTAACAATCAAATCTCTCTGAGGTACACATTGTGTTCTTCTATTTTTTTGCATTATCTACTATGTGCAACCTGGTCTCTGAGTAAAGACAACCTTACAAATGGGTTTGTTTGTACTTGAGGCATAATTGATCTACACTGTCTTCTCTAACAAACCTCTGATATGTACAACTGGGACGTTGTTTCTATTTACTATATGTAAAGGCTCAGATTGGGCAGGGCCTACTTGATTGGTAGAGTCTCGGGTGTTAACTAACTAGGTGGTTTTTGCCAGATGCTGCTCTTAGTTTTTAAAAGATCTCCCACCTAACGTTTTTAAGGTGGTTTTTAACAGTCTATTGTACTTTTCTACTTTGCTTGCAGCTGGTGTATGGTAGGGAATATGATATAACTACTTAATGCCATGTTCCCTAGCTCAGGAGTTGATAAGGTTGTTCTTGAAATGAGTCTTATTGTCTGACTTAATCCTTTCAGGGGTACCATGCCTCTAAAGGACTTGCTTTTTAAGGCTTAGGATGGTGTTATGGGCCGTAGCATGAGGCACAGGGTAGTTTTCTAACTATCTCGTGGTGGCTTCTACTCTTGTGAGCACGTAGCGCTTGCTTGGCGTGTCTGGGGTAGTGTGATGTAGTTAATCTGCTAGGCTTTCCTATACTTGTACTTGGACTACTGTCTACTATACTACAGGGGCTTTACTTGCTTGGCCTGTTTGATGGCAGTATACATTTTACAGTTATGGATAACTTGAGAAATACTGTCTATGGTTAAATTTACTCTTCGGTCTCGTGCCCACTTAAAAGTGGCATTTCTGCCCTGATGGCTTGAGGCATCATGGGCTTATCGTGCTAGGAACAACTCCCCCTTGTGTTGCTAATCTAAGTCTATCTTTGATACCTCTATTTTTGCAGCCTGATCTACTTGCTGATTGTTTTGGTGTTCTTTACTGGCTCTGCTTTTGGGGACATGGGCATTTATATGGCGAACTTTCACAGGTAGTTTCCCTACCCTGGTAGCAATGTCTTTTTACTCATCAGCAGCCTAAATTGGTTTTCTTCTACGCTGCTAATTAGTCTTTTTCTACTTCTCTAGCCATCTCTACAGAGCATTGGCTACTATCCATGAATTAGTGTAGAGGTAGAGCTTTGGCTACTTTTCTCTTTTTGCAATGTCTAGGGCCAGTTGAACAGCTTTGAGTTCAGCAAGTTGACTTGATCTATTTTCTCTTTTGGTAGCTTCAGCAACCTGCCGTGTGGGGCTCTATAGGGCTGCTTTCTACTTCCGTTTCATTCTTACAATACGGCAAGAACTATAAGTGAAAAGAGTGTAATGTGTTTCTTTTGCTGGCAGTTGGTTATATGGTGGAGCTTCTTCAGCACGTGTCACTTTTTGTTTTTCTTAATCAGCAAAATTAAAGTTTTCACTTTCTGGCTAGTTTGTAATTATCTCTAAAATCTTAGGGCGATTTAGGTTTTTAATCTGGGTGCGCTGTGTAATAAGAGCAATCTACTTGCTCTATGTAGCACTGGTGGCATGGTGGGTGGAGGGAATTTTTCTTTTGAACATCTACTCTAGCACCGGTAATTGGGGTGCTAGGAGGAGTTGTACTTCAATGCTAATCACTTCTGAGGTGGTTTGGACTTTTTCATAGGCTGCTAAGGTTTCTTTTTCTGTTGGAGTATAGTTGGCTTTAGACCCTTTGTAGCTTCGACTCTAAAATCTTAATGGTCGGTCTCGAGTCTCTCTAGGCACCTTCTGCTAAAGGTTCTAGGACAGACTATGGTTCCTGGCTGCAGAATAGAGCACGTTTTTTACATCTGGTCTTGTCTTGACTGGGCTAAGGGCTACTGCATGAGCGATCTCTTGTTTGATCTGGGCAAAGGCTTGTTGCTGTTCAGGGCTCTAGTGGAAAGTGTTTTTTTTGTGGGTGACTAGGTAGAGAGGGCTCACAATCTGGCTGTACTCAGGAATATGCATTCTCTAAAAACTTATGGTGCTCAGGAAAGCTTGTGTTTCTTTCTTATTGGTTGGAGGAGACATTGTTGTGATCTTGTTTATGACATTGGTGGGAACCTGATGCTGTCTATCTTGTTACTTCATTCCTAGGAACTGGAGTTCTCGAGCAGGTCCCTTGACTTTGCTCTTCTTGATGGCAAAGCCGGTTTTCAGGAGAATTTGGATGATTTTCTCTCTTTTCTCAAACACTTCTGCTGCTGTCTTCCCCCACACAATGATGTCATCAATGTACTGCAGATGTTCTGGAGCCTCACTTTTTTCTAGTGCAGTTTGGATTAGTCTATGGCAGATGGTAGGACTGTGTTTCTACTCCTAGGGCAGTCGGTTCTAGGTATACTGCACACCCCTCCAGGTGAAAGCAAACTGAGGCCTGCACTCTGTTGTTAGAGGAATGGAGAAAAACGCATTAGTAATGTCAATAGTGGCGTACTACTTTGCTGCCTTGGACTCCAGCTTGTACTGGAGTTCTAGCATGTCCGGCACAGCAGCGCTCAGTGGTGGAGTCACTTTGTTTAATGCACGGTAGTCTACTGTCAATCTCCATTTTCTTTCAGATTTACGCACAGGCCAGATGGGGCTGTTGAAAGGGTGAGTGGGTTTTGCTGACTACGCTTTGGTTTTCTAGCTTACAGATCATTTTGTGGATGGGGATCACAGTATTTCGATTTGTTTGGTACTGCCGGCGGTGCACTGTTGAGGTGGCAATTGGTACTCGTTGCTCTTCCACCCTCAGGAGTCTTACTGCAGATGGGTTTTCTGATAGTCTAGGTAAACTGTTCAATTGCTTGATGCTCTCTGTCTTCAGGAAGAAGATGATCTCTGTTCCTGGACCCTTAGCCCCAGGGGAAAATGGGGGGGACTGTAGTCCCAAGATGAGAAGCTGAACTGTTGTATCTTTGGGTCCGTGGCAAAGCATCCTTAAAGGAGCCCTATGAGCAGTCTGTCCATGCACAGTGGTGAGAGCAGTGTGACATGGAAAGGAGAGTGTCACACTAGCAGATTTTCTCCGGGTGGTTGCCATGTGTGACATGGAAACACAGGAGGTGGCAACTGTGTTTCCTGGGGGGTCTGTGGTGCAAGAAAGACTTCTCTCTCCCTTGATAGATTGAGTATTGATTATCTGAAGGGTGGTAATTTGATCAGGAATCCCGGGTGATGTTTCATAGTGGGTGTTTTGGAAATTGGGAGGAGGAGGGATATTTTAGAGGGTCTTCATCCTAGATTTAGTGTGTGTGTCTTTTGTAGTAGTAGTTTAATAAAGTTTTTTTTTCCTTTGTTATTAAGCTTGGGCCTGCTCTGCTCTGTTCCTGATAACATCTCACAACATTTATTTAAGAAGGTGTATTTTCATAGAGGTGCTGGCATTGCGCCAGTGTCAAACCATGACAGATGTGATACTCATTAGTGCTAGAAGGTTTTGGGAGGACGGAAAAATGTATGCAGTAAGATGCAGGGGAAGAACCCAATAACTCTAACTCTTGGGGTTCCTGAGCTATCTTGGGCAAACTCCGCAACCACTCCTCTAAGGGGTTCATGATCACCACAGCTTGCTTCTGATGATCTTTGTGTGGTTGGGGGGGTGTGTGGCTCTGGAATTTCATTGGACCTATATTTGTCCATACATGCTGGAAATTCTCCAGCCTGCAATGGAACTCCTACCAGACAGGTGGACATAGGACTCTTTGCTGCTGCAGTGGACAGACATATGTTTTCCTGCTGAAGTGTCTGTGCCAGGGTCACCCAGACGTTTTGACGTGGCTGAGGGACGATCCATGCAGCTGCCAGACTGTTCAACATTAGCAAGATGACAACTTGGATGGGGTTCATCACAGGGTTGAGTGGGAGGTAGGTTTTCTCTAGAAGGGAAAACCAAACATTTTTAAAACTTGTTAAAAGTTTCTATTTCTGACAGAAGGAATTCACATCTAGGAAAATTCTCTTTCCTCCATCCGGTGGCGTCTTCTTTTTGAAGCATCGTCTACTTGCTTCTCATCCCCTTCTGCTTGAGCTGGATTTTTGGGGACAAAAGGTTTCACCCACTTCTGGGGAATCCACCGAGGGCCTGAGAGAGTAGCCACACACGCATAGCCACGACCCCAGGTCACGAGCTCATAGGGACCCTTGGTTTCCCAAGTTTCTGGATCCCTAATCAAGACCAGTGCACGCTGAGACAATTTGAACTGATTGCCACTGTTAAAATGACGTACCACTGGTGGACTCATGTTTTCAAATTAACAATTCAGAAAATTGATAGTAAACATGGCTTTGCAGAGCTTCTGCTGCAGAGACATCCACACAGTTGAGCTGCTCTGTCTATCCAAGACCTGCTTGAGCGTCTGGTGTGCACGCTCAACCACAGCTTGACCTGTGGGAGAATGAGGGATGCCAGCTTTATGTTCCACTCCCCACTGCTGGACAAATTCCAGGAACTCCTTGGACGCATATGCTGGGCCATTATCAGTTTTGATTGTTTTTGGGATCCCCAACACTGAAAAAGCTTGCACTAGGTGCTGTTTGGCATGCACAGCCCTTTCTCCTGCATGGGCAGAGGCATGCACTGCGCCTGAATATGTGTCAATGCTTACATGAACATATTTGAGGCGACCAAAACTAGGAATGTGTGTGATGTCTGTCTGCCACACTTCACAGCTGCCAAGGCCCCAGGGGTTAACCCCCATGCCTGTTGATGGCATGGCCTGGAGCTGGCAGTTGGGACAGGTGGCCACAATGGCTCAAGCCTGACTCTGTGTTAGCTGGAACTGCCGGATCAGACCTGGCACATTTTGATGGTAATGTTGGTGACACAGCTTTGCCTGTTGGAAGACGACAGGGAGACGTGCTTTTTCGACAGGTGCAGCAAGGGAGTCTGCTTGGCGATTCCCCTCTGCAATCTCACCTGGCAAATCAGTGTGTGACCTCACATGCATCACATAAAACGGATGCTCTCGGTGAGAAATCAAATAAATTAGCTTTGAGAGCAATCTGAAGAGATGTTCATTCTCTATTTCTTTGAGCACGGCCTGCTCTGCTCTGGACACTACCCCCACCACGTAGGCAGAGTCTGTTACCAAATTAATTGGTTCTGAGAACCTCTCAAAAGCTCTTACCACTGCAGCCAGTTCAGCCACTTGGGGGGATCCCTCCACGAACGCAACATCAGCTTCCCAATGCTGAGTCTGTGGATTTCTCCAAGTCATCACCGACTTGTGGGAAGCCCCTGATGCATCCGTGAACACTGTGAGAGCCTTGAGTGGTGTCCGACTTCTCCTGAGGAATGAGATGGAATTCCTCATTGAACAACTTGTGAGACGGGGCATGGACTGATATTTGTCCCCTGTAGCTGTCCAGAGATAACTGGAGACTGGCGTTGCTCTGGAGCAAATGCTCAAACATCCCTTTGGTCAATCTCTCTGAAGAGTTCTTTCCCTCCTCAGAAAGTCTGACTGGAAGGTGAATACATGCAAACTCACAACCCGCCAATTCACACAATCTCACCCTGGCCTTCCAAATCAGCTGAGCTATTAACTCTTGTGGCTCAGTGATGGTCTTGGATCTTTGATGGGAGAGGAAGACCCACTCTATAATCAAGAGCGAATCCTTCTGCCCCTCGATCCATTGGAAAATCAAACCATGCAAATGTGGCAGCTTTCCTAGAACAATTAAATGGAATGGCACGTTTGACTCACACCGATGAGCCTGCCTCTCTGACAAGGCCTTCTGTACCTTTTCTATTGCCATTTTTGCCCTTGGGGTCAGTTCCCTGGGAGAGGCCAGCCCCCTCTCCCCCTTCAATAACTTGAAGAGAGGGTCTAGATCCTCATTTGTGAGGCCTAGCCAGGGTCTTACCCAATTCAAAGACCCACACAGAGTGGAGATCTGCTAGTGTTTTGGGATTGCAATAAATTTCCAATTTCTGCAGAACAACGGTCCTTGCAGTGATTTCCCAAACCAGGTATTTCCAAGGTGGCATCCTTTGAACTTTTTCTTCCTGCAACTGAAATCCAGCAGAGGTTAAAACCTTAACCACTAGGTCAAGCATGTGTTGGAGTATGGAGTCACTGGGGGCACACACAAGCACATCATCCATGTAGTGAAGGATGATGGCATCCTTTCTCTCTGCGCGTACCGGAGACAGCAATGAGGCTACGTATTGTTGGCATATGAAAGGACTCGATTTAAGACCCTGAGGCAAGACCTTCCAGTGACAGCGCTTCATTGGGGCTTCCTGATTAATGGTGGAAACCAAGAATGCAAACCATGGGGCATCTTCTGGGTGCAATGGAATTTGGAAGAAACAGTCCTTGATATCTAGGACAGCCAATTGCCAATCTCGAGGGAGCATTGTTGGACTAGGCATCCCTGGTTGAAGTGGTCCCATGTCCTCTATAATTTTGTTTATTTCTCAGAGATCATGGAGCAACCTCCACTTGTTCTTTCCTGGTTTCTTTATTACAAAGACTGGAAAATTCCAAGGGCTATCTGTCACTTCTATGTGTCCTTGAGCCAATTGTTCCTCCACGAGCTCCTCAAGCACCTTTAGCTTCTCTTTACTCAAAGGCCACTGTGCTACCCACCTTGGGGTATTATCCAACCACTTTAACTTGTGGGTAGGGCGCTCCACAGTGGCTATTTCCAAAAATCCTGGGGTGTCTTAGGAATGACCAATTTGACTCCCCACTGGGACATGGTGTCTCTCCCCCACAGGGGGGCCCTATAGTCTGCAACGAATTGACGGACACTTGCCAATTTTCCATCAGGTCCCTCAATTTGCACAGTGCTTTTTGAAATCTTTGCCAATGTGGTTCCTCCTATGCCCTGAAGTTTGCCAGCCACAGGTTGCAATTCCCACTGTGGTGGCTACATGGTCTTAGGTATTACCGTGATATCCACACTCGTGTCTAGAACCCCCTCCACATGGAGGCGCTCTGACCCATGGGCTAGATTGCATGCCATTTAGGGTTTATTCTCTCCCACCACCTCTGCCCAGTAGACTTCCAGTGATTTTCCTTCTGCTGTGATTTCTGCTGGAACAGGAATGGCCTGGGCAAGAATTTGCCCCTTTTCTAGGTAAAATGGTGGGTGCATGCATCGTGCCAACAACATAAGGCCTGTTATCTTTCCCTTAGTGGTCATGGGAGCTACCTCAATCTCCAAGGGTGTGTGTGCTGTGTTCCCAATAACAAAATACTCACTGTCCAGTCCCTTGTGGTAAACCGTCAGGTCCTGTGAGGTGTTTGACAGGTCCACTATAATGACTTCCCAATGAGTAGATCTGAAATGAGAACCTTTGGTAGTCACGAGCCGAAATCGGCCTAGTGGCCGCCAAACCTTCTTGATTAAACATTTGACATTTTTATTTTTCCGCCCCCCTCCCACTGTGGGTCCCGTCCTCCCCCTTTTTTGTTGAGAGAGAGGCATTTGCCCCTGTGGGTCCCGCTATATTTATATCTTTGCGCGTAGTTGCATTAACAGCGGGCATGCACTGTAAATTCAGTTTTTTTGTTTGTTGAACTTTTTCTGTTTCTGGTTTAGGGGGCAGGTTCTGGTGAAATGTCCTCGTTTCTTGCAATGGAGGCAGATGATGTGCTGCAGCTGGTCTGATGACATTGGTTGCCTCCTTGGACCTGGTACTGCAGCTGCCTCAGGCTGTACATGGCAATCCTGTATTTTTGTCAGGAGTACTGAACAGTTCTGCTTTCCTGGTACAGGCTTCTATCATCTGTGAGAGACTAGGTGATGGGTCAAGGGGAAGGCTGAGAATAATTCTATGACAGGTCTCATTAGCATTCCTCTGAGCCATTTCTTTAATCAATTCTGCCTGCACCACTGGATCTTGTACTTGTCTCTCTACTTGTGTTCTCAGACGGTCCACAAACTGCAAGAAATTCTCTGAAGGAAACTGTTTAATGTTAACATAACTGCCTTTAGCTTCAATTGTTGGTAGCTGCTAAAATGTTTTTTCTGCAACATTACAGATTTTATCTAAAACTGACTTAGATAACACTCGAGTTTGTTTTTTCTGGGCATTGCCAGTCACCTTCACCACACAGGTGGCCCTGTGTAATAGGGTTACCATCATTGTCTTTTGCTTCATCAGGAGTTTGTTGAATCTTCTGTAATACTGCTGTTAAAGCCCTTTTCTACCTGCCTTCCCACAGATCATACTCTGAGGGAGTTAGAAAGCATCTAAACAAATCTTTGATATCATTAGGTACCATCTCATTTGAATTAAAGGTTGCCCTCATAATTCCTTTGAAAATCTTGCTCGATCTCCTGAATTCTCTCTGAATTTTTCAGATTTCTTTTTTATCTTGATAGGAAAATGGCTGGTAAGCCTTGGTGCCGTTTCTCTTACCAAGATAAATGACAGGTGCTACCAAGGGTATGCTTTCATCAACATTTTTCTGAGTTGCTAAAAATTCTGCTGCTCTTCCAATGCCCAGAGAGGCACGGGGTATAATTCCCCCACCCCTTGGGGTCTGGCAAGAGGTAGCTCTGGTCCCCTTGCCGCGACGAAATCACCCCCCCCCCCCGCCAGGGCTGTGGGCTGGGCTTGGCCCTCCCCCCACCACCATCCACCTTAGAGGCTGCAAAGGGGCCTCCCCATCCCCCATATCCGTTGCAGCTTGGAGAGAGGCACAGGGAGGAAGGATGGGGCTGGACTGCCGAAAGCACAAAGGGATTGGGCAAAGGATATGGAGTTGGGGAGGGGATTGGGGGGAAGAAAGGATTGTGGGAAGAAGAAGGAAACACATCGTTCTCTCCATTCCTCTCCAACATGTGCTCTGCAGGTCTCAGGGACCCTGCCACAGTGCCAGGGCTCTGGGAGGAGAGCGTTTCACCTTTGGAGCAGTCAGAACTGTATTCTTAAGAGGAAACAGATGTGAGAGAAGGGTAGAGGGAAGATGGTCCAATTTCAGAACCAGGACACCGTGTGGGAACAGAGGAAGCAGGAAAAGAATTAGTTGGAAAGTTTATCTGTGGCTGTGTGCTTTTTTCCACTTCTAAAAGCTGCTTTCGGGCTTGTAAAAATATTGGAATAAATAGAGAAGCTTTGTGATCACCATTTTCGACTTTTAAGGTTAGTAACTGTCATGTATGTATGTGATAATTCGTGCAAATTAAAATATTCTTATAAAAGTTTCTAAGGAAAACTAAAATATAAAATGCACAAGCCAGGGATGGGGATTGCAACACTGGGTCGAAGCCACCTGGACAAAAGAGGGAGGGCTTCATTTGCAAGCTAATAGACATGGCCAGCCCAGAGATGGATCATCCATTAAGGTCGTCTGAAGAAGAATGCCTGGACAACGAACACGTGATAAGTACCCGAGATCAACCATCAGGAAGATACATCTGAATACCAAACTCCGGGAACACGATCACAGGTGATCATCACTCTCTGGATGGGTTTTGTTCCACTTGCCACAGTGAAAGAACTCCACATGAATGGGTACAGCCCAGAAAAGAAGAAAGGGACTTTTGCCCCAGGCAAGAAAAACCGTATAAAAATCACTCAGACAGGACAGTCGGTGTGAAGCGTAGGGGAACCTCTGCTGCAGTGGTGGAACCTGTGTCTCACCCAGCGCCGATCCCGGGCTCGGCACTGACCTTTTTGGTAGTGGATTTTCGTTGTTATTCTCTAAATTTATATTTGGACTATTTAATAAATTTCCTTTCATTAATAAATTGGAGCATTCCATTTATAACATAACTGTCCAATTTGATCACAAAATGAAACGGAATTCATATCTTGAATGGTATAATTTGGTAATTCAGCTGTCAGCCAGCAGATGAAGTGGACTAGTTGCTTATTTGGGAATCTAACATTAATTAAAATACTGTTAAGGTATTTTAATGTACTCTTTTGGTGAACAGACAGCTGTACGCCCATAATTCTGGTGTTTTAAAAGCTATTTGTTCAATATCTACCTCCAGACACCACGCAGCACGAATCCCCGCTGACACAGAGAGCACAGGGAGCGGGGGGGGGGGGGGGGGGGGGGGGGGGCGGAGCCCGCGGCGCCGTGGATGGCAGCTCCTGCCGCTTTCTCCCGGCTCCTGGGGGCATGGGGGGGTGTCCCGCCGCCTTCCTGACTTCTGGTACCTGTCCCGTGCCATCCCCACACCCGAAACATGGGCTCTGTCGGCTCTGGGCGCCTCCGCCACTCCGGGGCTCCGACCGGCAGAAAAAAAACCACACAAGCCCACTTGTAACACAAACTGTGACTGCTGGGCCCTAGCGCCCCCGGCAGGCACAGTTTCCACGGTCGCAATGGTAAAACTTTCCCCTCCCAACTTGAAGTTTTTTCCCGGGATCACACAGAGGGGTCTTACTGCTCCTATTGGACCGTGGTCATCGTGCCTCGCAGCGTCAGGAGTCCTTGCCCTGGGTCGGCTTGCCTCAGGCGCTGGCAAGGTCCTGACCTCACCCCTGTCACTTACAGTCACTCAAAAAGCAGCTAATAAGTAACAGGGTAGTTGAACTTCCCAAAGAGCTTTTGAGACCCTCAGTTAAGGGATCCAGCTTTTGCGTGGGCTTTTAATATTTCATAAAACACCTGCGTTGGGGGCCAACTGAAACATTTACCCCCGCAGCCCCCTGGAGTTACAAGGCTAGCCCAGATCTGAGAGAGCTTTGGGGGAAATATTTCAGGGTTAAGGCAAAAGATTCCAAAAGAGGCTCTAACCCTTGATGTGGTCCAAGACATTTATTCCATGGAAGGAAGAGGGAAAGAGAGTGAACAATGGAAGAGCATGGCCTTTTCTACCCTCCTGCTCAGGAAAGGACAATTGGCTCCCAGCCAATTGGGTCCAGAAAGGAAGGAAGGGTTAAACTCACATGGTTCCAGCTACAGGGGTCTCTGGGCGGGGGAAAAAAACATTCCCCAGAGCGATGCAACAGTCACCTACTGCTACAGGTGTCCTGAACAAATTGTGTCATCCCATCATTGTTCTTTTGATTTTGGTTTCTATTGGTTTTATTTTATTGGCAATCCTATACATCATGAATTGGAAAATGATGAAACGGTTGGCACAATTGCACAATTTAGTCAATACCCCATCTACTGTAGACACTCCCAGGGTTATTGACACAAGGTGAATACATTAAAATAAGCTATCGGCCCTCGTGATAAGATTTTGATTGTGTTATAACTTTTAATTAAAATTGATTATTTGTTTATGTTATAATTTTTTAAATTAAAATTGATTATTTGATATTTTTAGGAAATTGTAAGCATATTTTTAACTGGAAAATTGATTATTTGTTTTTGTTTTCCTTTTTCCTTATTTCTTTCCCTTATCTTTTTTCCTTCTTTTCTTCTTTTGTCTAATTCTCTCCCTTTTTTTTGGGATATGCTACTACCACAATGACAAGTCCTGAAGACTTCAGAACAGTGCTATAGATGGAGCTCTCTCGACGACGATAGTGAGTGACAGGGTGGTGTAAGAGGCGGTCCAAAGTTTCCTTCATCTGCCTCACAACCGTCGCTAGGACCCTGAAGACCTCTGACAGGAGTTCTGGCCTGGCCAAGGTAGATGCTTACCAAGTGACTGCAGGTGCACTCGCTGTGCTTCTACAGAATGATGCATTCCATCAGGTTGTGACAAAAGGTGGCTTGTACCTGCATGCCTGCATCTGCTTCACAGACCAAGGGTGTCTTCACAATGGCCCATCAATCTTCACTACCTTCTGGCCAGATGCCACTCGCTTTGGCTAAAGACTATATAAACTGTAACTTTTTGAGAAGACTTTGGTGAACCCCCATGGATGACAACGAATCTATGTGGCTGGCCCATTTAGGACCTCGTCTCGGCGGTGGTAGCTATAATCCCCCATCCTCTCTTTTCTCTCTCTTCTTTATTTCCTTTTCTGTCCCCTCTATCGCATTTGCTGTTGGTACCAAAATAAAGGTGCATTTGTTGTGATTAAACTGATGGTCCCCTGCTGTTTGTCTTTTTGCACTTTTGGGATAGGTTAATGAACCATCACAACACCCCGCTCTGCTAAGGGGATTGTGACAAGGGCCACGCGGGTACGGAGTGGGGCTTCCTCCATTGCTGAGACGTGGTTTCTGAGAACACTGAGCAAGTGTGTTGCTTGTGCTTGAGGTCCATGCATGTCCGGAAAGGGGATTCCTCTGTTCCTGAGTGGCTGTTTGTAAGAATGCTGAGCAGGTGTGTTGGTTGTGCTTGAGGGCCACGCAGGTCTGGGGTGCAGCTTCCTCTGTCACTGAGAGGCTTTTCTTGAGAATGATGAGCAATTGTGCTACTTGTGCTTGAGGGCCATGCGGCTCTAGAGTGGGGCTTCCTCCGTTGCTGAGAGGCGGTTTGTGAGAACACTGAGCACGTGTGTGGCTTGTGCTTGAGGACCACACAGGTCTGGAGTGGGGCTTCCTCTGTTGCTGAGAGTCTGTTTGTGAGAAAGCTGAGCATGTGTGTTGCTTGTGCTTGATGGTCATGCGGTTTGGGGCGAGGCTTCCTCTGTTGCTGTGAGGCTGTTTGTGGGAATGCTGAGCAGGTGTTTGTCTTTTACTTGAGGGTCATAAGGTTTGGGGCGGGGCTTCCTCCATCACTGTGTGCTTATTTTTAGAACACTGAGCAGGTGTGTCGCTTGTGCTTGAGGGCCACAGAGTTCCGGAGTGGGGCTTCCCCCATTTCTGGCAGGTTGTCTGTGTGAACTCTGAGCAGGTGGTTTGCATGTGCTTGAGGGCCATGCAGGTCCAGAGTGGGGCTTCCTCCATTGCTGTGTGGCTTTTTGTGAGAACACTGACAAGGGGTGTTGCTTCTGCTTGATGGTCACAATATTTTGGGTGGGGCTTCCTCTGTCACTGAGTTGTTATTTGTGACAATGCTGAGCAGGTGTGTTGCATTTGGTTGAGGGCCGAGAAGGTCCAGTGTGGGGCTTCCTGCGTTAATTTGTTCAAAGAACCAACAGTCTCAACCTGTCAACAGTCCTTTTTCAGAAGCAACGAAAGGATGGAATGCTCACTCCCCACTCGTGGAGAGGCCATCTGATTGATGGTCGTCATCTTGATCATCATTCTGAGGTTGCCTGTTGTCTACATTCTGGTTTTGGTGTTGCAAGTCAGGGCGGATACACCTCTCAGGTACCCATCGTACTCCAGTATCTGTGGAAACGCATGTATACCCATGGCCCCAAGCGATAAGGTCACATGGGCCCTCCCACTTATTAGTGGCTAGGTCCCATATACAGACTTCTGCTTGAGGCAGGTGCATCTCACCTGAAGAATGCAATGAGAGAGAATTATTTAAAATGACAAGATTCTTTGAATTCTGTGGCACTGTGAGGTGGTTGATTGGATTTGTCCAGGCATCCCCCCTTTTTTTTTTTTTTTTTGCTTTGTTTTGTTTTGTTTTGAACATTGAAGGCACCATGAAGGCAAACCTTGGTTCGTCATCAGGTGGGTGAGGGCATACCAGGCTGCAATGCCCCATGCTTTCCGTCACCATATCAATATTCTGGAGGCCCTATAAGAGCTTCCATTTCCCAGCCTTTATCACAAAGACGGGAGTATTCCAGGGACTAGCAGAGGGCTCAATGTGTCCCTGTTGACAAAGGGCGACCAATTTCTTCTGTCAGGGGCCACTGATGAACCCAAATGGGTTTGTCCACCAGCCACCGTAAAGGCAGCCTAGGATATCTTTCGCCCTTCAATGCAGTGGCCTCAATTAAAAATCCATGCCAATTCGTACTCCCCAGGCAGCCAATACATCCCGCCCCCAGAGATTGATCCAAGATGGAATGACGTAGGGTCGAACTGCAGCCGTTTGCCCATTCGCGTTGCTGATCAGCACGAACTGTTGGCTCACCCAGGTACATGCCACAACCCCCACCCTTACGATGGCCGACCCCATGGGATCCAAAGGCCACATAAGAGGCTGCGCAGAGAGGGAGATGACGGTCACATCCGCCCCTGTGTCAGTCAAACCTTGAAGCTCAATCATCAGCAGGCGGGCACCCGGTAGGGTCAGGGTACACACCATCTGGGGTCGCTGAGCAGAAATGTCCACAGACCAGAGGGCTTGTGGCAGTTCCGCGGATCCGAAGCCACCACTCCTACGAGTCTGCTGGTCAGTCCTGGGGACACATGACTGAAAAGGCACAAGTTAAACAATCAGAGTCCCTGCCGGAATAGTGACGGGGGGGAGGGCATGAAACTGTAGCACAAATCTGACCTGAAAAGTCAGTCAATGACTTCTGGGTGAACAAAGATTCCCTGGTGGGTAACACTAGATTTCCCCACAAGCAGAGCACCCAGTCCCTGTCCCAAAGGTCTGAACATATCCAAAGGAACCTTATGTTCACAGCAGGATTCTAAGATGACCGTGTCGGCGGTACATACATCCATGCCGGCCGAGCCGTGGGTGATGCCTCCAAGCTGACTAGGCAGACTTGAGCCGGCGCCATGCTCTAAGGAATCACTTGTGTCAGGGTGCAATTCCCCTGTGCGCTCACTGTCCCGTTTCCGGGGCCTACCAAAGGCTGGCCATTGGAATGAAATTTAGCCTTGCATTGGTTTGAATAATGACCTGCCCTCAGGCATCTAGAGTGTGGGAGGGGTTCCTGCTCTCCCTTGGGAGGCAGCAACAGTTTAGAAATCAGCTGCTGCTCTCCACCCCAGAAGAGCTGTCCATCAAGGTTTAGCATACTCCCCAGTTCCAGAAAGTTCAGTTATTCTGTTACCCCATTGGCTCCTGTTAGAATACCACTCCTCCTCTGTACCCCGATTAGTTCTCTGTATGTCACCCCACTCTGTCTCCCCCCTTTACCCGTTGCCCGTTGGCTGTTCTGCACCCTAACCACTCCTACTCCTTTGCCCTTAATACCCAGCCCCGCCTTTCCTCGGGGCTTCCAGAGCTGGCTCCCTTCTGGAGAGTCCGTGCCCCCCGTTTCACCCCCCTGTTCCTGCGACGCTCCTGAAATAAAGCCTCTAGGAATAAAGCCACTTCGGAGCCCTCTCGTCCTTACGGTGGAGCTATCCGGGTCCCGCCACATCCTCCCCGCGGACCAGTCCTCTGAGGGTTTTCCCCCGGACAGGCTGGGCACCCGGGTGAAGCCCGGAGGACTTGTACTTTAATACAAGTGGCGTCCCGAACACGGCGACCACTGCCCTGGTCACCGAGGAGCGTCTCCCGTGAGCGTCTGGATCCGTGACCCCGCGCTCCGGGACTTCAAGCGCCGTTCGCCGCTGCTTCCAGGGGCAGCTGTACTTCGATTGTTACGTGGATATCTGACCCTGCAGCTTCGGGGGAAGCGCCGGATTTCACGAGATCGGCAGCACTCCACCGCCCCGCCACAGCTTTCTTCTTTTCGCCGCGTCCTGGTGCTGGTGAGTTTCGCTGCTCGAGGCGAGCAGCCGACGCAGGCTCTTTCTTTTCTTTTCTCCTTTTGCTTTGGCCCGGGATCTCTCTTGCAGCGGGAAAAATGGGCAACCGCCTTTCCCCTGCACGACGGGAGTTTTATATCCAAGTTAAGTCCGCCCTTGTGTTGGGGAATGTTTCATTTAAAAAAGGGGTTTTAAAATCTTTTGTTAAATTTATTTTCGAACACTTTTCTGACATCTCCATGGACGATGTCTTTTCTGTTTCATTTTGGGGGAAAGTTGGACGTTACATTTATGATGTTCAAGTTACGGGGAATTTTAAAGTGGGGAGATTTTTTCCAATTTATGATTCCATCTTTAATTTAGTTAAATCGAAAGGGGAAAGTTTGGGTCCCAGTTCTCCTACCCCTCATTCCGCCCCCCCCGCTCCTAACCCCGCTTCCCCTAAGGATGGATCGGGAGACAGATCCTGCCAGAATGAGGCACAGGGTTGCTGCCGTCTCCCTGCTGCCTCCCGTTCCACCCTGTCCTCTCCTTGTGTTGGGACTGGCCACCCCAGCACGAGCCCTACCCACTCCCTCATTCCACGAGTCCCTGACCCCAGTTGTATCCCCAGTTGTCATGGTTGTTCCAATGCTGTTTTAATACCTCAAAATGGCGACGGCCTCGTGGCCGGTCGCCACACAGCACAAAAGGGCGCCTCCTCCTCACCCCCTCGGGTTCCCGCCACTGTAACAGCTCCGCCCCCTCCGTCGGTTGCCGCCCCCGCGTCGGGTCCCGCCCTCCATCACGCGTCAATTTCGGTGACGTTGGGACCCTCCCATCCTGCCTCCTTGACCACGCCCCTGGGTGGGCCCCTGGTGGGTGGGACAGGCCTGCTGGAAGGCCACGCCCCAGTGGGTGGGTCAGGCCATGCCCCCTCTCATGCCGCCCCCGGTTCCCACGCCACCGGAACCGGAAGTAGGCCCAGCCGGAAGCAGGCCATCTTGGCCTGCAGGGTCTCCTGGCACCGGGACCCACCGGCAAGGGAGAGGCTCCGCGCCCTAGCCCGTCCTGCCTCATCCTCGGAAGAGGATGAGGACAGTGACAACCCCCGGCCCACAACCAAGCCGGGGGAGGGCTGGGCCCGGATCCGGGCTGAGGCCATCAAGGATGGGGACCTAGATCTCGCAAGGGATCTAGGTCCATTTGCGGCACCAGTTGTGCATAAGAGGGGAAAAGAGCCGAGGTGGGAACAGTTACCATACGTGGAAGTGAAGGAGTTGAGGAGAGCGGCCAAAGATTATGGGAGAAATTCTCCCTTCTTTAAAAACATTTTAGACCTTACTTTTTCGGGACATTGCCTTGTACAACACGACCTTCGCTATATAGCGAAGGCCCTGCTGTCCCCCACAGAATTCCTTCTGTGGGAGATACATTGGAAAAAATTGATTAAGCCTCTCCTAACAAAGTATGATCTCAGGGAGGTGTTAGGAGACGGCGCAGAGGGACTTGAAGCTTTGGCAGGGGAGGGGGAATTTAGCAGACCTGAGGACCAAATTCTCCTTCCCGAGAATTTATTAAGTGACATAAGGGACGCTGGGAAGGAGGCACTGCTGAAAATCCCCGATGGTACCACCCCTCTCCAAAACTTTTCATCAGTTTTTCAAGGCCCTGATGAAGCTTTTATCAAGTTTGTGGACAGGTTAAAGGAGGCCATCGACAGGCAGATTGAGAACGTCGAGGCCCGAGAAGAACTTCTGCGAAAGATGGCCCTGACCAATGCCAACCCAGAGACCAAGAAGATCCTGAGGGCTCTTCCCCAGGATCCGGAGCCTACCATCGCTAAGATGGTAGAGGCGTGCACCCAGGCGACTTCGATGGAGCAGACAGTGGCATTTGCGGTGAGCAAAGGGGTGGGGGAGGCAATGGTAGACCTGATGAACACTCGCTGTTTCGGCTGTGGCCAGTTGGGCCACATCCAAGCGAACTGCCCACACTGGCCACCAGATAGGTCTTACCACCCTTACAACCCCTCCCCGAGACCAACATACAGGAATCCCCGCTTCCATCAGCCGGGAAACGGAAGGCAGAGCGCGGTGATGGGCCGCGCCATGACACCAAATGGCCCATCCCAGCACCTGGGGCTGCCATCTCTCCTGGAGAACCATGGCCCCAGCAGTACACTTCTCCGGACGTCCGCAGCCAGGAGGACGGGCTCCGGCTCCTCAGAAGAACCAGGCAACTGAACTGCGCCTGTCACCAAGTCCTCCGGACCAGCCTTCATGTCATGTTTCCAGATGAGGACTTGGTTCGCGTCCCGGCAGGATTCCTGCCACCGCCCTACTGTGACTACCCCACCACTGTCTTGCTGTTAGGAGACACCGCCAACACGCCGGATGACCTCACCATCATCCCAGAGGTCGTCTACTTCGAGCCGGGGACAGAGCTCACCGTCTCCGTGGTATGTTACCAGCCTCCATTCTCCTTGCCTAAGGGGTCTGCTTTAGCCCTTTGCTACATCTTGCATGTCCACACAGAAGACACCGGCATGGACCTTTCAACAGACCTTTCTTCGGATTTGGACTCTTCGGCCTTTCTTGTGCAAAATGTAAGCAGACAGAGACCTATTATTAAGACTTCTTTTGTTTTACAGGGAAAGTCCATCTCACTAGACCTGATGGCAGACACCGGCGCGGATGTTACCATCATTCCCCAGGCAGAGTGGCCTCGCGACTGGGAGCTGGTGTCCCCTTGTGGCACAATCTCCGGCGTGGGAGGTGCTGTCAATTCCCGCCGGAGCAAACATCTGGTATGTGTGGAGGGGCCGGAGGGTCAGGTTGCCACGATTAGGCCTTTTGTGGTAGCTTCCAATATCAAATTGTTAGGTAGGGACGTTTTGTCCCAGTGGAGTGCCCGACTTGACATCCCTAGTCCTGCGTGGGATTTTTAGTCTGGGCCACTGCGGAGCGCACCTCCCCACCGCTGAATTGGAAAACTGACACACCGGTGTGGGTGGACCAGTGGCCCTTACCATCTGAAAAATTAAAGGCGCTCAATGAACTTGTGGAGGAGCAGGTGCGCCTGGGGCATTTAATACCTTCCACCAGCCCCTGGAACACACCTGTCTTTGTGATTAAGAAACCCGGCAAAGACAGGTGGCGCCTGCTCCAAGACCTACGCAGGGTTAATGATGTCCTCGAAGATATGGGCCCCTTGCAACCAGGCCTTCCCTCTCCCTCCATGCTGCCCCGGGATTGGTAGCTTGCAATCCTTGACATCAAGGATTGCTTCTTTAACATCCCTTTGTATCCCGGAGATGCTCCCAGATTCGCCTTCTCGGTTCCCTCCATCAACCGAGGAGAGCCATATAAGCGCTATCAGTGGACCACTCTGCCCCAGGGATTGAAAAATTCCCCTGTGCTCTGCCAAACTTTTGTGGCTCAGGTCCTTTCCCCGGTCCGTTGCCTCTTTCCCGAGGCAATCTTTTTGCACTACATGGACGACATTTTAATTTGCGCCGCTGACGCGACCTACTTGAAAGCGGCCTTGGAAAAGACAATAAAGACCATCAAGGACTCAGGATTTCAAATTGCAAAGGAGAAGATCCAGCTGTCATCCCCCTGGAAATATTTAGGCTTCCTAATCATGGGAAGAACTGTTGTGCCCCAGTCCCTCACCATCAAGGACAACCCTCAAACCCTGCGGGACTTGCAGCAGCTCTGCGGCACCATCACGTGGATCCGACCGCTCCTAGGACTCACCACAGAGGAGCTGTCGCCGCTGTTCCAGCTGCTGAAAGGCGACGGCGACCTGGCATCCCCACGCCACCTCACCCCGGATGCCCGTGAGGCCCTGGAGAGAGTCGCGGCTGCCATCAAGTCCCGCCAGGCACATCGGGTCGTGCGGTCCCTCCCCATCAACTGTGCCATCTTAGGTAAGTCCCCGAAATTACATGCCCTCTTATTCCAGTGGGACGACAGCCAGAGAGACTCACTCTTGATCATAGAGTGGTTGTTCCTCCCACATCAGCCTGCAAAAACGGTTACACCTTTTCTGGAATTAATGGCAAAACTTATTATCAAGGCCCGCCAGCGCCTCCGGACCCTCGCAGGGTGTGACCCAGCATGCATCTATTTACCATTAAATTTGGACCAATTGGATTTCCTCTTACAAACAAATGAAAATTTACAGATTTCAGTAGACAGCTATCCTGGTCAAATTTTAATACATTATCCCAAACACAAACTTTTTAAAGACACCTTGTATTTGGCCCCAAAATCTTTCAAAAGTAAGACTCCATTGAAAGGTGCTCTCACGGTGTTCACCGATGGGTCAGGTAGATCCCACAAGTCGGTGATCACCTGGAAGGACCCGGACAGTCAGAAGTGGGAGTCTGACGTCCAAATAGTTCAGGGTTCCCCCCAGATCGCTGAGCTTGCAGCGGTCGTGAGAGCCTTCAAAAAATTTCAACAACCTTTCAATCTCGTCACTGATTCGGCTTATGTGGCCGGGATAGCAGAAAGGGCTGAACATGCCCTGCTCAAAGAAATTCACAACAAAACATTGTACAGCTTGCTCTCAAAACTCATTTGGCTTATCTCACACCGGAAGCAACCGTATCACATTCTGCATGTTAGGTCACACACAGACCTGCCAGGTGACGTCACTGAGGGAAACAGGAGAGCAGACGCCCTGGCGATGCTGGCCACCTCCACTTCTACAAACCATACAGTTCTAAGACCCACCTTGCCAGATGTCCACATGCAGGCTAAGATGAGCCACGCCTTTTTCCACCAGAATGCTCCGGCGCTTTGCCGTCAATTTAAAATCTCCAAGGAGCAGGCGCGGGCCATCTTAGCCACCTGCCCCAATTGCCAATCCCACGCCTTACCATCCTTAGCGACGGGGGTTAACCCTCGGGGATTGGGGGCATTGGAAACCTGGCAAACAGACATAACACACTTTCCCTCCTTTGGGCGGCTGAAGTACATCCATGTGTCTGTGGACACGTTCTTGGGGGCAGTGTTTGCCTCCACCCACACGGGGGAAAAAACAAAGGATATCATCAAACACTTATACATGGCTTTCTCCACCTTGGGTGTCCCTAAAACTATCAAAACAGATAATGGACCAGGGTTTGTGTCCAAACAATTCATGGAATTCGTGCAACAATGGGGCATTGACCATATTACAGGTATCCCACACAACCCTACAGGACAATCAATTGTAGAGAGAAAACATCAAGAAATTAAAAAACTACTAGAGCAGCAAAACGATTCGGCCCTTACCACAAGCCCTGTAGAGAGGTTGTGCAAAGCCCTATATGTTCTCAATTTCATGAACTGTTTGGACCGCGAGCCAAACCCCCCGATACTACACCACTTTCACAATAACACCAGGTCGCAGTTGAAAGAAAGACCACCAGTGCTCGTTAGAGACCCTGAGTCCAGGAACATCAAAGGTCCATACCCGCTGATAACGTGGGGGAGAGGGTATGGCTGTGTCTCCACAGAACAGGGCCCCAGGTGGATCCCAGGCAAGTTTATAAAACCATACCGGGAAGACATCGTGAAAGAAAGCCACCCCCCGGACCACTCCCCCGAGACGACAGCTCCAGCGGATACCACCGTCGCCTGGAGTCGGAGGAAAAGGAAGGGAAGCAGACCCATCAACGCCGCCACAAGGACTCTGATAACTAATCGATACTTCCCACCGGCTTGGACAGTTTACCCCCTGACCCCATCCCCAACCATTCCTTACCCTTTCCCGTCCTACCACTTTCCTCGCCCCCCTTACCCTCACACCTGACCCCACATTTTTCTGTTTCAAGGTTAATTTAAACGGGGGAGGATGGGGATTTGAGGGGACCCTCGGTCTTACTTCTTTTTGTATGTTCCAGTTATTAGATCACCGACCACCCAGATGGCAATTACAGCAGCCAGAACACCCCGCAGCGACCGGCTTCCTGCAGCTGCCTTCGTCACCATCTTATGGCTCCACCTGGCAGGAAGCTGGCTCGTGCCACAGCCCAAGGAAAACGTCTGGGTCACGCTGGCAAAGTCTATAGGACAAGAACAGCTTTGCATGGCCATGGGCAGTGTAGACAATCCATTGTCTACATGCCTGGTGGGAGTCCCCCTGTCCGAAAATGATTTTCCGTTCACAGGGATGAAACTCAACCCGGCGGACTCCTGGATGAGTTGGATGAGGACACTACCACAGGCACCACAGGAACCCCAGGAATTGTACCTACTGGGATCCACAAGGGTCCACTTTTGTATTAGGTTTTATACTAAGGCCCCACAAACAAAACCAGGGCAAAACATCAAAGACGTAACACCAGCAAATAGAAAATACATCAATGAGTGGTGCAATTACACAAGCCCTGTGTTGTCCAAGTCCTACCCATTCCCTAAGGAGCTCCCTCGGGGTGTGTTTCTCATCTGTGGGGACAGGGCGTGGGCTGGGATCCCCTCCAATACCAAAGGGGGTCCCTGTAGCCTTGGCAAGCTTACGATGCTAACCCCCAATAAAACCCAAATTCTGGATTGGAAGAAGAAAAGTCAATTGGCACGCAAAAAGTGATCGTATGGTGAATTTGACCCAAATTGCGATTCCGAAATTTATGATTGGAGTGAGGGAAAGAGGGTTGCCGCTTCTATTTTTCTACCATGGTACGCGGCAGCGAAAGCCCTCGGTGAGATTTCTCACCTGGGGTGTTGGATGAGTAAGCAGGCCAACGCTACGTCTGCCGTGTTATCAGACCTCTTGGCAGAAGAAGAGACCACCAGGCACGCCACCTTACAGAACAGAGCAGCCATCGATTTTCTGCTGCTCGCCCACGGCCATAGCTGCAAGGACTTTGAAGGGATGTGCTGCTTCAATCTGACATCGAAGAGCACATCCATCCAAGCCAACATCCAGCGGATCCAGGCGTTAGTCAAAGACTTAAAGACTGAAACCAGGGCTGTGGATGCGGTGAACAAGACCTTCTCCCAGTGGGGTGTTCCTGGGTGGGCCGTGCCAATCGTTAAAGGTTTAATTTGGGTTTTGATTATTATTTTCTTAATTTCTGTAGCCTTAACTATCTTTAAGAAAATGTTAACGAGGAACTTGGGGAATGTTTTTTTAATAAATCAGAAAGGGGGAGTTGTGGGAGGGGTTCCTGCTCTCCCTTGGGAGGCAGCAACAGTTTAGAAATCAGCTGCTGCTCTCCACCCCAGAAGAGCTGTCCATCAAGGTTTAGCATACTCCCCAGTTCCAGAAAGTTCAGTTATTCTGTTACCCCCATTGGCTCCTGTTAGAATACCACTCCTCCTCTGTACCCCGATTAGTTCTCTGTATGTCACCCCACTCTGTCTCCCCCCTTTACCCGTTGCCCGTTGGCTGTTCTGCACCCTAACCACTCCTACTCCTTTGCCCTTAATACCCAGCCCCGCCTTTCCTCGGGGCTTCCGGAGCTGGCTCCCTTCTGGAGAGTCCGTGCCCCCCGTTTCACCCCCCTGTTCCTGCGACGCTCCTGAAATAAAGCCTCTAGGAATAAAGCCACTTCGGAGCCCTCTCGTCCTTACGGTGGAGCTATCCGGGTCCCGCCACATCCTCCCCGCGGACCAGTCCTCTGAGGGTTTTCCCCCGGACAGGCTGGGCACCCGGGTGAAGCCCGGAGGACTTGTATTTTAATACACTAGAGTACAAGAAGGTGGCACCTGGCCCTGTTGGTTTGCTTGTCCCTTGCTTTCTCTTGCCCTTATTTTTGCTCTTCTTCTGTTGTCTGTCCCCTAAGGGTACCTGGCCTGGCTGTGAAGCAACCGCCAGGGCGTACACCTTGTGGTCTACAGAACCCATCTTGGCACATGCATTGACCATGTCCACCAGCGTCGGGTTGCCTGGAAGGGCATCTATGATCTTCCGGCACTCACTGTTCGAGTTGACCCGAGCCAGCTGCTGGTGTAAAATCTGCCTCAAGGCATCATCCTCAACCTGTTTCTCCAGGGCAGCTGCAAGCCTCTTGGCAAATAGCAAAAAAAGGCTCACCCACACCTTGAACTATCGTTTTAAACTGTGGCCTGGGGGAGGCCGTCTAAATAGTTTTCAACAATGCATTAAATCCTACCCTTTGCCACTCCTCAAGAACGGCAGAGTCCCAGGTAGCCTGAAAATCAGGACTGGAAAAGGCCTGCTCTCCAAGGAGAGCATCCACCCCCACACCATACCTAGGGTCTTCCTGAGGCAAAAGACTGTTTCTTGCTGACACCTTTGCAGCAGCCTGCACCCAGTTGTCCAAAAAAACCTCATATTGCACAGGCTGAAACAGTGCCTGAGCAATATGCTTGATATCAAATGGAGCAAGCAGGTCCAAGTTTGTCACCCTGAGAGCCTGCATAACTTGCACAGAGGCAAGGCCATATTTCACAACCTTGTCCTGTTTCTCTTGGTTGGTAGGTTTTAGCGTTTCTGGTCGTAACGGTTTGTACGCGATCAAAAACTGTAGTTAGTACTAGTGTATGTAATCAGATGGAACCCTCCAAAAAGGATGCGTCTGTCCTGACCCATTTCTGTGCGAAGTGTTTGAGCTTATCAGTGGTTTCAGGGGGTGTTGCGGTGGAAACCTTCCTGCGGTTTGAACAGATGAATGATCTCCTTTCACTGGTGGCCAAGCTTAGAGAGGAAGTTGAAAGACTAAGGAGTATCAGGGAAAGTGAAAGGGGAATACATTGGTGGAGTTCAGCCCTTCCATCCTTGAGGGAAGCCCACCAAGATTTAGAGGACTCCTGTACCTCTCACTGTCAGACAATAGAAGGACACCTGGTAGATGAAGGGTAGTGGAAGTGGGTACCTACTCAAGGAGGTAATAATAAAAATTCCTCCTGACTCCCACTCCCCAGCCAGGCACTATTTCAGAATTGGTATGAAGCCCTGGATTTGAAGAGTCAACCAGAAAATTTAGAAGAAAATTATCTTCACAGTGAGCCTCCCAATTATGATTCATCTATGAGAAGGATTACCACCTCTAACATCAAAAAGGTGTTGCAGCGTGCAGCTACGCAAACGGAGCAAAAAGCTTTGTGAATTTGAAATGGGAGTTTCTGTTTCCTAAACCTAAAGCTGGAGTTTCTATTCTGTATTTTTACGTGTATTCATCCTTCCCCCTGGAGTTATTCCCATTGGATTTTACCTATAATGTATTCACACTGGGCATTGTTCTATTGGTTTCAACTTATCTCTTATTTTCCCCTATAAAACCTTTGTCTGGACCCCAGATCGGGGTCACTTGTACGTGTGGTGATCGGGCAAATACAACCTACTTTGGACTGCACAACAAGTGTCCAATCTCTTGAGTCTCTTTATCCCGGTCTTGATCGCGCTCTCTAAACAGCTCTGTCCATATCAAACGAACCCACAAAGGTGTTTGTTGCCTCTCTCTCTCTGGCTGCTCCCGGAAGTGCCTGGCCAGCGTCCCGGGAAACTGTAACCGGGCGAAAACAAGGAAGTCGGAGAGAGAAGAAAAGAACGAAAAGCAACAAAAGGAAAGAAGGGTAATCGTGGTGGGTGACGCCCTTCTGAGGGGAACAGAGGGCCCCATATGTCGGCCAGACTCACCTCACAGAGAAGTCTGCTGCCTCCCTGGAGCCCGGGTATGGGATATTACTGAGAGACTTCCTGGGCTGATTCAGCTCTCTGATTAATACCCACTGCTGATACTCCAGGCTGGCAGTGATGAAATTGAAAAGAGGAGTGTCAGGGCAATTAAAAGGGACTTTAGGGCACTGGGACAAGTAGTTGATAGGACAGGGGTACAGGTAGTCTTTTCCTCAGTCCCTTTGGTGGCTGAGAAAAACAGTGAAAGGAATAGGAGAGCTCACATTATTAAGAAGTGGCTCAAGGGTTGGTGGCGTCGGCAGAATTTTGGATTCTTTGATCATGGGGCAACTTTTACAGCACCTGGGCTACTGGAATCAGATGGGCTCCATCTCTCTGTTAAGGGTAGAAGGTTTTTAGCTTGTGAACTGGTGGAACTTGTTGAGAGGGCTTTAAACTAGGTTTGAAGGGGGAAGGGGATGTAGCTGGGCTCTCTGGAAGCAGGCCCAAGGGTGGTAAGCCTGAGTTAGGAGTGATATCAGCAGCCCAGCTGAAGTGCATGTATACCAATGCGTGCAACATGGGCAACAAATAAGAAGAGCTGGAGGCCATGGTGCAGCAGCAGAACTATGATGTAATTGCCATCACGGAAACGTGGTGGGAAGACTCACATAGCTGGAGCACTGCACTGGATGGCTACAAGCTCTTCAGGAGAGATAGGAAAGGGAGAAGAGGTGGAGGGGTGGCCCTTTATATTAGGGAGGCTTTGGATGCCATAAATATTGAAACTAATGATGACGAAGTTGAATGCCTGTGGGTAAGGATTAGAGGGAAGGCCAATAAGGCTGGCATCCTACTGGGAGTCTGTTATCATCCACCCAACCAGGATGAAGTGGTGGACAATTCATTCTATAAACAGCTAGAGAATGTTTCTGGATCATCAGCCCTTGTTTTTGGTGGCAATTTCAACTTGCTGGACATTTGTTGGGAACTCAATACAGCTGAAAAGAGGCAGTCCAGGAAATTTTTAGAGTTTGTGGAGGACAACTTTTTGTCGCAGCTGGTGGGTAAGCCCACCAGGGGAGGGACTATGCTATATCTCTTCTTTGCAAATAGAGATGGATTGGTGGGAGATGTGGTGGTTGGAGGCTGCTTGGGGCATAGTGATCATGAAATTGTGAAATTCTCAATATTTGGTGAAGTCAAGAGGAACATTAATAAGACTTTTACATCAGACTTTCGGAGGGAAGACTTTGGCTTATTCAGAAGACTTATTCAGAGAGTTCCTTGGGAAGTAATCCTTAAAAATAAAGGAGTTCAGGAAGGGTGGGCATGCCTCAAAATGGAGATCTTGAGGGCACAGGAACAGACTGTCCCTGTGTGTCGAAAGACAAGTCAACAATGCAAATGTCCAGCCTGGATGGGCAAAGAGATTTTGGAGGAATTCAGGAATAAAAAAAGGATGTATTATCTTTGGAAGGAGGGTCAGGTTTCTCAGATAATATTTAAGAGGGCTGCTAGAGTATGTAGGAAAAAAATTAGGGAGGCTAAAGCTCACTTTGAACTTAAAATGGTGACTTTTGTAAAGGATAACAAAAAATGTTTTTATAAATATATTAATAGTAAAAGGAAGGGTTAGACTGACCTTTGTTCTTTACTAGATGCAGAAGCAAATTTTGTTACTGCAGATGAGGAGAAGGCAGAGGTGCTTAATGCATTCTTTGTCTCAATTTTTAGTGAGAAGACTTGCCCTCAGGATAACTGTCCTCTTGGGTTGCTTGATGATATCAGGGAGCATAATAGTCCCCCCATTATCCAAGAGGAGGCAGTCAGAGAACTGCTGAGCCGCTTGGATATTCATAAATCCATGAGACCAGATGAGATTCATCCCAGAGTGATGAGGGAGTTGGCAGATGAGCTTGCAAAGCCGCTCTCCATCATTTCCCAGCAGTCCTGGCTCACTGGTGAGGTTCCAGATGACTGGAAGCTGGCCAATGTGATGCCCATTCATAAAAAGGGTGGGAAGGAGGATCCTGGCAATTATAGGCTGGTTAGCCTGACCTCAGTACCAGGTAAGGTTATCGAACAGTTTATATTGAGTGTCATCACACAGAACTTACAGGATGGCCAGGGCACTAGACTCAGCCAGCATGGGTTTAGGAGGGGTAGGTCATGTTTGACCAACCTGATCTCCTTTTATGATCAAGTGACCTGCCTGGTGGATGCAGGAAAGGCTGTTGATGCTGTGTACCTGGACTTCAGCAAGGCCTTTGACACTGTCTCCCATAGCATACTCCTGGAAAAGCTGGTAGCCCACGGCTTGGACAGGAGCACTCTTTGCTGGGTTAAGAACTGGCTGGATGGCTGGGCCCAGAGGGTGGTGGTGAACGGGGCTGCATCCAGCTGGCGGCCAGTCACCAGTGGTATCCCTCAGGGGTCTGTGCTGGGACCAGTTCTGTTTTATATCTTTATTGATGATATGGATGATGGGATTGAGTCTTTGATTAGTAAGTTTGTGGACGACACTAAGCTAGGATCATGCATCGATCTGTTGGAGGATAGGAAGGCTCTGCAGAGAGACTTGTAATGGTTTAATGGGTGGGCAGAGTCTAACAGGTTGAAGTTTAATAAATCCAAGTGGCGAGTCCTGCCTTTTGGCCACAATAACCCCCTGCAACCTTATAGGCTGGGGACGGTGTGGCTGGACAGTGCCCAGGCAGAAAGGGACCTGGGGGTACTGGTTGATAGCTGGCTGAACATGAGCCAGCAGTATGCTCTGGCAGCCAAGAAGGACAACGGCATCCTGGCCTGTATCAGGAATAGTGTGGCCAGCAGGAGCAGGTAGGTCATCTTTCCCCTGTACTCGACACTGGTGAGGCTGCACCTTGAGTACTGTGTCCAGTTCTGGGCCCCTCAGTTTAGAAAGGATATTGAGATGCTTGAGTGCATCCAGAGGAGGGCAACAAGGCTGGTGAGGGGCTGGGAACAGAAGCCCTATGAGGAACGACTGAGGGAGCTGAGGTTGTTTAGCCTGGAGAAAAGGAGACTCAGAGGTGACCTTATCACTCTGCAACTTCCTGAAAGGTAGTTGTAGTCAGGTGGGGGTTTGTATCTTTCACCAGGCAGCAACTGACAGAACCAGAGGACACAGTCTCAAGCTGCATCAAGGGAAATATAGGTTGGATATTAGGAAGTTTTTTACAGAAAGGGTGATAAAGTTCTGGAATGGTCTGCCTGGGGAGGTGGTGGAGTCACCATCCCTGGATGTGTTTAAGAAAAGAATGGATGTGGCACTCAGTGCCATGGTTTAGTTGAGGTGTTAGGGCATGGGTTGATCTCAATGATCTTGAAGGTCTCTTCTAACCTAGTAATTCTGTGAATTCTGTGAATTCTGTAAAGCTTTAGTGCCTGTTGAGAATGATTATGTTGTAGTGCAAGGGGGCAACTAGTCAATCTAAAAAAGCATATTTTTACAAACCTCTAAAATATAGAATGGGGAAAGAGTAGGGCATCCACAAGTCTTGATACATACCCTGTTGGGAATGATGAAAGTTTGACAAGAAAGTCTCACAGATATGTATGCTTGGCAGAAAGATTTTTGAATGTAGAATCTGAAGAAGGAATAGCATTGAAAGCAAGTTTTGATACAGAAGAAAAGAATTGCTGAGCCAGTCTTACTGGATAACTAAGAAGGCAAAGGGTATGTTAGTTAGAAGGGGTTTTTATAGCTTAGAGCAAAGGATAAACCTACCTCAAACAAGATGTTTTTACCAAGCAGAAAGATAGCAGAGGCAAACAAGACTGCCGATGTTGCAAGAAGAAAAAAGGTCTCCAAATTTTCCACTGCAAGAAAACTGAAAAACAACTTCTAGCTTAAACTGTAACATACTAACTTTTAGTGATTGGAGAATAGTAACATGAATATGGTAATTATAGTAGTTATGATGGGCTATAGGTAAAAATAAAGGTATAGATTGCTTCTTCTGTATTAAGATGCTCAACAAAGAAAAGTATATAATGTGTCGCAACCAAAATTAAGGGGTCTTCAGGCTTGTCTGCAGCTGGAGCTGACAGCTGTAGCCACAGGCTCTGTCACCTATGACCCTGGACTGCTGTAACATCTTTGATACAATAAACTGCATTTTGAAGAGCCGCCTGAAGTCCCACATTGACGCTGTTGCGCAGGACGGGAACAGAGAACTCCAGATCAGAAGGCAAAGAAAATGAGCTCTCTCATTTATTTCAAATGTACCGCTCTATATATAGAGAACATCAAGAAGACTAATTTCATTGGTCTTAGAGTAAAAACATGTCACACCATTGGTGTGCAGTGAATGACGCACAGTAGCAGAACATATCTATAAACAATGTGAATAACAAGATAGATTAGAGAATTATTTACATTCTTTCCCAACTGTTTCCCAGGCTGTCGCCTGGTTAGAAAACCTTTCTCTTTCTCTCTGACTGACCTGAGAATACCCACACCACATCCCTCATTCACCAAAGGCGCTTTTAGGGACAAACTTATTAGAACAATTACAAGCGACCATCACATTCAAAGATGGGGAGGTTACTCTAGAAGTAAATTATCAAAAGTACATAGAAGTGCTAAGTTTAATACTGACAACTATTGAACCCGAAGAAGAAATTAGTGAGGAAATATTGAACCAAGTATCTCCTAGATTATGGCCCTCCAATGTACCAAAGAGAGCAAAAAAATGCCCCTCCTATAGGAATCAAACTTAAAGAAAGGGAACCACCAGTTAAGATCAAGCAGTGCCCCCTGAAAAAAGAAGACAGGGAAGGGATCAGCCCAATAATTGAGAACTTTTTGCAATTAAGATTGCTAAATGAATGCCAATCTGATTTTAATACTCCCGTTTTACCTGTTCGGAAGCCTAATAAGTCATATAGAATAGTACAAGATTTAAGTTCTGTCAACAAGATAACAGAGGATTTATATTCTGTGGTAGCAAATCCATATACTTTGCTAACCCACTTAACACCTTAGCTAACTTAGTTTACCATTTTAGATCTGAAAGATGCCTTCTTTTGCCTCCCCATCCACGAAACCAGCCAGAAAAATCTTTTCATTCAAATAAGAAAGCCCTAAAAGTGGGCGCAAAACTCAGCTCACATAGACCATATTACCTCAAAGTTTTAAAAATTCTCCCACTCTGTTTAGAGAACAACTTGCAAAAGACCTAGAGTCCTAGAAAGCTCCACCAGAAGAAAGAAGGCTATTGCAGTACGTAGATGATCTTTTAATAGCCACTCAGACAAAGGAGGCATGTGTGGCCTAGACAGTAAGCCTTTTAAATTTCCTAAGACTCTGAAGATACAGAGTATCAAAGAAAAAGACACAGATAGTAAAACAGAAGGTAATCTACCTGGGATGCGAGGTTAGTGCTAGACAACAGACTTTAAAGCAAGATCACAAGGAAGTGATATGCCAAACCCCAAAACCTCAGACAATAAAAGAACTCTAAGTCCTTCTAAGAATAGCAAGGTGGTGCCAGCTATGAATTTATAACTATGAGCTACTCATAAAACCCCTATATTCTCTTATTGTTGATAGAGATCTCCAGTGGACAAAGGAGATCATGCAAGCCTTTCATTGGCTAAAGAGTACCCTCATGTCAGCTCCAGCTTTAGGACTTCCAAACATGAGTAAACCATTCTTTCTATTTTCCCATGAGAAACAGGGGATTGCCTTAAGAATATTAGCCCAGGATTTGAGTCCATATGGAAGGGCAGTTGCCTACTTTCCCAAGCAACTATATACAACGGCCAAAGGATAGCCAAGTTACCTCAGAGATGTGGCAGCAGTTGTGCTAAATATCCAAGAAGCACACAAATTCACCCTGGGACAGAAAATTACCATGCTAGTGTCTCATACAGTGTCCACAGTACTAAAAGTAAAGAGCGAGCACTAGCTGTCACCACAGAGGTTTTTAAAATACCAGGCCATCATAGTAGAACAAGATATGTAAAATCCGAACCCCTGAAATACGAGGGTGATCTTACATAGAACAAAAGCAAAAGACGAGAGACGCTGTTCTCCTCGGGACTAAAATCTTATTTATTTTAAGAGCCATCTCAGATCTAGGCGATGCCTCAGTGGGTAACAGAGGCTGAGGCATCTAGTGACATCCAGGGAAGGAAAGAAACCGAAGGTATCATCCAGGGGGGGTTTGAGCCCAGGGAAAAGGGGGGCGGGGCTGAGGGGTCACATCCATTGGGATACAGGTGAGGAGAGGGGAGAAGCTAGGGAGAGACCACCACACCTGAGGCTTAGGGGGGAGCAGGGGGGAGATCATGTGATACCAAACACCCTGTGCAAAAGAACAACAACTAAATAAACTATTTAGTGCAATACAACAAAGATAGTAGTAACTAATATTATCAATCCAACTTCTTTTCTCAGCAGAAACCAGGGAGAAGCAGTACACCATGACTGCCTAGAGAATATTGAAGCAATTACTCCAGCTGCCCAGACATAAAGGACACTCCTTTAGATGATGCAGAGACCTAGTTTACTAATAGAAGCAGCTACATAATCAGTAGAAAATGACATGCTGAGTATGTGGTCATTACCTACAGAGAAGTAATAGAATCTAGACTGTGGAAACCCAGGGCACTGGCAATATTTCTCTGTCTGCTCTGGGGTGTCCTGACCCCCAGGGGGAGCACTGACTTTGACCTTCATTCATGGAGAAAACTTCCAAAGCCTCAAGGTAAACTAGAAACCACAAAAGTGTGAAATAGATTGTAGAGTGTAGTTTAGTATGTCACATGGGTGAGAAATTTAGGTTTTAGGATCTTTTGTATGTTATAGATGGGTTCAAGATGGAGGATATAGGGTGTTGTCTCGAGTTCATTTTACTTCCTTCTTCTTCCTTCTTCTTCTTGGGTTTAGGTGATATCTTGTAATTGGGTAGAAAAATCTGCATTGTGGGTCTTAAGGAGTCAGTTATTGGGTTAGAAAGGAAAATAATTTAGGTGTCACTTCTTAATTGGGTAGTTTAGTTTTTGATTAGACTTAAAAGGCCTTGTAACACGAGATTGTTTGCCATTTTTGTGCTGTTTTTCCTGCATACAGAATCTGGTGCAGACAGTGTGCTGAAGTTTTGATAAGATAACAATAAACAGAAGCTGAAGACCGAAAAAGTCCAATGCGTCTCTCATTCCTGACACAGAACTGCTCCAGGAGGGTCTCCCCTGCCAGGGGAGCCCCCAGGGAGTTGCCCAACTTGGGGCCCACAAACCCATACTAGACCCTTGCCAATAGGGACCTCTGCACAAAAAGCCAAGAAAATTGCCCTGGCGCATGCCTTAGAAATTACAGAAAGGAAGAAAATAAACATATATACAATCTTGAGATATGCATTTGAGGTTGTGCATACACATAGAGCCATTTAGAGAGAGAGAGGACTGCTAACCTCACAAGGGGAAAAACATTAAACATGCACAAGAGATAATCCGACTATTAGAAGCAGTTCAGCTGCCTGAAAGAGTAACAATTATATGCATTAGGGCACATCAGAAAGTGAACTTGGAATTCGAAGAAAGAAATGAGCTGGTAGACAGAGAGACAAAAGAAGCAGCAAAAAAGTAAGATTATCATTGAAGGAGCTCTAATTCCAGATAGACAAATTTCCCTTGAAGGTAAGCCGGAATATAATAAGAAAGACAGAAAGTTAATCCAAGATCAAGAAGGGACATATGACAAAGAAGAGTGAGCTACTATTAACAAGAAGCTAGTTAATCCTTATCATTTGTTGTGGTCATTAGTGAGGGAGGAACACCAGAAAACCCACTAAAGAACCGATGCCCTAAACACCTATTTAACTAAAAGAATTGTTACCAAGAATTTATATGCCACCATGACCCAAGTGATCCAGCAGTGTGACCTTTACCTCAAGACTAACCATAAGAATATCCCCAAACCAAAACTTAGCCAAATTGGGAGGGGCCATAGACCCAGGCAACAATAGCAAATTGACTTTACAAAACTCCCAAGAAAAGGGGGTTATTGCTATTTATTAATATTGACAGATACATTTTCAGAGTGGCCAGAAGCCTTTCTCACCAAGACTGCCAAAGCTTGGGAGGTAACCAAGGTACTATTACAAGAAATAATACCACACTTCAAAGTTCTAGCCGCAATATCTTCAGACAGAAGATCACATTTTTTTTCAAAAATAGTGCAGCAGATTAGCAACCACCTAGGCATAGATTGGGAACTTCATACCCCATACCACACCCAGTCGAGTAGCCAGGTAGAGAAGATGAATAATTTGATTAAGCAGCAAATTGTAAAGCTGAGGCAAGAAATAAATTTACCCTAACCCCAAGCTCTTCCACTGGCATTGTTACAGATTCGGACTAAACCTTGAGCCAAAAAAAAGTTGAGTTCCTTTGAAATTCTTTATGTCAGACCATATAGAGTGCAAAAGGGAATGTCTACCCACATTAGAGAGGTGACATTAGCCATATACATGGTAGCTTTAAGTAAACAACTCAAGAAAATTGAAAAACATGTAGCTAGAACTTGGAGCAAATAGCTAGATGGGCCAGTACATAGCATTCAACCTAGAGATTATGTATATGTTAAGTCTCTTACAGAAAAGACTTTAGAACCACAGTAAGAAAGACCATTCCGAGTACTTCTCACTACTTTCACCGTGATTAAGATCAAAGAGCAGAGTGCTTAGATCCACCACTCCCGAGTGAAGAAAGCCCCAGAAGCAGAAGCCTCCTAGAAAGTAACACCAAGTGACAATAAACTAAAACTTAAACTTACTCAAGCAAAATGAGTATATTGCGGTCAAAAATTTTGAGTAATTTAGCTTGTCGAAGTTTAGCAAAGACAATAATTTTGTTTATAGTTACAATCATAATCCAAGAAAGTACCTCTAAGATAGCAGAAAATTATGAATGACCTTAGACCAAAGCCTTTAATCAAGTCACTTGCTATATAAGAGACTATTCTGTTATGAAAAAATCTGAATCTATCAACTGTAGTCATGCATGAAGACCAAGTATATGAAAAGCATGAATGGCATGAAAGGTCAAAGTAGTAAGATAGACACTTCAAGAAGTTATAAGAGAAGTCATCAAAATAAGATACCAAATGATCAATAAGAGTATCCATGAAAAAACAAAGGAAATTTTTGTTTCACCTGCTACAGCAGACAGAATATGTAATAATTATCCAAACTAATTAGAGTGCTAGATTAATTTCACACTAACATGAAATGCTACAGTAGTGTGCATTTAGGGCCAGAGAACTATAAGACTCTCATTCAAATTTAAAATAGGTGCCATACCTACCACAACAACAACCACAACCAAATTAGCCACAAGCACCTGAGCCCCAACGATATCACCTAAACTTGAAACAAAAATTTATTAAATAAGCCAATATGTAGTAAAAAATACTAGCCAACAACAACTGTTGTTTAATCCAGAGTAGTCTCTCAAATGTGTTGAATTGCTAATGCAAATCAGCATTTCAGAAATTCAACCAGCTTGCTCCTCTTTCTTGAAGACATCCTCTGAAGGCTAGACAACATAGCTACAAAGACAAACCCACCTTAGAGACAAAAAGATAAGAGATTTAACTAGAATGTTAAAGACAAAATTAGGAGTTTTAAATAGCATTGATTCAGAAGTATTAATGAATAAACTAGCCGCTACAACAAGTGATTTAACAAAACGAAAACAACCCTTACAGTCATCTCTATTGGCATTAAGAACTAACCAGTAGCAAGTTTCAAAAGTGTTACCAAAATAAGAAAAGTTCGAAGAACAAGACCACAAATTAATAATAGATGTACTTAGTATAGTTCAAGATCTTTAGTGTCTTTAGCTTTTAGCTGTATACAAGCACAGTTATAGATGCAAGCAACAGCAGCTTTGATCATACAAGAAAGAGATGAAGGCGATTTCCCAGTTGAGATTGGAAAAGCTGTTTGAGACAGTGCAATTAATTTTGAAAGAAAATTTCAGTCTTAGTGAGCGATAGTAAATTTTACCTATGATCCTGCTTCTAATGTAGCCACTGCCTTTGTGCTTACTATACATAATGCCACTGTTTATGTTATCCACCCCATCATCACACTAGGACTAAACCATGTAAGAACAGTGCTCTATCCCTCAGAACATAGAGCATGAACATGAGTAGTGAATAAGAAGTAGCAAACAGTAAATTTAAAATCTTGTGTTCCCTGAGAACAACTAGAGTTCATTTGTAAAAGTAATGCTATTGATGCTCAACATGTGTGCCTTAACACTGAACAAAGTATTTGCTACTTTGAGATTCATCCAGTCACTAATCAAAGAATTGTGCTTGTATATCTTAGTAGAAGCTGTATATACTTAAGAACTACTTACGCTTTTATAGAAATCGATAGTGAAAATGTAACTTTACTTAATAGAAATCATTCTCATTTTTGTATTTGTAATTTTGTTAAGACCATCAAGTGTGATTTTTCATATTTGACACCAGTGACATCCCACCAGCTGATCAAATCCAATTTCACAATGTACCACAAGTTATCACCTACTCCTAGGTTAGAATAAACCTTATGTTAGTAAGACAATTAATGAAACACCAAGGCCTAATTGAAATTTTAAAGTAAATCCCAAAAAATAGAGACAAAACTCTAATTACTGTCCATCATTGTAGCAGCCACAGGGCCTGCAAGGCCTCCCTGGTGGTCACTTGCCTAGATAAGAAATGCCTAGTCATGATGACTGGACCAAAGTAGCCCCTCTTCCACCTTCGAACCCTCGTTAGCGCTAAGACTATCGGTCATATTCACCTCGACCCTTACTATTGGACCATTTCCCAAAACCCCTACACCCTATATAAACCCCCATTTCTGTCCAGCTCGGCAGAAGAGCTGTCACTGAAACCCTTTGCAGAAGCTGCCAATTAAGACACATCTGTAGAACCTCATACAGCCTTCTCCTCTCTCTCCCTGCATCTGCTGAGGCCCTTAGCAAGCAAAGAACTGAAATCACTGAAGGGCTGAATTCACCAAAGAGGTGATTTCATTTAAGAGCTGAGCTGCTTGCTAAGATTGCCTGCAGCTGGGTGCTTGCCTGAGGGACCTGGACAGGTTGTGCTTAGTGGGACTTCGCTATCCGGCAGCCAGGGTTGGATAGACCCTGAGAACCCCAGGTCATAATACATTGTGATACAAAAGAAATAAGCAGGGTTCTGCAAAGAATAAAACAAGCTGCAGATCATCACTAGTGAGATGTAATCTTTAGATAGTCACCAACTACAACTAAGATTTTTAATACACTGTGTCACCCATTAATTGATCTGAGGGAACTGGAGAGAAAGAATTGTAAACAATCCACAGGTGTTGTTTGTAATAAGCTGTTTTGACCATAAGATTGTTTACAAAAGGGTGGTTTCTCAGTTAGCCAATGGTGACAGTGTTTTGATTAAAGGACCAATCAGGTCCACCTGTAGCAAACTAGAGTATAAAAAGGAATGGGTTCTTAATAAAGTGGTGATTAGCCTTCTGATTGCTTTTGGAGTCCATGTCATCTCTGACTCAATGGTGACATCACCCCATTATAATTTTATTGATATTAGTCAGTGTAAGTTTAGAGTTATCTTTTGTAGTACTTATTTAGATTTAGAGAATACTACAATGAGTAGCAGTATTAACCTCCTTGCTAAATACACATAGTAAAGCATTAAGGAATACATGTTATCATAGAGATTTGTGCTAAGTAAAAGAATTTACTAATTTTCTAGAAAAGGGGGGAATAAGACACTGGGGGTTCAGAAAATTAACTTAGAGTAGAAATTAATTTTCAGATTTAGATGAAGTGTGCAGTTTTTTTTAGTCTGTAACTTGCTGTGGTTGAAGAGGTCTGCAGAGATCGACAGAAGAATGCAAGACTCTGATAAGAACAGTTTTCCCAAACAAGGTGGAAGGAATGTGAGCTTCCAAACTGGAGAGAGATAAGAAGGGCCCCTTGGACCTTGAAATTAAAAGCAGACCAAAACTGAGGCTGCCAAGATACCAGGGAGACAGATGAACAGATGACCAGAGAGCTTTCTGTGCAGGACAAGAAGGACTGATAAGGACTAATGTTAATGTGAAGCGGGGCTAGTAAATTAATATGCATGGACCTATTGCAAAACTTAATGCATATGCAACAGGTTAGGGGACAAAGGGGGGGGTCTGAACTCTCTAGGAGCGAACATGTTCTTTGAGGAGCTATCCCACATGCGCCCAGGACCGAATTAAATACATACCTACTATACAACTTTTAAGAGTTGTGGAGTTTTTTTCCACAAATCAAATGGACGGCAGAGAAGGAGTTGACTCTCGGGGTCTGTGATGCTGGAATGACCCCAAGATTGTAAAAGTCCTTGTTTCCTAGCCTGTGCAGCCAAAGAATGAGTCTGAAATGTGTAGGATCGAGTTTTCAAGGTTGTTTATTTTTCCTTATCTATAACATTGTTTCTCTGACCTGCTGAGGTCCGTCTAGCAAGGAAGCCATGGCAATCTGCTCTGCCCTCTGAGGCGGTGTTTACCTTTTATACCAAAAACTACGTGTACTATGTTTACAATATCGTGCCAGTACCTATCATTTATGTTGGACAGTGTGTCTCTACCTTAAACCAATAGAAAAATGTCACCATCACAGCAAGACATGGAGGACAAGAAGAAGGAGAAGAAGGCTAGGACACGCCCAAATTCCTCCATCTTGTACCCCTGAATCACATTCTAAAAATCCCCAAATTCTACTTTTTCACCCTGTGTCAATTCACCTGCCACATACTCAAACCCTTGTGGCTTGTAATTCCTCATACAGAGTTGGCAGCTTTTCCCACAGGCTAGAATCGAAGCCACAGGTGTTTTTGACTTTGTGCCAAAGTCTCCAAGCCCCCTGCCAGGGTCTCGAGATAGCCAGGGCAGCCAGAGGGGTGTCCTGGACTCCGACAGTTGACTGACAAAACTTTGGGAGGGGCTAAGGGTATAAAAGGCAGAGCATCCATTTTGTAGAGGAGCACGTGGCTGATAGTCACAGGGGCTCCCAGCATCGTAATTTTTCCTTATTTAGTCCTTTTGTTGTATTTTTTTATTAAGGTTTAATAAACCTTTAAAATTTTAAAAGTAAGCAGCCGTTTCTGACAGGAGGCAATACTTCTGCCACTTCCTTGTGGCCGATCCCATCCCCTCTGTCCCAGGGGACCCCTTGGACCCTGAGGTTTATTCCTCCAGGGTTGTAAAACTCTGCCATCATTTTTGCCTTTTCCTCATCCCTTTTTATATACACTTGCTCTATCTTTCTGACCAGTTCATCCAAAAGACTTAATCTGTCCTTCCTCTAGTCCCCCCTGCTACTGCCTGTGGGTACTCGTTTTCCCACATTTCAAAACAATTTATTTTTCCAGTTAACCAAAAAAAAAAAATCTTTAAAAGGAAAATCTTAATCCTTCCACATATAATTTGCATTTTCCAAATATTCCTTCTTCCTCCTCCCTGTGCTTACTCTTCTCACTACACACTGTATGCTAGAGCTGGTCCCTGTCCTTCTCCAGTGTCCTAACACGCCCCCCCCCCACCCCGGCGCTTCCAGCCGGCACAGCTGGCAGCATCACAGGTGGCCAGGGTGTTCCACAGCCTCATGGGGACCAGCGACCACTGCTGCCCCTGCCCTGGGGATCGTGGGGTCAGACACTGCCCGGTGCTAAGCCCCGGCTGCCCCATAGCCCCCACAGGCCCCCAGCACATGCTCCCGGTCCTGCACCTCTGAGCCCAGTCCTGCCACTCCTTGTCTCAGCCATATCTCTCCATACTCCCCTTCAACCAATCCTTTTCCAACACACCAACACTATCTGTCCATCTCCTGTTGTCGAGACCCCTTCTCAACTCCCCTTTTTGCCCCCCCAGGCATAGATTGTTGAGACCCTTTCTTGACTTTCCCTTATTGCCCCCTTTGAGCATCCATGTCTTTAATTACTTCTGGGAGAATGTGTAAACCAGCTCCACATTCCTCCAAGGGATTCTTCGGAGATACTTTTGGATCACCATCCTTTTTGCCAGGGCCCCTTCCTGGACTTAACTTTGCTACCCCCCCCCCCCCCCATTGGTGCCTTGTTTTACCTGTGCTACCCTCCATGGGTGCCCTCTCAGGTTTACTCCATGAAGGTCCCCTTTTACTCACTGGTGAGATTTTCAGTGGTCATTCCCTGTGGACTCTTCACAGACCCTCCTAGTCTGCCACTCATCTGTCTCTTGGACAGTCTCAGGAACCCAATCAATCGCCTGGTGTTGGCTGCCGCCAAGGGGAGCTGATCACCAAAACTGGGTGAAGCGCACCTTCAGCTCTGCTCGTTGCGCCCCACCCCCAGACAGTGGAAATATTAAATCCACAAATTTAAAATTAATCCACAAACACCAGAGGTTTATATCCAAAAAGGAGACAGAGGAGTCCTGTAACTTTATTTGAATAAAGGAAGAGATCATGAACATTTCCCCTGGGGTCTCTCAAATTGTTAGAGGATGCAGCCTCCTTTTTATCCTAATTTCCCAGCTGCAATTTATTCTCTTTCCCCATTGGCTGAGGTACTTCAGAGGTGCAGACTTCCTGAATCGCCTAATACCTAAGACCCCCTTCTAATGTATACCCCCCCTTTTCTTTTCCTTGTGTGAATCAGTGGAATTCCTATGGAATTTATGACTCTTCCCATTGTTTCTTTCATCTCTCAGTATCTAATTTTATTTATCAGGAAACCAACCGTTTGTAAAGACAAATCTCTCATTCCTTGCATCAATTAGTGGAATCCTTCTCATTGTTTCTTTTATCTCAGTATCTAGTTTTACCTACCAGTGGACATACAGTTTGTCTGTAAAGACAAATTCCTTTCATTCCTTTCATCACTAAAACAATGAACTTTCAGCATCTACTTGGGAGCTGGGCTACCGCGGCCCCACCCCCACAGTTCTTTTGCCACTGTTCCGAGTTTTCACTACATTGAAGCCCTGCACCCCCTGCCCTTCCAGGGCAGCCCACTGTTCCAGCCCTGCCCTGACGCTCTGCGGTTCCAACTACAGTTGCCAAGTTTCTGATGCATCTCATGTACCACTCTGGAGCTGTTGGCATATGAATGCGAGACTCACAAGCTGAGAACAAAATTAATCTGTTTATTGCAGAGTTAAGATAATACTTATACACTTAGTGTGAGAATCTTTGTTCACTCCTTCACACATGCAACCCAGTTGCAGGCCTGTAATAAATCTGTTGTCCCAACAGTTTGTTAGTTTCCTCAAAGTTTGCAGGCTTTAGAAGAAACAGGATGCCTTTCCTGTTCTCAGATAGTGTTTAATCTTTCTTTCGTGCTTCCCAGGAATTTTCTGCAGTGTCAGGTGTCGCCGCAGGCCCCCAGCCAGGTAATAATTAGCATTGACTCCATGATTGCAGAAGGCTGATCAATTGCTTTATTATTATCATCCTATACTATATTATACTATACTATTGTCATGGGTTGGTGCTGGCGCAGTGCCAGTGCACCCATGAAAATATATTTTCCTCAAATGGCTACTGTGAGATGTGACCACAGACAGAGCAGAGCAGGGTCAAGCTTAGAAATAAGAAAAAAAAACTTTATTAACCTATACTACAATAAAAGGAACACACAGGAAACAGAATGAAAACCTTCCAAAACATTCCTCCTCCTCCCACCCAATTTCCACCAAAGCACAGTGAGACAAAACCTTGGATTCTCAATCAAGTTACCACCTCTCAGATAATCAATTCTCAGTCCATCAGGTCAGAGAGGAGTCTCTCTTGTACCATAATCTTCCACAGGAAACACAGTTGAAATCTCTCATGTTTCCATGTCACACATGGCACCTCTCGGTGAAAATCTGTCATCGTGACATCCTCCTTCCATGTACAGTGCTCTCACCACCGTCCATGGACCAAAACTGCTTATAGGGTTCCTTTTAAGGATGCTTTGCCAAGTACCAAAAAACAACAATCTCTCATTTTGGGACAACAGTCCCCCCCATTTTTCCTCCCCTGGGGCTGAGGGTCTTGAGAACAGAGATCTTCTTTTTCCCTGAAGACAGAGGGCAGCACCACATCCTCCTCATCTTTCTCTGTTCACATCACTCCTGCACATGACGTCACTGCAGCAGGTCACTCTCACTCCTGCACTGCCAGTCACTGAAGCAGGTCACTCTCACTCCCATCATTCTCTTGGCTCAAGCCATTGCATCCCCCTAAATGCAGTCTCTGGGTTACAGGAAAATTGGTTCAGTCTATGGCTACGCAAGAAAAAGTCCAGCCAAAAGCCACTCCAACATCTCCTCCCACCTAGGATTCTTTCACATCTTCTTCTGACATCTCAGACCCCAGGCCATCTCTCTTCTCTTTCAGAGCAAGGAGGATTAATGTTTCACAGTTTTCTTTATACAAGAAGGGGTTAAAAACTCACTTCCTTGTCAACCTATGACAACTATTAAGAAATTCAGTAACCCATCCAGCCAGTCCAATACAGCTTTGACCTAATTGGTCAATCAATCCAAACACCATCCAGTGTCCAATTAAGAAATCACCCTTTGGCAAACAAATTTCCATTACACATTCCACATGCACAGAAGAGCAGGTGCAACAAGTGGAGATAAGAATTTTCTCTCATTCTTTTCTCTGATTTTCTCACAGCCTTCCCTGGGAAAATGACTGAGAAAGTCTGTGCCTGCTCTCTGTGGTCAGATATTTTTTTATTTTATTTTATTTTATTTTATTTTATTTTATTTTATTTTATTTTATTTTATTTTATATTTTATTTTATTTTATTTTATTTTATTTTATTTTATTTTATTTTATTTTATTTTATTTTGTCCTAGGTTGACTGTATGATGCTTTTATCCCCAATCGTCTGTTCTGTTTACGCTGAATAATAAGTTTTGCACCTTTAAGACTTGTTCCAGGAGTGAAGGGAGAGAGAAGAAGAGCGAAGTTTGTTTTCAGAAAACTGCACTCAGTCCTCCACATTCCTTCTCCCGGACTGTGTTGTCTGCAAACGGACAGACAACGAGACAGAGCTCTCCTTTTGCTTTTTAGTTAGTTTTAGCTAGCTGAGGCAAAAAAGTTCCCTGGACTGTAGTTTTTTCTTTTTCTTTAGACCTGCTCAAACTGCTCTGGACTGAACAACCAGAAGAGCACTGGCAGCTCGCACCTGTGGCCCAACGGGCCGGGCCTGGGCCACGGCATTTCCTGTGCTAGATGGACAGATAAGAGACTGAGTGAGCCGAGCTGCAGCCCGGGCAGGGGGGGGGATTTTTTTTCTGAGTTTGTCTCTCTTTTAAAGCGGCAAGAAATTTTATTGTTTAATATTGTTTAGGTTTTCTTGTTTAATAAACAGTTTTTTCCACTTTTCTCCAGGGAAGTATTTTTCCCCAAACTGGTTGGGGGGAGGGGCCAGTTGAATCTGCCTTCTAGAGGAATCCCTTTGGGGATTCTCTCCCAAATTCACCTTAAACCAGGACATACACATTCCACATGCGCACAACAGCAGGTGCAACAAGTGGAGATAAGAATTTTCTTTCATTCTTTTCTCTGATTTTCTCACAGCCTTCCCTGGGAAAATGCCTGAGAAAGTCTGTGCCTGCTCTCTGTGGTCAGAGAGCTGCTGCCACAGTCAGACATTGCTGTTTCCTTTCATCTCCCCCTTTTTTTATTTTATTGGGGTTATAGATAAGGCTAAGGTAACCATGACTTGTTTTTGCCTGCTTTTAACAGCTCTGGTTATATTAAAAAGGACAAGACAGAAGATAAAAAACTATATAATTGCCAGACAACTCAGTCCAATGAAAATCCAAACTTGTAAATTTATCCCAGAAAACCAATTTTTTTTTTGATTTAGCCAAGAAAGATCATTTTTTCAGATCTGTCAACACCTTTTGTTCCTGCAGAGTTTGTAAAGTTCTGAGTTGATCTTTTAATTGAGTGTTGTTATAGATAGGTAATGAGATGATTGGCTCTTGCAATTAAGGGATGAATATTGTGTGTATATTAAGAGAGGCTTTATTGATGTATAGTTATGTTATTGTGATTTGTTATTTAGATGTCCTCTGTTCTCCCCATAGTCTCCTTTCCCCCCCTCTGTATTGTTGCCACTAGACAGCCTAGGTTGTGTAGAACAGGTAGAAAGAAGGCGTGTACATATACCCCTTGACTGGGGCAATTAGGAATGGAAAAGCTTGTTGCTAGGGAGGTGTGGCATGACAACACCTGACCCTCCAATCAAGTTGCAAGAAAGCAGTCTCCACCAATAAATGGCAAAGAAGACTTAACTCACAGACTTTGGGAGGGGCCAGGGTTGGCTGATGCAACTCCCAGGGGTATAAAAGGCGAAGCATCCATCTTGAAGACGAGCCAACCATGTGGCAGGTAGCCACGGGGAGGGGGCGGGGTCCCAGGCCTGTTTATTTTTATGTAGTCCTTTTGTTGTATTTTTGATAAGTTTAATAAACTTTTTTAATTTTTTTAAAGTGAGAAGTCATTTCTCACAGTGTGAAGTGATTGTATATTCTGTTCTAAGGATTTATCAAAAGCCCCTTGAAGGTGGTTTTTAACTGTCTCCCAATTCTGTTCCATGTCATTCCATGGAAGAGGAGTGATACATAAAGAATTATGGATATGTTCCCAATCACAGTGCTGGGATAGGCAAGCTTTTTGGGCCTCAAATCTCTCGCCTGCCCATAAAAGAGCACTTTCCAAGGCATCTAATCTAGCCATTATTTCTTTATCAATGTTTTCTTGTGTTTGCAATTCTTTTGTGGTATTAGTTAAAGCCTGTCCCACAGTATGGACAGTTTGAATGGAATGAGTTAAGGCAGCAACATCCACAGAGACTGTGGTTAATATTATTATGGCAGAAACAATTACAAAGATTAACCCAAACTTACTCATTTGTATTTCCTCTTGGACTAGTCAAGCCAATTGAGAGAGACCATCCTGTCCTTCCCAAATCTGAGTCAGATTTACAGGTACCCAAATTTCAGATATTCTTTTAAATGGAAGGACAGAATAGTTACGCATATCTTCATAGGTTATACATTATTTGAAAACAAACGAATCAGCAGATAAAAATTCAAGCAATTTCTATAATCTATAGAAAAATCATTAACTAAAGCAAAAACATAGAGGTGTGAAGTACAAGTCATTAGTAATTGTTCCTCTTGCAGTGTTAAATTAGCAATTGTAGCATTCTTATCCAATTTTACTTGGCATATCCTATTGCCAAAAGCAGGTAACAACATTTTCCACAACTGTTTGTGCACATGGGATTGATTATTACCTAAATAATATTGAATTAATGATCTGGCCATCCCACCATCATGCCAAACAGTACTGCGGTTTGCCTTCTGGGATAAGAGAATGGTTGCATTGGTCCCACTTTCTTTAAAGATACCCTGTGGTTCCCAATCAATTACCCTCCCATACTGTAAGAATTGTTGTTGTGGCCGTTGTCCTATATATGATGTCTGTTCCAAACGCCATATATTAGAGATGAGTGTAAAGCGACATTTCAGGAAATGAGGTGGAGTGGCATCCACAGATTTGTTGTAGGTAGACAGAATGGACGGCAATGTAATAACAGTCAATTTTCTTGCATTCTCTGAGTGTAAATATATTAAATATAATTGCATGGAAAAGTTAGCACAAGGTAAAGAGGCAACTGTTTGATTCCATGTTAAGCATATAAGCAGTAAATCAGTAACAAAAGTAGTATTAATACTGTATGTATCTACAATATACTGATCCAGGGGAGGAAGCCAAGTTCCTCCTACCCATTCCATTCCATTGTTGCTGAGGGGAGACTCTGGATCTCACCAGGTCAGAGGGCAAAACAACAGAGGTTGAATGATGTGTGCCCAGTAGATTCTCCCTTCTGCCATTTGATAGCAATACAGGAGAAGAAAGACTACAAGGTTCATTGTTGTCATCCTTGTCTGGGTTTGATGTATCTCACCAGGAGCCAATATGGTCCTGTAGGTAAAGAAACACACCCATAACTTCTTCCCCAAGCTAACAATGGAACTGGACCTTTCCACTGACTGCTATGTACATCCTTGTGTATGTAACTTCTGGGTAAACTCCTTCTCCATCAGCAGTCTGGCCCAGGAGCCTTTTATGTACAGTTAAGTTGTCTCTACTGGAGAGATTAAAAAAATTTAAAACATAGGTTGCTTTGTCAAGCTGCTCTTGAGGAAGCATTCCTATTGGGTTCCCTCTCTTTTGTTTTTGTAGCTTGTTTTTCAATGTATAATGTGCCCTTTCGACTATGGCTTGCTCTTTTGGGGAATGGGCAATACCTGTGATTTGTTTGATACCCCAAGTATGGAAGAATTCTTGTGTTTTATGACATGTATATATGGGTCCATTATCTGTTTTTATCTGTTGAGGGATACCCATTGTGCTGAAGGCATGGAGCCAATGTCAGGTGGCATCTCTTGATTTCTCACCCTTGTGTGCTGTTGCTACCATGAATTGTGAAAAGGTATCAATAGAAACATGGATATATTTAAAAGTCCCAATACTCAATATGTGTGTTACATGTTTGCCAAATGTCATTAGGTTTCAGCCCTCATGGTTGAAACCTAACTCATTAGATTGCCACGTACCTAATGTTTGTGGCAAAGAAAGTGCTGACGTGAGCAAGTACTCACTATATCCCGTGCTTGTGGCAAAGTTAGAACGAATTGTTCTTGGGCATTTTGATGGTAGAAATCATGAGAAAGTTTTGTCTGCCCTAACTTTTGTGGTATAGTGACTATCATGGCAAGGGCATCTGCCCTCACATTAGTGACACTATCAGTCCAGGCAGAGTGGTGTGTGACCTAAGATGCAAAATGTAATAGTCATGAGACCAGTGAAGTAAAAAGTTGTACAGTGGTTAATAACACAAAAATATCATTGTTAGAGACTTCCTTCAGGAATGAGTGCTCAGTTCTCTCAATGATTCCTGTAACATAAAGAGAATTACAAACAATATTAATAGGTTCCTGTGAAAAAAGGTGAAATGCTTCTACCACAGCTGCCAGTTTGACTAGCTGGGTAGATCCAGGTTGAAAGGTTATCGAATGTTCCCACTGTCCCATATCATTTTTCCACAGGGTGACAGCATTGTGTGTCTTTCCTGATCCATCAGTGAAAAGTCTTTGCATCAGGCATTGGAGTTTTTGCTTGTAGTCATCATTGTTGACAGGGGAGTTCCTGGATTGTATCAGGGCATGTCGAGGAATTGTGTGAAAAAAATTGTCCATTACAGTCTGCAAGAGCAATTTGAAATGACGGTGAATCCCTGAACAGATTCTCCAATTCCACTGCAGTAATAGGGAGATGTGTGGCTGCTGGATCATATCCTGTCAGGCTCTGGCCACTTCCAGTTGTTGGTCTATTGTAGTAGCAATTAGTTCTGCTTTAAATTGTTCTGAACCAATATTAGCACATGCCTTGATATAATCAGATAGGTCAACATCAGCATGATTACTAATCAGGTCCAGGGCTTTTTTACAGTTATTGTTAGCATTTTCATAAGCAAGAGATTTTAAGACAGCATCAGCTGCTTCCTGAATGTCAATTTGCCAGCTAAAGGCAGATTACAATTGATCAATAAAGGTGATATATGGTTCTGAGGCCCCTGCCTGTCCTAGATTGCAAGGCAAGATGTATTCTATTTGCCATCTGTTGGATGTGTGGCAGTTATCTTCTGTTAATTGGGTAGTTTTCTTTATCTCTTCCACAAACCAATCCTCCCTCCGGGAAGACATCTGCTGTTAGTGGCCTATTGAATGTCACTGCATGACTGATACAAGTTACAGCATCCCATTGTGAGATGCTTTGCCCAGAGGGAGGAGCCAAGCATTCCTAACTGGATATAATCTAAGTTTTTGGGACACTAGACTCAGCCTTTCCACTGGATTCCCAGAGGAACAGCTGGGTCTTTGGACTGGACCTTCAGAGGAAGATTACACTCTTCTACAAGACCACTGCTCCAACAGAGCCACATCTACCACTCCAGGAGGACTGCAGCCATTCCAATTTAGACTGCTACCAACACCCTGACCAAAACGGTGTCAGGTTGTATTCTGACTCTGTCCGTGGTTTTTCTTTTGAATTATTACATGCATTTTGGTTTTTTTCCTTCCTTTTCCTAATAAATTGTATCTCTGACTTGGCGTCTCTCACTGGTTTTGCATTCAAACTAGAACATCATTTTCGCGCCCAACGTGAGGCTGAAAGGTGTCGCACTTCAACAGGAAATAACTCACACACACCTCTCAAGATGCAAAAGAGGGAAAAGAGAGGAAGTTTATTCCTGACCTCGCAATATATAGAATTCCAAAAGTAACAGTGGATTGGAGGATCAAATTGCCACCTCTCCAACCACACTGGCCAAACCAACAGTCCAGCAATTCTCTCCTTCCACAAGGAAGAATGCAAAAGAATCATTATTTACATGACAGTGCGTGAGAAACTCCAGTAGAAATATGTAAACATCAGAAGGCATAGGAAAATTTCAGAAGAACTTTAAAAGTTTTAAAAGAACAGGGCAACAGCAAAGTACTGAGAAAAGTCAGAATTACAATTTTGTATTGTAGAAGGTACCTATTCATTATGATGCTTAACATGCTTTCATGGGTCTTATACCTAGCTCTTTATATTTTCCCACACATGGGGAATTATCTGGTGATTGTAATGCTCATGTGTAGTCCAGGGTATGGTATGAGAATTGCTTTATTGGTCTATTATGTCTATTGCATTATAACCTCTGAGGCAATGAACATGATTCGGAATATGTACTCAATTCTGTTTGCTTGTCCTAATCTAGGCTGCTACATGTGGGGCCTCAATAATCGCACCCAGCCCCTGGGGGGAGGGGTTAAAGAATTATTTTTTCCAATCTTTCAGGCTTCACACAGCAGTTTTTGAAAATGTTGAGTTCCCTCTGGATGCCAAGGACAGCATAATGTTGTTAGTTCTGCTTTGTCTTCTCTGCACAGTCTGCAACATGCTTAGAAACAAAACACTACATAGTGTGATGCAATGTCTTCTTGAGGAAGAAGAAAAGAGAAGCAAAGAAACAGCTTCCTTGTCCGTACAGAATGCCACAGAGGAGAAAAGAATCAAATGCAATACAACAGCATCCATGTCTACGCAGACTGTCACAGAGGAGGAAGGAACCAGAAGCAAAACAACAGCATCCGTGTCTACGCAGAATGTCACAGAGGAAGAAATCAAAAGCAAAGCAACAGTGTCTGTGTCTACACAGACTGTCACAGAGGAGGAAGGAAGCAAAAGCACCGGCAGCATCTCCACACAAACCGTCACCGAACCAGAACAGCCTGAAGCAGTAGCAGTTGCCCTTGTTCAGAAGAAGAAATCAAAGAGCAAATCAGTCTGCATAGTGACTGAAGGGGATGCGACAGGACCTTCGCACCCAGCGGAAGAGACAGAGACAGAAATCATCACTCGCTCTCTATCCCTGGGTGAGCTGCGTGACCTGCGGAAGGAATTCACCCGCCAGACGAACGAGTCCATCCTGACCTGGCTGCTCCGCATCTGGGACGCTGAAGGCAATGACACCATTCTGGATGGAAGTGAGGCCAGGCAACTGGGATCACTGTCCTGGGATGTGGTCACTGACCAGGGGATCAGGAGAACACAAGAAACTCTCAGCCTCTGGCGGCGACTGCTGACAAGTGTGAGGGACAGATACCTTTGTAAAGAAGACCTCCAGGTGCACCAAGGAAAATGGAGCACAATGGAACAAGGTATCCCATGCCTGAGGGAATTGGCTGTGCTGGAGATAATTTTCTCAGAAGACAAGAGATTTCCTAAGAGTCCAGATTCTGTCCAGTGCACTGTAGCAGTCAGAGGCCCTGCAAGGCCTCCATGGCGGTCACTAGCCTAAGATAAGAAATGCAGAGTCATGATGAGTGGAACAGAGCTGCCGCTCTTCCGCACATCAGACCCCTGTTATCTCCCTCTAAGGCTATAGGTCGTATTCTCCTTGACCCCAGCCATTGGACAATTTCCAATTCCCTAACAGCCTACGTAAACCCATACCTTTGCCCTGTTCAGCAGAAGAACTGTCACTGGAACCCTTTGCAGAAGCTGCCAATAAAGACATCTCCGCAGAACTCCACACAGCCTTCACCTCTCTCCATCCCTGCGTCTGCCGAGGCACTTTGCGAGCACAGAGCTGAAATCACTAAGAGCTGAAATCACTAGAGCTGAAATCACTCCACAAGTGCGTGCTAAAGATGCCCGCGGCTCGGAGCTAGCTGGGGGGCCCAGACAGGCTGTGCCTCATCAGCACAGTGCTATCCGGGACACCTACGGCGGCTGCTGCCTCGGGGGCCAGACGGACCCCCGGGACTCCAGACCGCGATAGTGCACATCGCAAATGTGGTTGAGATTTGCATGGCTTGGACCAGAGATGTACTCCCGTTACCAGGCAACACTGCAATGGAGAGAAGGCGAGGACAGGGTGGGAGTCTTGGTCAATAAATTAAGAATTTGCGAGGACACTATCACCGCCCCATTTCGTACCCATGTCTCGTCTGTGGAAAGAAGGTTAGCTGAGCAAGTCTGGAGCTTGATTGAAGAGAGCCATCAAAAAGTAGAAAAGGAACTTAAAGAAGAAGTCTACCACATCTCACCAGAACCATCAAGAGTCTCTGCCATTAATAGCCAGCATTCCCCAGCCAAGGAGAAAGAATACACTCCATGAGGTAACCTCTAGTTTTTTCTTCAAGAACATATAAAAAACATGAGAATGTAGGATGAAAAACCCACCTCCTCCTATGCAGCCCGAGTACGTGAACTAAAAAGAGGAATGCCAAACACAAGAAGCTCATCTAGAATCAATGCTGCTCCAGTCTCTCACACACAGAATTCCAGACAATATAGGAATGATGGTATAACTGATCCTCTTGAAGGAACCTCAGGAACCTCTTTACAGGAAGAGAGCAATGTGTACTAGGACAAGGAATAGAGGGGCCCTGACTCTAGCCAGGTAGAGGACAGGGACAATCAGATCTATTAGACTGTGTGGATCCGATGGCCTGGCGCATCTGATCCACAAAAATATACGGCTTTAGTTAACACCGGTACGCAGTGTACCCTGATACCATCAGGGTATGTAAGGGAAGAATCCATTTCTATTTCTGGAGTTACAGGAGGATCCCAGCAGCTGACTGTATTGGAGGCCGAAGTGAGTTTAACTGGGAACGGGTGGCAGAAACACCCCATCGTGACTGGCCCTGAGGCCCCATGTGTCGTTGTTGAGGCGGTCACGACACAAAGCAGAGACATTAAGCAGTCTTCTGATGGCAACTCTTTATTACAGAAATGGCTGACCTTTTATACACTTTCTAATTGTTTATACTTCTTCTACCCTAACTATTGGCCACAATAATTCAACATAACACCATTGGTGAAAAGTAATAGTGACTTCAGCTAACTTTCTTGTCCAGCTGCAAAGTTCCCTCCTTATCTTTCTTCAATTCCTCTCTTCTCTTGGTCTCCTTGGTAACAGCCTTGAAGAGAGCTCCTTATCAGCTTCTTCTTGCTTCTCAGCTTCTTCTGGCTCTTTTAGCTAACTGGCCTGCTGTTAGCCCCTTCCACAATTCCCCCTTTTTGTTTTTGAACTGTAAATACAGCTGCTATGGATTTTTGCAGGGCCCTTTGCAAAAATCCAAGCAGACAGGGGAAACACAAACAACAATCACAACCATCAACAAAAATTAACATTCCCATTCTTAACACATTCATTCCCACCTTTCATCCATCTATAAGTGCTTTTAAATTTAACTACTCTGTCCTATCAAGTTATATGTCTAATAAACTATAACTACCCAAACTGCTCAAAAGAAAATCCTGATAAGTGCAAACCAAACCCACATCCTTTAATTACTATGAAAACACATGAAGACTGATCAGACACATGTCCTGATATATGGCCTTAGCCAGTGTCATCCGCATGTTCTGCTTCAGCTGTGGAACCATCCATTCTATTCCTTCCTGCACGCTCCATATAAGGTTTAATACAGTGAGCAGGAACCCATCAAGGACCATTGTCTGTCAAAACACAAGCATAACCTCTCCCCCAGGTTATTAGTTCCACTGGACCAGACCACATACCAGTAATTAAATCATTAACCCATACCTTAACATTTCTATGAAAATCTGGTTGCTTAGAATTCAAAGAGGAAAAATGGTAAAAAATTGGAGAGAACTGTGAGTCAGGTAGGGGACACAAAAAATTTAACACATAAACAGCTTTATCTAATCTCACTTGAGGTGACTCCTGTTGCATTCCCCCTTTTTGTTTCTGAACCTGACATTTAAGAAGACCATGAGCCCTTTCGATGATCGCTTGGCCCATGGGAACATGTGGAATGCCTGTTGAATGTTCAATGCCTCAAGCACAAAAGAATGCTTGCATTTTCCGTGAAGCGTATGCTGGGCCATTATCTGTTTTTCTGTGACATGGAACACCTAGGATAGAAAAGGCATGATAAAAATGATGAATAACATCACGAGTTTTCTTCTCCTGTGAATGCTGAAGCAACCATTGCATGAGAAAAGGTATCCACTGTAACATGAACATACTTAAAGCAACCAAATTCTGGCACTTTTGTAACATCAGTTTGCCATTCCTCTAAAGCAGATAGACCCCTAGGGTTGGTACCATAATATTGAGAAACATGAGTCATGTGACAGTCAAGGCAAGAAGAAAGAATTGATTTTGCTTCACCAGGAGACAATTTAAATTGCTGCTGTAAAGCTTGAGCACTCTGATGGAAAAATTGATGAGACAAAACTGCCTGCTGCAACACATTAGGTACAGTTTTGATTGCAGCAGCAGCTACTAGGGAATCTACATAAGCATTACCTTCAACAAAAAATCCAGGCTACGAATGTGTGGCTACAAATATGCATAATGAAATAAGGATGTTTTTGAGCACAAATAACTGTCCATAACTTCACTAACATGGTAAATAAGGGTTTCTCTTGAATATTATACAACACTGCTTGATCTAAATGTTTAACTACATGAGCAACATAAATGGAATCAAGTAACTATATTTACAGAATCAGAAAATAAAGAAAAAACCAAAAGAACAGCACAAAGTTCAACCAATTGAGGAGATCCTTGCTGAATCATTGTCTCATACTCCCAGTGATCATTCTTTTTCCAGGCCACAGCGGCCTTTCCGGTTTTCCCTGATACATCTGTAAAAATTGTTATACCTTCCACTGGAACAGGAGAACAAATTAGCCTCCCTTCAAAAGGGATCTCCTTGGTCAGTTTTAGAACAGGATGAGAAGGCAAATGGTATTTTATTTGGCCTGTAAAACCAGATAAGGCAGATTGCAACTCATGATTATTTTGAAAGCACCATTCAAAATACCACTGTTGTAGAGGTATCACAATGGTCACAGGGTCGTATCCCAGAATGTCATGACAACGCTTGTGACCTTAGATGATAATATCTGCAAAACGCTCCTAAAGTCCTGGAGCTGTTTTCTGAGATCTGAAAGATAAAAATATCCATTCCAAAATATGCAGTTGGTCTTCCCAATTATCACTCCATTGACACAGTATTCCACATGGTATTTCATGGTCCTTCAAAATAAACAGTTGGACACCAACAGAGGTATATATTCTGTTAACAAATTTGTGTGCTAAAGCTAATTCAATTTCTTCTAAAGTCCTCTTTGCTGCTGGAGTCAATTGCCTCTCATCAGTAAAGGAAGTGATCCCCAATAGCAAATCAAACAATGGTTGCATCTGATAATTAGTTATGCCTAAATATGATCGAATCCAACCTATTGCACCAACCAATTTCTGTACATCAGTAACAGTTTTAACATCAATGTCTAATTTTACAGGTTGAGGCATAACTTGAGTGTTAGTCACCAACATACCTAGATATTTCCAAGGCATGTGTTCCTGCACTTTCTCTGGGGCAATAATCAGACCAAAGGCTTTCAAATTTGTCACAGCACATTCTTTAAGAGCTGATAACTGTTTTTTGTTGTCAGATGCCAACAAGATATCATCCATATAATGATAACAATAACAGTTATTAAATTGCTCCCGCACTTTTGACAAGGCCTGTGCCACGAACCATTGGCAAATAGTTGGTGAGTTTTTCATACCTTGGGGGAGTACTCTCCATTGATATCTTTTATTGGGTTCAACATGATTTGTGGAAGGCACAGTAAAAGCAAATTTTTCTTTGTCTTGCTCAGCCAATGGAATAGTAAAGAAACATTTTTTCAAATCAGTGACAACTATTTGCCATTCCTGTGGAATCATTGTGGGTGTAGGAAGGCCTGGTTGTAAAGCTCCCATTGTTGCCATTACAGCATTTATCTGCCGTAAATAATGTAAAAGTCCCCATTTTCCTGACTTCTTTTTTATTACAAAAACAAGGGTATTCCAGGGACTGAAAGATTCTTCAATATGTCCCGCTTGCAATTGTTCCGTAACTAATTCTTGCAGGGCAGTAAGCTTTTCGGTAGTAAGGGACCACTGATCAACCCAGACAGGTCTATCCGTCAACCATGTCAAGGCTACAACTGGACGTTCACCGCCCTGCATCACAGTGGCCCCTATTAAAAATCCGTTGTAATTTTGACATCCCATTGAGATAAGCAATCTCGTCCCCACAAACTTTGAGGAGCCTCGGCAACATAGGGTCTGATGTTAGCTTGTTGGCCATCAGGATGTTTCACATTAATTACAATGGCTGACAAGCCACCTGTTGTAGCACCACCCAACCCCATGAGTCCAGAACTTGCATGAATGAGAGGTCACGACTGAGGTCAACAAAGTTGCGAAAGTATTGTAACATCTGTTCCAGTGTCAATCAAACCTGTTACCAATATGGTTCCTGGACAATATCCACTGGCTGTGAGGATGCATGTCTTTTCTGGACGGTTTTCTGTTACTTTCTCAGTCCAGAGCACTCGAGGTACTCCTGTTGATCCAAAACTTCCTGTGCCGCAACTTCGGTCCACTGTATTGGGAACAGAACTCACAAAAGGTACGAGTTGAGCAATGCAAGTTCCTTTCTGAATGGTGACAGGGGGGTCATCAATTGATACCATAACATGAATCTGTCCTAAATAATCAGCATCAATAAGTCCTAAATACACATGAATACCTTTAAGTGTAGTACTTGATCTTCCTATCAAAAATGCACTTAATCCCCGTCCTATTTGGCCATAGTCATCAAGGGGCACTTTGCATATTTCTTTGGTCAAAATAGTTACTGTGTCGGTGGTGGGTATATCAATCCCTGCGGACCCACTTGTTGCCCCTGAGTATTGTTCCCAAATGGGTAGCTTTGCAGTACTGGGAAGGCCCATAACTGTTGCTGTGGTTGTCGGGGTATTTGTGTCCCCACGTGCCCTTTCGCACTCTTCTTCCTGTTTCCCTGTAACAGCTGACCATTTGCATGATATTTACTCCTACATTGTTTAGCATAGTGCCCAATTTTTGCACAACGATTGCACGTAACACTGCTGCTTGCATTTGACTTAGATGTTATTTTCTGGGTATTGCACTGTGCCCTTACGTGCCCTTGCTGTCCACAATTATAACATTTTGATGGAGGCCTTAGAACTGCAGCAAGAACTGCCATTTTATGCGCTACTGAACCAATTTTTGAGCAAGCAGTAACCATTTCAGGCAATGTGGGTTCCCCAGGCAAGGTATCAATAATCTTTCTGCAGTCTGGGTTTGCATTTTCTTTTGCCAATTGTATACACAATCTATGTCGCAAAGGTTCATCATCTACCTGTTTTTCAATAGCTGCAGCAAGCTTTTCCACAAATTGCAAAAATGGTTCTCTCATTCCTTGTTACATAGTAACGTATCTCTGTTTTGGAGCTGCCATTTCCATTGTTTTAATTAAAGCACACATGCCTATTTGCTGAGCTTGTGTCAAAATTGAAGGATCCCACCTTGCCTGTAAATCTGGGTTGGCAAAAGGCCCAGTGCCCAATAAGACATCAACACCCACAGCATGACAAGGGTCATGCTGAGGCAGCTGCATATTTGTTAAAGCTGTACGTTCAGCCCCTCGTCTCCAAGTTTCTCGAAACACACCATACTGTACTGGTTGGAATAAAATTGTAGCAAGATGCATGATGTCATAAGGTGCAAGCATATCTGCATTAATTACACGTATCAATTGCATTACCTCTGAGGAATTAATACCAAACTGAGCCACTTTTGACTGGAGATCTTGCACAACCTTCCAGGCAAACACGTGATGACTATCATTCTGCCCTGTTCCAGGAACTGCTTTAAAACCTGGAAAAGCCATAGGGTTATCACAAGCAACATTTGCATTAGCACTCTGCTCCTGAGGTAGTTTCGGGGTACCTAATCTTTCTATTATGTCCCAATTCTTTTCTTCAGCTGCTTTCTTCCTAACAAATTCCCAAAACAGCTGAGGCTGTCAAGGAAGCACAGTTACTTGACATGGAGGCAAAGTCCGTGGGGCAGTAGAGCTAGATATATCAGAAGATGAACTGTCAACAGTTCTTTGCCCCAGTTCAGGTGTTATCGCAGGTGACTCTTCACTTGATTCACTATCACTGTCAGGCAACGGAGGATATGACTTCACAGGTTGTTCATGCAGTTCAGAGTGGAGCGGGGGGGCAGATGGCTGGGCTAGAGGAGATGGAAACGGGGGGGGGGGGCAGACGGCTGGGTTTCTCTCTCTGCTAAAGACATTTCAGCTAGCTGACGCAATGGTGTAGTGTATACAGGCACCATAGCGAGGTGCTGTACAGGTGTGAGATAAAGAGGTTTAAGAGTCTGATAAGGATATACGTTGGCAGTCAGCCCAGAAGCCTTGGCAGCTTTCCCAGAAGCTTCGGCATACAGCCCAGAAGATCTGGCAGCCTTCCCGGAAGCTTTGGCAGCCTGCCTGGTAACTTCCATGACACCTGCACCTTCTTCAAAGATGTATTCAACAAGTTCCCCATCAGAGGCCCCATGTAGATAATCCTCCCCCCCAGTCTCTGTTATCAAGCCTGATTCTTCATCCATGCCACACTCTGCTTGTTCCCGCTTTGTTTTCCAGTCCTTTAATGCCTCAAAAAGCTATCCCCAAGTAACAGCTAAATCAACAACAGTTTTATTTCCCGCTCAGATGACTTACCACAGTCTGTGCCCGACTTTTTTCCATGGTTTAATGCTAAATGCTGTGTCAGGATCAGTGACAAAATCTTGTGATTTAGCCCACAGCAATATACTACGAAGGGCATAATCTTGAATACTAATTCCCTTATTTCTTAACAAAACTTTCCATGTAGCCAAAACAGTCTCTTCCTCTTTAGATAACGTATTTTCCCATTATTACTAGTTGGTGGCTCACCTGCTTTCAGGTGTCTTGATAGAAGAAATTCAGGTCCGGATCTCCCTGTGGCTTCCACACGCCACTCTCAGCTGCACCAATGCCGCCTCCCCCACTACTCCCCAGTGGGTCACGGTTGCCAATTGCTAGGACCTCATGTGGGTCCAAACCGATTATGTTGTTAAGGCTGTTGTTCCACGCGGTGATCACCAGATGGCGCTGTTGAGCCGGTCACGACACAAAGCAGAGACATTAAGCAGTCTTCTGATGGCAACTTGTCCTAGATTAGGGCAAATTTGGGAGAACACCACTGGAAGGAGCCCCCAGAAAGCAAACCCCCCACGGCCCCTCCCCCACCTGGTTCGGGAAGAATTTCCTCAGAGAGAAGTGGAAAAAAAACTGTTTATTTAACAAGCAAAACACTCCCCAATACAAAAAACAACACCAGATGACAAAACTCTTTCACCATTCTGAAGAGATGACAAATTCAGAAAGTCTCTCCTGGGAGTGGTCGCCCAGTTATTGGTCTCTGGCACTGGGGATGGCTGCTGCAAGTCACAAAAATGCAGACTCTTGGTGTTTCTTGATGTTTCCCAGGTCCAGGTCCAGAGCAGGTTCAGATGATATTCAGGAAAGGGAAAGGGAAAGGAAAAAGAAACAGTCCAGGGTAAAAATTGGACTGCCTAGCTAAACTAACTAATAAGCAAAAGCAAAAGCAAAAGCAAGCAAGCCAGCAAGCAAGCAAGCCAAGCCAGCCAAGCCTCTCCTAGACACAGACCATGGGAGGAGGTGAACCAGCTGATAACAAGACAAAACAATCCTTCACTTTCAGAGTCAGTCCTGAAGGCACGGAACATAATATCAGGCATAAACAGAACACACGATTTGGGATACAAGCACCATAAGGTCACCCTAGGACATTCCACCCCTTACCTCCAAATCGTCAACATAACTACCAAACATCATGTAAAAACTTCATCAAGAAAAACTTGCATCTTTCACTAACTCAGACCTTCGACACTTAGACATTTTCCTTCTATCTCACTTGCTCAAACCCTCGACACTTACACATTTCCTTCTGTCTCATGTCTGTGTGGTTTAATGTACAAACATTAGCAGTAACATCCAGCAAATAGTGATATTTGCATATGAGTCTCACCCCAGAATCAGGTCTCCCTGAGGTACACATCGTGTTCTTCCCTCTTTCTGCATTATCCACCATGTACAACCTGGTCCCTGAGCAAAGACAATCCCACGAATGGGTTTGTCTGTACTCGAGGCAGAATTGATCCACACTGTCTTCCCTAACAAACCTCTGATATGTGCCACTGGGACTTTATCTCCGTCTACTATATTCAGGGACTCAGACTGGGCAGGACCTGCTCGATTGGTGGAACCTCGGGTGTTAACTAATCACATGGCCTTTGCCAAATGCTGCTCCCAGTTTTTGAAAGATCCCCCACCCAATGCTTTCAAGGTGGTTTTTAACAGTCCATTATACCTCTCCACTTTTCCTGCAGCTGGTGCATGGTAGGGGATATGGTACACCCACTCAATGCCATGTTCCCTAGCCCAGGAGTTGATAAGGCTGTTCTTAAAATGAGCCCCATTGTCTGACTCAATTCTCTCAGGGGTACCATGCCTCCAAAGGACCTGCTTTTCAAGGCCCAGGATGGTGTTATGGGCTGTAGCATGAGACACAGGGTAGGTTTCCAACCATCCCGTGGTGGCTTCCACCATTGTGAGCACATAACGCTTGCCTTGGCATGTCTGGGGCAGCGTGATGTAGTCAATCTGCCAGGCCTCCCCATACTTGTACTTGGACCACCGTCCACCATACCATAGGGGCTTCACCCGCTTGGCCTGTTTGATGGCAGCACATGTCTCACAGTCATGGATAACCTGAGAAATGCTGTCCATGGTTAAATCCACCCCTCGGTCTCATGCTCACTTATAGGTGGCATCTCTACCCTGATGGCCTGAGGCATCGTGGGCCCATCGTGCTAGGAACAACTCCCCCTTGTGCTGCCAATCTAAATCTATCTTTGACACCCCTAACCTTGCAGCCTGATCTACCTGCTGATTGTTTTGCTGTTCTTCATTAGCTCTACTCTTGGGGACATGGGCATCTACATGGCGAACCTTCACAGGTAGTTTCTCTACCCGGGTTGCAATGTCTTTCCATTCTTCAGCAGCCCAAACTGGTTTTCCTCTATGCTGCCAGTTAGCCCCTTTCCATCTCTCCAGCCATCCCCACAGAGCATTGGCTACCATCCATGAATCAGTGTAGAGGTAGAGCTTTGGCCACTTCTCCCTTTCTGCAATGTCTAGGGCCAGTTGAACAGCTTTGAGTTCAGCAAGTTGACTTGATCCACCTTCTCCTTCAGAGGCCTCTGTGACCCGTTGTGTGGGCCTCCATACAGCTGCTTTCCATTTCCGATTCATCCCTACGATGCGACAGGAACCGTCAGTGAAAAGAGCATAGCATGTTTCCTCTGCTGGCAATTGGTTGAAGGGTGAAGCTTCTTCAGCCCGTGTCACTGGTTCTTGTTCTTCATCTGTGACACCAAAGTTTTCACCTTCAGGCCAATTTGTAATTACTTCCAAAATCCCAGGGCGATTCAGTTTACCAATACGGGCACGCTGTGTGATGAGAGCAATCCACTTGCTCCATGTAGCACTGGTGGCATGGTGGGTGAAAGGAACCTTTCCTCTGAACATCCACCCTGGCACCGGGAGTCGGGGTGCCAGGCGGAGTTGTGCTTCTGTGCCAATCACCTCTGAGGTGGCTTGTGTCGCTTTCGAGCAGGACGGGAACAGAAAACTCCAGATTAGAAGGCAAAGAAAATGAGCTCTGATTTATTTCAAATGTACCGCTCTATATATAGAGAACATTGAGAAGACTAATTTCATTGGTCTTAGAGTGAAAACATGTCATATCATTGGTGTGCAGTGAATGACGCACAGTGGCAGAGCATATCTATAAACAATGTGAATAACAAGATAGATTAGAGAATTATTTACATTCTTTCCCAACTGTTTCCCAGGCTCTTGCCTGGTTAGAAAACCTTTCTCTTTCTCTCTGACTGAGCTGAGAATATCCACAGGCTTGGACTCCTTCGTAGGTGGCCAAGATTTCCTTCTCCATTGGGGTGTAGTTAGCTTCAGACCCTCTGTAGCTCCGACTCCAAAATCCTAGCGGTCGGCCTCGAGTCTCATCAGGCACCTTCTGCCAAAGGCTCCAGGACAGACCATGGTTCCTGGCTGCAGAGTAGAGCACGTTCTTCACATCTGGTCCCATCCTGACTGGGCCAAGGGCTACTGCATGAGCAATTTCCTGCTTAATCTGGGTGAAAGTTTGTTGCTGCTCAGGGGCCCAGTGGAAATCGTTCTTCTTGTGGGTGACCAGGTAAAGAGGGCTCACGATCTGACTGTACACAGGAATGTGCATTCTCCAAAAGCCTATGGTGTCTAAGAAAGCTTGCATTTCCTTCTTGTTGGTTGGTGGAGACATAGCGGTGCTCTTGTTGATGACATCCGTTGGAATCTGACGCCGTCCATCTTGCCACTTCACTCCCAAGAACTGGATCTCTTGAGCAGGTCCCTTAACTTTACTTTTCTTGATGGCGAAACCAGCTTCCAGGAGGATTCGGATTATTTCCTCTCCTTTCTCAAACACTTCTGCTGCTGTGTTCCCTCACACAATGATATCATCAATATACTGTAAATGTTCTGGAGCCTCACCCTTTTCCAGTGCAGCCTGGATCAGTCCATGGCAGTTGGTAGGACTGTGCTTCCACCCCTGGGGCAGTCGGTTCCAGGTATACTGCACTCCCCTCCACGTAAAGGCAAACTGAGGCCTGAATTCTGCTGCCAGAGGAATGGAGAAAAACACGTTAGAAATGTCAGTAGTGGCATACCACTTTGCTGCCTTGGACTCCAGCTCGTACTGGAGTTCTAGCATGTCCGGCACAGCAGCGCTCAGTGGTGGAGTCACTTCGTTCAATGCACGGTAGTCCACAGTCAATCTCCATTCTCCTTCAGATTTACGCACAGGCCAAATGGGGCTGTTGAAGGGTGAGTGGGTTTTGCTGACCACCCCTTGGCTCTCCAGCTCTCAAATCATCTTATGGATGGGAGCCACAGCATCTCGAGTTGTTCTGTACTGTCGACGATGCACTGTTGAAGTGGCAATTGGTACCTTTTGCTCTTCTCCCTTCAGAAGTCCTACTGTAGTTGGATTCTCGGACAGTCCAGGCAAGGTGTTCAATTGCTGGATGCCCTCTGTCACTGCAGCTGCTATCCCAAATGCCCACCTGAGTCCTTTTGGGTCTTTGAAATACCCCCTTTGGAGGTAATCTATACCCAAAATTCATGGGGCCTCTGGGCCAGCCACAATAGGGTGTTTTTTCCACTCATTTCCAGTCAGGCTCACCTCAGCTTCCACCAAGGTAAAGTCCTGTGATCCCCCTGTCACGCCAGCGATGGAGACAGGTTCTGCCCCCACATGTCTTGATGGGACCAATGTGCATTGCGCACCAGTATTGACCAAAGCCTTATATTGTTGTGGTTCTGATATGCCAGGCCAACAAATCCACACAGTCAAGAAAACTCAGTTTTCCCTCACCTCTACCTGGCTAGAGGCAGGGCCCCTCTAAGCCTGGCTATCCTTCTTTCCTTGGGCATATGTCTTAGAGGTTCCTTCCAGGGGATCAGACATGTCATCATCATACCTGGAGGCTTGGCTACGGGCAATTGGGGCTGCTTTCCTTTTGGTGGAACTTCCTTTCTGAGTCTTGCCTTCCTTCAATTCACACACCCGTTGTGCCAGAGCAGCAGTAGATTTTCCATCCCATCTCCTCATGTTTTCTCCACAATCACACAAGAAGAACCACAGCTCAGCTTGTGGGGTGTACCTTCTCTCCCCATCTGGGAAACGTCTGCTTTGGATACCAGGGCCTCTAATTTGTACTGCCGAGATTTGGAGAAGGTCCTCTTTAATCTCCTTCCTGAGTTTCACAGAATCACAGAATCACAGAATCACAGAATAATGAGGTTGGAAGAGACCTCTAAGATCATCAAGTCCAACCTATGCCTTAACACCTCAACTAGACTATAGCACCAAGTGCCATGTCCAGTCATTTTTTAAACACATCCAGAGATGGTGATTCTACCACCTCCCTGGGAAGACAATTCCAGTACTTTATTATTCTTTCGGTGAAAAATTTCTTCCTAATATCCAACCTGTACCTTCCCTGACGTAGCTTGAGACTGTGTCCTCTTGTTCTGTCAGTTGCTGCTGCCCGGTGGAAGAGACCAACCCCCACCTGTCTACAGCCTCCCTTCAGGAAGTTGTAGAGAGCAATAAGGTCACCTCTAAGCCTCCTCTTCTCCAGGCTAAACAACCCCAGCTCCTTCAAACATTCCTCATAGGGCTTGTGTTCCAAGCCCCTCACCAGCCTCCTTGCCCTCCTCTGGACACGCTCAAGCATCTCAATGTCCTTCCTAAACTGAGGGGCCCAGAACTGGACACAGTACTCAACATGTGGTCTTACCAGCGCCGAGTACAGGGGAAGAATGACCTCCCTACTCCTGCTGGTCACACAATTCCTAATGCAGGCCAGGATGCCATTGGCCTTCTTGGCCACTAAGGCACATTGCTGGCTCATATACAACCAGCTGTCAACCAGCACCCCCAGGTCCCTTTCCGCCTGAGCACTGTCCAGCCACACTGTCCCCAGCCTGTAACGCTGTAGGGGATTTTTGTGGCCAAAATGTAGAACTCGGCACTTAGACTTATTAAACTTCATGCTGTTGGACTCTGCCCATCCATCCAACTGATCTAAGTCTCTCTGCAGAGCCCTCCTTCCTTCCAATAGATCAACACAAGCTCCCAGCTTAGTGTCATCTGCAAATTTACTAATGAAGGACTCGATGCCCTCATCCATGTCATCTATAAAAATATTAAATAGAACTGGTCCCAGTACAGACCCGTGAGGGACACCACTGGTGACTGGCTGCCAGCTGGATGCAACACCATTCACCATCATTCTCTGGGCCCGGCCATCCAGCCAGTTCCTAACCCAGCGAAGAGTGCTCCTGTCCAAGCCGTGGGCTGCCAGCTTTTCCAGCAGTATGATATGGGAGACAGTATCAAAGGCCTTGCTGAAGTCTAAATAGACAACATCCACAGCCTTTCCTGCATCTACCAGATGAGTTACCTGGTCATAGAAGGAGACCAGGTTGGTCAGACATGACCTACCCTTTGTAAACCCATGTTGACTGGGTCTGATACCCTGGCCATCTTGTAAGTGCTGTGTGATAGCACTCAGTATGAATTGTTCTATTATCTTACCTGGTACTGAGGTCAGGCTAACTGGCCTGTAATTACCAGGATCCTCCTTCCTACCTTTTTTGTAAACGGGTGTCACATTGGCCAATTTCTAAACATCTGGAACCTCACCGGTGAGCCACGACTCCTGATAAATGATGGAGAGCGGCTTCGCAAGCTCATCTGCCAGCTCCCTCATCACCCTAGGGTGGATCCCATCTGGTCCCATTGATTTATAAATATCCAAGTGTCCCAGCAGTTCTCTGACTGCCTCGTCTTGGATAACAAGAGGACCATTCTGATCCCTGGCACCACCTACCAACCCCTGAGGACAGTTGTCTTGAGGACAAGCTGTCTTACCACTAAAGACTGAGGCAAAGAAGGCATTAAGCATTTCCGTCTTTTCCTCATCTTTAGTTACTAGGTTGCCTGCCTCATCCAATAAGGAACCGAGGTTGGTTATACCCTTCCTTTTACCATTAATATATTTGTAAAAACTTTTTTATTATTTTTAACAGAAGTTGCCAAGTTAAGTTCAAACTGAGCTTTGGCTTCCCTGATTTTTTTCTACATGCCCTAGCAGCTCCCTTAAATACTTCCTGAGAAATCAGTCCCTCCTTAAAAAGATGATACATCTTTTTTTTATTCCTAAGTTCCTTCAAAACCTCATTGCTCATCCAGACTGGGTGTTTGCCTCATCGACTCATCTTTCGGCACACAGGGACAGTCTGTTCTTGTGCCCTCAAGATTTCTGCTTTGAAGCACACCCATCTCTCCTGGACTCCTTTGTTTTCAAGGGCTGTTTCCCAAGGAAATCTCTGTATAAGTCTCTTAAATAGGCCAAAGTCTGCCCTCTGGAAGTCCAGCGTAGAGATCTTATTGATATTCCTCCTTATTTCACAAATTATCGAGAATTCTATAATTTCATAATCACTGTGCCCCAAGCGGCCGCCAACCTCCACATCACCCACCAGTCTGTCTCTATTTGTGAACAATAGGTCTAACACAGTCCCTCCCCTGGTGGGCTTGCCCACCAGTTGTGACAAAAAGTTATCCTCCACAAACTCTAAAAACTTTCTAGATTGCTGGTTTTCTGCTGTATTAAGTTCCCAGCAGATGTCTGGTAGGTTGAAGTCACCTACAAGAACAAGGGCTGATGATCCTGAAAGAATGTTCAGTTGCTTATAGAATAAGTTGTCCACCATTTCATCCTGGTTGGGTGGACAATAGCAGACTCCCAGTAGGATGTCAGCCGTGTTGGCCTTCCCATTAATTCTTACCCATAGGGACTCAACTTCATCATCATTAGTTTCAATACCTATGACATCCAAAACCCCCCTAATATAAAGGGCCACCCCTCCACCTCTTTTCCCTTTTCTGTCTCTTCTGAAGAGCTTGTAGCCACCCACTGCAGTGCTCCAACAATGTGAGTCATCCCACCACGTTTCTGTGATGGCAACTACATCATAGTTCTGCTGTTGCACCATGGCCTCCAGCTCTTCCTGTTTGTTACCCATGCTGCGTGCATTGGTATACATGCACCTCAGCTGGGCTACTGATTTCTCCCCTAACACAGTCTTACCATCCTTGGGCCTGCTTCCAGACAGCCCAGCTGCATCCCCTTCCCCCTTCAAACCTAGTTTAAAGCCCTCTCAATAAGGTCTGCCAGTTCATGAGCTGAAAACCTCCTGCCCTTAACAGAGAGATGTATCCCATCTGATTCCAGTAGAGCAGGTGCCATAAAGGTTGCCCCATGATCAAAGAATTCAAAATTTTGCCGATGACACCAACCCTTGAGCCATTTGTTAATGATGTGAGCTCTCCTATTCCTTTGATAATTTTCTCTGCCACTAAAGGGACTGAGCAGAACACTACCTGTACACCTGTCCTATCAACCACTTGACCCAGTGCCCTAAAGTCCCTTTTAATTGCCTTGACACTCCTCTTTTCAATCTCATCACTGCCAGCCTGGAGTATCAGCAGTGGGTAATAATCAGAGGACCGAATCAGCCTAGGAAGCCTCTCAGTGATGTTTCGTACCTGGGCCCCAGGGAGGCAGCAGACCTCCCTGTGGGATGGGTCAGGTCGACATACAGGGCCCTCTGTCCCCCTCAGAAGGGAATCACCCACTACAATTACCCTTCTTTTTTTCTTGATGTTAGAGGTGGTAATCAATTTTTTAGATGAGTCATAATTGGGAGGCTCACTGGGCAGATAATTTTCTTCTAAATCATCTGTCTGGCTCTCTAGATCCAGGGCCTCATACCTATTCTGAAGTGGCACCTGGCTAGGGGATGGGGGGCAGGAGGGATTTTTGTTATTACCACCCCGAGCAGGGACCCATTTCCACTCCCCTTCATCTACCAGGTGCCCCTCTATTGCCTGAGAGTGAGGAGCATATGAGTCCTCTGACTCCTGGTGGGCCTCCCTTAAAGATGTAAGGGCTGAACTTCACCAGTCTATTTCCCTTTCACTATCCCTGATACTCCTTAATATTTCAACTTCCTCCCTAAGCTCGGCCACTAGCGAAAGGAGGTCATTCACTTGTTCACACCGTAGGCAGGCCTTCTCCACAACACCCCCTGAAGCCACTGATAAGTTCAAACACTCCGGGCAGGAATGGGTCTGTACAGACGCATCCTTTTTGGAGGGCTCTACTTGGTCACATACACTTGTACCAACAACAGATTTCAACCGGGTTAAAACCATTGCTCAGGAGAAAGCCCAAGATCAATCAACCAATAAAAACACCTCACCAAGCTAGCAAGAACCTGCAGCCCTGCCTGCTTGCCCTGCCTGCGCGAACTGCTGCACAAACTGCTGTGACCCAGTTTGCCTGCTCCTGTTCGCCGTGCTCCTGTTCGCCGTGCTCCGGGTTGCCACGCTCCCCGGAGGTCTCTTATAATGAGTCACTCAGGAACAAAGGAAGCTCCACCTCCTGTTCCTGAATGGCTCTCAATGTTCCTGAATGGCTCTCAATGTTTCTTGTGAGTCTCCTCTATCTTGTCTTCTAATTTCTGTAGACGTGTTTCCACTGCTGTGATTCTGGCATGTGTTGGGCCATGCACAGCATCTGCATATGCTCGGAGCTTCTTTGCCATATCGAGCACAGTCTCATCCCTGTCATCCCACTTCATTATTGCTAAAGCAGAAGCGTATTCATGTGGCCCAAGCTGTACAAGTTTTTGCCACATCACAGATGTACATGGTACCATGTCTGGATTCCTAGTTGTTATTTCATCAGAGAAGATAATCTCTGCCACTGCCATTTCTCTCAGGCGTTGGAACCCTTGTTCTACAGTCTTCCACTGGGTCTGCTGCATATAAAGATCATCTGCACACAGGTATCTTTGTGCTACACTTTCCAGGACCCGTGCCCAAAGGCTGTGAGGGTTAGCTCCCCTCATCATTCCTTGGTCGATGACGGGATCATGTGACAGGGATCCCAAATGCCTCACTTCAGTGCCATCCAGAATTGTAGCTTCCCCTGCAGCATCCCAAAGGCAGACCAACCAACTAATTATAGACTCATCAGGTCGTCAAGTGTAATCCTTTCTTAGGCCACGGAGGTCCTTTAGGGAAAAGGACTTAGTATTGGCCTCTGATCTTGTACCAGTTGCTCTGACTCCTGATTTTATGTCAGGAGGCGTTGAGGGTCCTTCTCCTGCATCATAATCATCATTGTCATCCACTGGTCGATCGGTCTTGTCTGTGCACTTTCCACTTCTCGTGCTAGTAGCCACAGCCATTGGTTGAGGCTTACAGTCTGGTTTAGCTGCTGGCTTCAAGCCTGGGCTGTTGGCTGCAACCTGAGTGACTGGGATAGCTGCTGGTTTATCTCCCTGCCCCCCTTCCTCTGTCTGCTGCCCTACAGTATCTAGCAGGGTGCGATAAGCATATGCCAGGGCCCAGCTCACTGCAATGATCTTTTTCTCCTTAGGGTTGTCATGGCACTTCTCTTTCAGGTACTTTGCCACCTCAGCTGGGTTCACATGAAAAGTCACAGACTATAGGGTCAGAAAACTCCGTTAAGATTTGGGCCATATCCTCCCATTTCCCACACCACTCAGGATTTCTCACACCTGGGTCTACTCCTGGGTCAGGGGTCTCATCAGCCCCTCTAGAAATCTCAGCCCTCATTCTAGAGAACCTGCAGACTGTATAGAGAAAGCTTACCAAATTGAATACCAGAAAGATGGTCTTTAACATTCAGGGGAAACTGAGCATTCTCCAATAGGGATGTAACAGATTCAGAGGAGAAGAAGGAAAGCAAAGGCTGAAAAGCCTCATCTCCTGCTTCTCCTCTAACAAACTGGGTGCACAGCCATAACCATGATCCATACATTCCTGGAACAGACTCCAGCACCGTTATAAACCTCCTGCAAGCCATTACAACCAAGCCCAGCCCAATGGATATTCTGCTCAGTGTCCCTCTACTGCAAAAACTACATATTAGGGACAATACCGAAGCTATTTCTGGATAAGAAAATAAACCTAAGGACCATAGAGGTAGTAAGACCTCAAAAAACCCTAGGGACCAGAAACACATGCAGGCTTGCACCTCAAGAGACATTATGAATTCAAACAACATAGCCAGTAATTGCTCTGTACCAACCCAGAGTAATTGCAACCAAAATATGATTAGAACAGGGTTTTTTCCACTCTCTCGAGCCCCGAGTTGGGTGCCAAAATATTTGTCCTAGATAAGGGAAAGTTGGGAGAAGACCTCCGGAAGGAGCCCTCAGAAAGCAAACCCCCCACGGCCCCTCCCCCATCTAGTTCGGGAAGAATTTCCTCAGAGAGAAGTGGAAAAAAAACTGTTTATTTAACAAGCAAAACACTCCCCAATACAAAAAACAACACCAGATGACAAAACTCTTTCACCATTCTGAAGAGATGACAAATTCAGAAAGTCTCTCCTGGGAGTGGTCGCCCAGTTATTGGTCTCCGGCACTGGGGATGGCTGCTGCAAGTCACAAAAATGCAGACTCTTGGTGTTTCTTGATATTTCCCAGGTCCAGGTCCAGAGCAGGTTCAGATGATATTCAGGAAAGGGAAAGGGAAAGGAAAAAGAAACAGTCCAGGGTAAAAATTGGACTGCCTAGCTAAACTAACTAATAAGCAAAAGCAAAAGCAAAAGCAAAAGCAAAAGCAAAAGCAAGCAAGCCAGCAAGCAAGCAAGCAAGCCAAGCCAGCCAAGCCTCTCCTAGACACAGACCATGGGGGGAGAAGAACCGGCTGATAACAAGACAAAACAATCCTTCACTTTCAGAGTCAGTCCTGAAGGCACAGAACATAATATCAGGCATAAACAGAACACACGATTTGGGATACAAGCACCATAACATCACCCTAGGACACAACTCTTTATTACAGAAATGGCTGACCTTTTATACACTTTCTATTTGTTTATACTTCTTCTATGCTAACTATTGGCCACAATGAATCAACATAACAACACTGGTCAAAAGTAACAGTGACTTCAGCTATCTTTCTTGTCCAGCTGCAAAGTTCCCTCCTTATCTTTCTTCATTTCCTCTCTTCTTTTGGTCTCCTTGGTAACAGCCTTGAAGAGAGCTCCTTATCAGCTTCTTCTTTCTTCTCAGCTTCTTCTGGCTCCTTTAGCTAACAGGCCTGCTGTTAGCCCCTTCCACACCCATGCATCCTTGGCACAGACTATCTCAGAAATGGATATTTCAAAGACCCAAAAGGACATCGTTGGGCTTTCAGGATAGCTGCTCTAGAAACAGAAGACATCAGAAAACTGAATACCTTACCTGGTCTCTCAGACATCCCCTCTGCTGTAGGACTGCTGAGAGTTGAAGAACAACAGGTACCATTCGCCACAGCAACAGTACACCATTGGCAACAGAGACTCTGTGATTCCCATCCATGAAATGATTCATAAACTAGAGAACCAAGGGGTGGTCAGCAAGGCTCATTCACCTTTCAACAGCCCTATATGGCCAGTACGCACGTCCTGTAGAAAATAGAGACTTACGGTAGATTACCATGGCCTGAATGATGTTACACCACCACTGAGCGCTGCCGTACCAGACATGGTGGAGTTTCAGTATGAGCTAGAGTCCAAAGCAGCAAAGTGGCATGCAACCACTGATATTGCCAACACCTTCTTCTCCATTCCTTTGGCAACAGAATGCCAGCCTCAGTTTACCTTCACCTAGAGAGGAGTGCAGTACACCTGGAACCGACTGCCCCAGGGGTGGAAGCACAGTCCCACCATCTGCCATGGACTAATCCAGATGGCACTGGAAATGAGCGAAGCTTCCGAACATCTACAGTATATCGATGACATCATTGTATAGGAGAACACAGCAGAAGTCTTCAAAAAAAGAGAAAAGATTATCCAGATTCTGCTGAATGCTAGTTTTGCCATTAAGCAAAGCAAAGTTAAGGGACCAGCTCAAGAAATTCAGTTTCTAAGAGTCAAGTGGCAAGATGAACGTCATCAGATCCCAACAGAGGTAATCAACAAGAGCACCGCTATGTCTCCACATACCAACAAGAAGGAAACACAAGCTTTCCAACACAAGTGCCCTAAGCTTTTAGAGAATACACATTCCCAAGTGCAACCAGATTGTGAGTCCTCTTTACCTAGTCACCCACAAGAAGAATGATTTCCACTGGGGCCCTGAACAGCAACAAGCCTTCACCCAGATCAAGCAAGAAATCACTCATGCAGTAGCCCTTAGCCCAGTCAAGACAGGACCAGAGGTGAAGAATGTGCTCTACTCTGCAGCCAAGAACCATGGTCTGTCCTGGAGCCTTTAAGAGAAAATGCCTGAGGAGACTCAGTCAACCACTACGATTCTGGAGGCAGGGCTACAAAGGCTCTGAAGCAAACTACACCCCCACTAAGAAGGAAATCTTAGCCGCCTACGAAAGAGTTCAAACAGCCTCAGAAGTACTTAGCACTGAAAGGCAGCTACTTCTAGCACCCCGGCTACCAGTGCTAGGGTAGATTTTTAAAAGAAACATTCCTTCCACACATCATGCCGCCAACACCGCATAAAGTAAATGGATTGCCCTCATCACCCAGCCTGCCTGTATTGAAAATCCAAATTGCCTGGGGATTCTAGAAATTATAATAAACTAGCCTGAAAGGGAGACTTTTAGATTATCTTCTGACAAAGAAGAGCAAGTAACACATGCCAAAGAAGCCCCAGCATATAATGAGCTACCAGAGACTGAAAGACTATATGTCCTTTTCACTGATAGTTCCTGCCAAATTATAAGCACTAACCAGAAATAGAAAGCTGCAGTATAGAGCCACACACAAAGAGTTACACAAGCTACCAAAGGACAAGGTAGTTCGAGTCAGGTTGCAGAGCTTAAAGCCTTCCAGCTGGCTTTGGATATTGCCGAACGAGAGAAGTGGCTGAAACTCTGTCTCTACACAGACTCATGAATGGTAGCTAATGCTCTGTGGGGATGGCTAAATCACTAGAAAAAAAGCCAACTGGCAGTGCAGAGAGAAACATATCAGGGCTGCCAAGATTTGGCAGGACATAGCTACCCGAATAGAGAGACTGACTGTGAAGATTCGACACGTAGATGCACCCGATGCGCCCGTACCCAAGAGTCGAGCTAATGAAGACCATGACAACAATGAGCAGGTAGATTGAGCTGCCAAGGTGAAAGTATCACAGGTAGATCTAAACTGGCAGCATAAGAGAGAGTTATTCCTTGCTAGTTGTGCCCATGATGCCTCTAGTCATCAAGAGAGAGAGGCAACATACCAATAGGCCCGTGACTGAGGGGTGGACCTTACTATGAACAACATCTCACAAGTCATCCACAACTGTGAGACCCGAGCTGCAATCAAACAAGCCAAGTGGGTGAAGCCTCTTTAGTACGGTAGGCGATGGTTGAAGTACAGGTATGGGGAAGCTTGGCAAATTGACTACATCATGCTTCCCCAAACCCGCCAAGGCAAGCACTACATACTAACCATGGTGGAAGCAACCACAGGATGGTTAGAAACCTACCCTGTGCCTCATGCTACTGCCCAGAACACCATCCTGAGCCTAGAAAAGCAAGTCCTGTGGAAACATGACACTCCTGAGAGAATCGAGTCAGACAACAGAACCCATTTCAAGAACGGCCTTATAAACACCTGGGCCAGAGAACATGGTATTGAATGGATATATCATATCCCCTATCATGCACCAGCTGTCGGGAAGGTTGAATGGTGCAACGGACTACTTAAGACCACCCTGAAGGCACTTGGCAGGGGGACCTTCTAAAATTGGGAAATGAACTTAGCAAAAATCACCTGGATGGTCAATACCTGAGGGTCCATCAATGGAGCTAGTCCTGACCTGTCCAAACCCTTGCACACAGTAGAAGAAGTCCCTGTGGTACACATGCAAGGTATTTTAGGAAAGACGATTTGGATTAGTTGCCGCTGCAAGCCCCCAGACGGGCAGTAATTAGCATTGACTCCATGATTCCAGAAGGCTGATCAATCGCTATATTATATTATATTATATTATATTATATTATATTATATTATATTATATTATATTATACTATTAAGAAACACTCAGCGCTCTTGCCGACAGTCTGATCCCGACAGACCAGATTGGTCCTTGAAATCCAAACACCATCACCATTGGCCAATTAAGAAATGAAACTTTGGAAACAAATCTCCATAACACATTCTACATGTGCACAACAACAAGTGCAGCAAGTGTAGATAAGAATTGTTTCTCATTCTTTTCTCTGATCTTCTCACAGCCTTCCCCAGGAAAATGTCTGGGAAAGTTGTGCCTGCTGCTCTCTTTGGAGAAAGCTGCTACCACAATTAGTCCTACCTCAGGCAAAGACAAACCCATCCGTGGGATTGTTTTTGCTCAAGGAGCTGGTTACGCTTGGTGGGTAATGCAGAAAGATGGGGAAACCCGTTGTGTACCACAAGGAAACCTGATCTTAAGCAAGAATTGTAAGGTTTCATTGTGTATATATGTAAAAGTAGAGTTTAAAGATGGTATTGATTTGGGTATGACACAGATGGTAATAGAATAAGGGGTGGTGTAGCAGCATGAGGTTTAGATGGTGGATGTTCCTGCCTATACTTATTCCCCAATAAGCATCTCCTGTGGAAAAGCTGCTTGGGTAGGCATTCAGGCAAAGCAGTCAAGTCCACACACGACACTCACCATGGCTAGCTCAGCGAAGAGAGGCAGAAGGGCCTTTTGTATTGTCAGTTCCAGTGAGGTTTATTTCAGCACACCAAAGGGAAACCAGAGACAAAAGAAAAGACCATGTGGTGTGCACAAGGTTAAGTATGGGAGGGCATGGGGGCAGTACAAAGGGCAGGGCAAAGGCCATTGGCCTACAGGGAAGACAGGGCCGGCCACCAGGGATACCACAACCAATGAGGAAACAAGGAAAGGAGAAACCACTAGAATTGGGGAAATATGGGGAAGGGAACAGGAATGGTTGCAAGGCTCCATGGGGGAGTCTTTTCTGTCTGCCTAGGTGAGGAAAACTCTATGGTAAATTCTTCCAAGGCAATGCCCTGGGGATTTCCCCAAGGGGGAAGGATTCAGAGGATTCCACAGGGTGGATAATGTCTTAGGTTACAATGTAAGATGTAACCAAAAGTATGTATTTTATTAACATCTGGTAAAACCAGGTGGGACAGTTTCTTTATCGCTTCCATGACCCATCCTCCCTCCAGGGGGATATCTTCTGTTAATGGGCTATTGAGTCTCACTGCATGACTGATAAAATTACATCATCCCCTTGTGACATGCTCTGCCCAGGGGGAGGAGCCAAGCATTCCTACCCAGATGTAATCTGAGGTTTGGAACACTACAGGTAGCCTTTTTCCACTGGATTCCCAGAGGAAGACCAGACTCATCTACAACACCATTGGACCTTCAGAGGAAAACCATGCCCTTCTACAGGATCACTGCTTCAGCAGAATCACATCTATCTCTCCAAGAGGCATACAGCCACCATTTAATCAGACTGCTACCAACACCCTGACCAACAAGGGTGTCAGGTTGTATTCTGACTCTGTCAGTGTTTTTGTACTATTGCATTTATTTCAATTTTCCTATTAAATTGTATTTCTGACTTGGAGTCTCTCACTGGTTTGCTTTCAAACTAGACACAGCTCGTCTCTGGCATATCTGTATAAACCTTTCTGGCTCAGGTCCTGTAGGTGGTATTGTTTTCTCATCATAGTCACTAGAGGAATAGGACAAGGTATAAGACAGTGGTGGAATATGTGAAGTATTTGCTGCAGCCTTTTTACATGCTGTTGGTAGTATTTCTTCTGCGCTAGGGGCTGCTGCAGCCATAGCACATACTGGGGCTAAAGGAGGCTATAAATCTGGTTCTTGTCCAGAATCAATAGAACTGGGAAAAAATTGATCCTTTTTCTCCAGATCATTGTCCTCAGGTGATGTTTCATTAATAACAATAACAATATCTGATGGTGATGCAGGCGGAGCATCTGCAAGGACACAATCTGTTTCCTTAAACTGTTGCAAAGCCAAGTATACCAAACCCCAGGTAATAATATCATCAGGGTGGACATCATGATGAGAAATTTGGTGGGTTTGTAAACTTTCATCGACCTTTTTCCAGTGAGTAAGATCATAGGAACCACCTGATGGATACTAGGGACAAAATTGTTTGACCCATATAAGTAACTTGATGATGCTTTGGGGTTGGAATTTATGGCCCTGTTCCCTGGTGATGTGCAACGGGCAGTCTTTATGCAGTTTTTTGGATTTCGTTGCGCCTTGCCCCATTATAGGAAATGCTGCCCAAACGCTCACAAAGGCTAACCTGTTCTAGAGCCAGTCATGAAAGGAGTTCCTTTGTGATCAACTGAACACACACACACACTTGATTCGGTTGGGGTACACCACACCGGACTGGATCATGTCAGTAGTAATGAAGTCTCTGTAAATCGGGACCCATTTGTTGATGTATGAATGTGAGACTCACAAGCTAAGAGCAAAATTAATCTGTTTATTACAAAGTTAAGATGCTACTTATACACTCTATGTGAGAATATTTGTTCACTCCTTCACACGTGCAACCCAGTTGCAGACCTGTAATAAATCTGTCGGCCTGACAGTTTGTTAGTTTTCTCAAGGTTTGCAGGCTTCGAAGAAACAGGATGCCTTTCCTGTTCTCAGATAATGTGTAATCTACTCTCTCTCGTGCTTCCAAGGAATTTTCTTCAGTGTCAAGTTTTGCTGTTTCCTTACATGGAACTTTGCTCATCCCTGCCTTCCCAGCTTGCTACTCCAAGGTTTCCCTGCTATAGCTCCTTTTCCTATCCAGAGGGGGCACTGGGATAGGCTGCCCCTGAGGGTTTGTAAAGGAAGCCCTGTGTCCATTCCTTCTGACAAGCCCATCTGGCATTGTTCATGTGGGGAAAAGATGGCCGAAACTCATGCCACAGGGACGCCTGCAGCTGAAGGGGAGTCATCGCATCTGCCTTGTCTGGCTGGGAGCCTGCCAGTGCCCCTGCCAGCTGCAACAGTAACTACACTAAAGGGGAAATTGCCTGCAGTCAAGAAGGCTGCCACTGTGTTTCTGGTTTTGGTTGTTGTTATTACCATTGTTGTTTTTTGTTTGCCTTGTTACACATACACACACTAGTACAGAACTGTTTTTCCTTTTCTCCTATCTTTGCCTGAAAGCCCCCTTAATTTCAAAATTATAGTAATTCAGAGGGAAGGGAGTAATTTTCCATTCCATGGGAGGCCCTGCCTTCCTTAGCAGACACCTGTCTTTCAAACCGAGACACAGAACTTCCAGGAAAAGATATGGGAAAAGGAACAACAGTTTTTTTGCTAGAATATATATATATATATATATATATATATATATATATATATATCTAACAATACAGACCAACAACAACCCCAATAACAGACTTTTCCCACCTGTTAAGCAATTTCCCCTTTGGTGTAGTTACGACCACAACCATTAGGGGACACTGGTGCCACCTGGCAAGGCAGAGGGGCTGTAGTGACTCCCCTGTGGCTTCAGGGGGCACCGTTGGCTCAGGCGAGGCAGAGACGCTTCAGAGGACACTCTGATGTGAGCCCTAAGCCTCACCAGGGGTTAATGGCAGCCTTGGAAAGAGAGACAAGGTGGGGAGTTTGGTTTTCCTGGGCGGTTGTGTAAGGTGCAGATATACTGACAATGTTAGCCACAGAGGTTCCACTCAATCAGCAGCTGAGACCTTCTCTTTGGAGAGAGGGAGGAGGTGGGGGCCCTGGTTTCCCCAAAACATTCACACAGATGGTGAGGGTCCCTCAACACTGGCGGGTGCTGAAAAGTCCGAGTCAACCAGCAGCTCCTGCAAGCAGCAGGCTTACCAGTGGGCAGCATGGAGAATTCTGCAGCAACACTGAGCCCCTGAGCAGAAGTCCAGCACCCAAAACCAGAACCCTCTCCCCTCCAAGCAGGACAAAAACTGCTTACTCCCAGCTAAGAACTGCCAAACCCCCGTTCCCCTCCTCCCCGAAGCCATTTCAGCAGTATGTTAAGGTACTTGTCTGCTCCTTTTGTCTCTTAATCACTGTGTATTCACCTAGAAAGCTGCCCCCAGCATATACCAGGCAACAAATGTGTAGAAATTCCCTGAGAAACCTAACCCCGAACATACTGTGATCTTGGTTGTTGCGGTTTTGCTTTTTATTACACGGTTATTTTTTCACTTATATCTTCTCGTATTCATGTCTCCTTATTGGTGAAAAGGGAGTGGTTAAAAATAAAGGGGAAGTAGCTCATTTTGGATTGTCCACCCTGCATAATTGTCTTAAACGAAGACATCTAGCAGCAGTTTATTCTGTTTTCCAGTGGCCCAGTTCTTGAGTACATGAACCTTCAGGTACCTTCACAACCAGGTTATCCACCTGGGCAGCAATATCTTGCCACAATGCAGTAGACTGGGTGGGTTTGCCTCTGCACTGCCAGTTATTCTGCTTTGATTGCTGCAGCCACCCCCACAGGGCATTTACCACCATCGATGAGTCACTATAGAGACAAAGTATTGCCCATTTCTCTTGTTCATCAGTGTCTAAAGCCAGCTGGATGACTTTCACCTCTACAAATGGATTCAATTCACCTTCCTCTTCAGCAGTTTCTGTGATTTGTTGTAGGGGACTCTATAGAGCCACCTCCCATCCCCAATGCTTTCCCTACAATATGGCAGGGCCCATTAGTAAAAAAGGCATATTTGTAGAAGAATTTCAGAGAGAAAGAGGGCATGATTTATATTTAGAAGGTTGAGCTACCCCAGCCTAGGCCTCAGATACAGGCCTTGGTGAGGCCTTGAAGCCTCTGATGCAGTTAGAAATTCAGTCTCTGGCGCAGTTAGAAATTATGTTAAGGTAATCACAGTGTAATTGAGCTTTCTGGGTGTGAAGTAGTATAGGTCTGCAGTGTGAAATTTTAACCACCTTAAGACAAAGACAAACAATGTTTGCTTGCCAATGAGATTGTACTCACAATTGTAAACTATATTGAAGTGTATATAAACTGCCATCTTACAAACAATAAAGGGAGAACGTACGTTTCACCACATTGATGCGGATCTGCGTTTGTCCTGTCCAGCCTCACGGAATTTATGAGTCCCTGATTCACATATTGCTTATTATTTTCTGGTAATTTATTCTCCAGTGACACCTGTCACGATCCGCTAAGACAAGCGGGGTGTCGTGATGGTTCGTTAACTGATCACAAAAGTGCAAAAAGACAAACGGCAGGGGACTGTCAGTTTAATCACAACAAATGCACCTTTATTGTGGTACCAACAGCAAATGCGATAGAGGGGACAGAAAGGAAATAAAGGATAGAAAGAAAAAGAGGGGAAAGGGGATTATAGCTACCACCATCAAGACGAGATCCTCAATGGTCCAGCCACATGGATTCGCCGTTGTCCATGGGGGTTAACCAAAGTCTTCTCAGAAAGTTACAGTTTATATAGTCTTTAGGCAAAGCGAGTGGCTTTTGGCCAGAAGGTGGGGAAGATTGAGGGGCCATTGTGAAGAGTCCCCTTGGTCTGTGAAGCAGGTGCAGGCATGCAGGGACAAGCCACCGCTTGTCAAAATCTATTCAAATGCAGTGTTCTGTAGAAGCACAGCGAGCACACCTGCTAACAGTTACATGGCAAGCATCTACCTTGGCCAGGCCAGAACTCCTGTCAGGGGTCTTCAGGGTCCTTGCAACTGTTGTGAGGCAAATGAAGGAAACTTCGGACTGTCTCTTACAATGCCTCAAAAGAATGTTACCAAAAATTCGGTAAAAATAAAAAACCCCTTTAACACCAATGTAGCATTAAGAAGCAGGCATTCTTTATTCAGACAGATGCATGAGGGTATAGCTCCTCCTAAATACCAGGCAAACTAGGTATAGGAAAGTTTCTGTTTATATACTGTATTTTACATACAAATTCATTGTGGGATAGATGAGTAATGTGATGGTTGACTTTCACAATTAAAAGGCAAATATCATGCATACATGTTAGGGGAAGTTTTATAGACTTAGTTATGTTTTACCCCCCCTTCCACTGTTATCAGGAAGTGGCCTGGGTTTGGGATATTTGGGAGGGTGGGCTTGTTATTATGGCAACATCTGACCTCCAATCAAGATTTTAGGAAGTAAACTTCACCACTGGACAGCAAAGAAGGAGTCGATGGACAGAACTTTGGGAGGGACTAAAGGGTTAAAAGGCGAAACCTCCATTGTGTGTACGAGCACATGGCGGGAAAAATCCTTTGCTCCTGGCGCCGTAATATTTTCTCTATTCAGTCTTCTGTTGTATTTTTCGTTAAAAACGGGACCACACTCCCAGTACTAAAAGTGATTTCAGCATTTATTATAATAAAAAGGCCTAAAGCAAGGGGGCTCACGGGCCAAGCAGGAGCGTTCCTGTCGAGGATGCTGCAGCATCGGCACTGGGTCTTCCTGTGCAGTGACATCCCCGATGTGCCAGGTGCAGCAGCACAAATTCACTGGGTCAGATGTCCTTTCTAGCCTGTTTTTTGTCCCTCTGGATTGGTTTCTGTTTGGATCCTTTCATTTGCATGAAGGTTTAAGGCGCTTGATTGGCCCATTACAGTTCTGTCCAGGCTGGTTCGTTTTGCTGGGGGGGGTGGTGCACTTTACTTAGGTGTAATATGGTATGTTGAGTACCGTACTCCTTATAACTACCCTTTTAACCCCTTTTACTGTAACCAAACTAACAGTACATGCTCAACAATTATCAGCTATTTTACAACAGTTTCTAACCTATTTTTAACAATTTCCCCTTCTAACTACTTCTAGCCTGCATTGAAGCGATACGCGGAATAAATAATTAGACTCCACAACCTGGGGTAGTTATGAAGTGGGTATGTATATCAGCGCCCGGCACAAGTGAGAGAGCTCTCCAAAACTTGTGCCCCGAGCTTCAGTCTGACCCACACCTTTATTCTCAAAGATGTTCCATATGTAATACATTGCACAACTTTTTCATGCATATTCAACCCCTGGCCCCGCCTGTCCTCGCCTCTCATGCTAAATAAGTCCACGCCCTTCTGGGCACGCGTGGGTTGCTGTGGTGGTCGTACGGGGGTCTCTCGGTGGTCCTGAGGCTGAAGATTGTGGTCTTCCTCATGATTGAACTTTTGAACTTTTCCTCTCTGCGCGTGCGCATTTGGTCTTTTGGTGCTTATCTGAGTACGTCTGTCAGTCCTGATAGGCTTGGAGACAGAGGAGCTTCTTTATCTGGGTTCTTTGCCTCTTCTGCTATTGTTCTTTACGCAAGAAACTCTAGAAATTTGCATTTTCCTATGCCCTTTGTACCAGGCAGAGGTTTCTTAAGTAAAAGGTTAAAATTCAACACATAACTCTACAAGCTAAATTATAAATGCTTAATTCATTTTGTTAACCTAACTCTCAAAATCTCTGTTTCAGCATCAACCTTTTAAAGTTCAACTTCCACTTTTCTCAGTTTCTCATGCTGTTCAAGCATATCTCTGGCATTTTGATCACTCTGTTCTTTTATTAACATTACTTTTTCGCCATTTTCCCCTTCTCCGTTACCTTGCAGCATGATGCTGCTTTGGACAATGCTGGTTACTATCCGGACTAGGCATGGAATTGCACATGGTATAAATATTACACTTGCTAGTGCACACACCACAAAGAAGACCAATTTCTTCCACCATTTACCGTTCCAGGTGAGCAAGTTGTCCCACCAATCAGATTCTCCAAACAAGGGGGTCCATTTTTTTGTTCCAACATAGGTTAGTTTTCTAATATTTTGAGTAATGTTTTTAATTACATGACTGTGGTCATCGATCTCTAGGCAGCATTCTGAAGTATTAAATTTCCCGCAGATCCCTCCTTCCTCTGTGAGGAGGTAGTCCACTACTAATCGGATCTGGTAAATTACTGATCGTGTTTGTTGTTGTTGCTGGTTTAAGAGATCGATAGTCAGAAGTTGTTGGATTTGACATTATTTCAAGTACTGCTTGTAAACGGATGAGTCGATTGAGCATATATACTGGGGTTCTGTACTCCCAGGATCCATCTTGAGCCCAGGTAGCCAGCCCATAAGTATCAATAATCTTTTGTGGGGTCCAAATTTCATTGTTCCAATTTTGGGTTCTGCCAAATAAACTCCTTTTCTTTCTGGTCAGATCATCATTTACTGGGACTCTCAAGTTTAATTTTGCATCCTTGGGCAGTAAGAAAAAGGATGGTTTTATTGTTCCAGTTGTGCAACTCCAGGTCCACCCTCCCAGTAATTTCACATATGCTGTGTTACAACAGATCCAAAATAAATTTTTAGGTCCATCCCAGAAATTAGAATCTTGATTTGTTATATGTTTCCAATATTTAGATAGGGTTTCTATTGCCCAGAATGGGTTAATATAATCTCCTAAGCATTCAAACATCTTTAGATGTATACACATCTACTTTCAGTTTTTTCTATTGACCAATATGAATGGGGGGTTTCTGGGATCCACCTGGTGTGTGTGTCATTTGCTGCTAGATATCTTTTACACGGTGTTTCTCCTACTTCTATAGTATACATTTTCCCTTTTCTTGATAAACACTCTTCTCCTATTTTTGTTGATTTTAGCTTCTACTCCCCTTCTTTTGGGTACTATCATGCTTTATCTTGATGTAATCCATTTTAAAATGTCTAGGGGACCTAAACTGATACCGTCCCATGGCCAAATCTCACTTAAGCATGTTCCCCCACACACCCAGCAATCAGTCAAATTAAATTATCTTGTAATCTTTTCCACCATATCGCTAAAAAGATCCTTACCATATATTTGTCCCTCTCTCTTTGTCTTTTCAATTGCACTTCTTTCTCTTTGAATGTATCCTCTAAGTTGGTTTCACTTTCTTGTTCAAAACATACCCATCTTTCTTTCATAGGGCACTCTCCTGACATCGTCTGGCTTGGGTTTGCAATATTTTTAGCTAGCCAATATATTTTATTATCCTCTTTACAGGTTGTTAACTGGGAGTGATCGATACATTTAGGATTCATGTTTGTGTGTACTCTGAATAATACACTTATTGTAGCTCCTCTATACAAGGGATAGTAACACTTCTCACAAGGGTTTCCTCCACTTCCTCCAAAGTGGATGAGTAGTAGCATTGCTACGAGTGGGAGTCTGGTACGGGCTGGCCTCCTGACCTCTCAAACCACAGGGGTTTTCTCGGTGCCCTGAGAGTATTTCCCAGAGGTAGTTCCCAATCCAGTCTTGCCTCCCACCTCTGGTTTTCCCTTCTTCTGGAGACATTCTGCCATGACCCTTATCGTACCGACTTCCTTCCCTCAATTTGGTCCCAATTAGGGTTGCAAGGAGAGTGCTCTATGGAACAGTACCAGAAACTGAGATGTTATTCTGATTGTCAATTTTTAGCTAAACAAAACTTAAACTTAGACTATAACTATAACAAACATTAACAAACTTTAAGGATATAAGGATAACAATGTAGAGGTTTCCTGTGGGGGGGTTGTGTTCAGGGTTGCACTTCTTTCGGTATTTTCCTCAGGACCAATTTCAAGTCTTTATCGTTTCTGCTGGCTCTAGTCCATTGGCTTGCCTCAGCTGGGGATTGTACTGGACCCTTCACTCAACTTGCATGAGTCCACCCCCACTCCTTTGTTCTTACTGTTGTGTTTGTTGTAAGCAGCACCTGGAAGGGGCCTTCAAAGCGAGCAGTTAGTGGAGGGTTTTTCCATGATTTAATCAATACTCAGTCTCCTGGGTTAATACCATGTATTTTACAGTTCAGTGGGGAAGTTTGGGGAAGGTAGCCCTTTTTCCTTAGTTCTTCTAGGGTTGTCGTAACTGTTTCTATATATTTTTGCATTGTTGTCCTCCCCTCTAGATGTTCCCCAATACTGTACAGGATAAGCAAGAAAGGGAGCCCAAACAACATTTCGTAAGGAGAGACCCCTAGATCTGTTCTGGGTCTCGTTCTTATTCGTAATAGGGCTAGTGGTAAACATTTGACCCAATTCCATTGTGTTTCTAAGACCAGTTTTGTTAAAATATTCTTTAAGGTTTGATTCACCCTCTCGACCCTCCCAAAACTCTGAGGGTACCAAGGGATGTGTAACTCCCACTTTATTCCCTGGGCCCCGATGACTTGTTATAGAACACTGGATGTAAAGTGGGGGCCATGGTCCAAATCAATAATATTTACTAGCCCATATCTTGGAATAATTCCTCCTAAGAGAATTTTTGTCACAGTTTAGGTTGTCTCCCTTCTCGTGGGGAATGCTTCAACCCAGTGGGTTAGATGGCCAACTATGACCAATAGGTGTTTATACCCTTGGGCTGGAGTTAATTCATTAAAATCAACCTGAATACTCTGGAAAGGTCTTATGGCTAGTTTCCTCCCTCCCAGAGTGTTTTTTTGCATCACCTTTTTGTTGACTTTTTGACAGGTTAAACATTCTCCTGTGATGGATCTGGCTATTTCATATATTCCTGTTCCCATGTAATATTTGAGGAAATGATCACATATTCCTTGTGTTCCCCAGTCAGTTAATCGGTGTATCTCTTCCATCACTTTCCTGATTATTATTCAGTTGAATACTTGTCACTCGTCTGGGGTCCACCACTTTCCATCTTATTTTTTTTACCCCTCCCATTTTCTCTATTTCTTTTAGCTCTTTGTCATTGAAAATTGGTACCCCTTCTTCCCTTATTTTTCCCTGGTCTTCTTCTACCTTTAGGACTATGACTGGGTCCCCCATTTCTAAGGCTGCTTCTTTGGCTGCCAGGTCTGCTAACTTGTTTCCTTGGATTTCAGGGGTATCCCCTTTTTGGTGGCCTTTAATACGGACTGTGGCAATTTCTTTTGGTCTTCTGAGGGATTTGAGTACTTCCCTGATCAGACTTTCATGTGCCAGATTTTTCCCTTTTGAGTTAAGGTATCCTCTCTCTTGCCAGATTTTTCCAAAGGTATGAGCTATCCCAAAGGTGTATCGAGAATCCATGTAGATTGTCCCTATATCGTCTACTAATAAATCTAACCCTCTCTTTAGGGCATATATCTCGCAACTTTGTGCAGACTAATTCCAAGGTAATTTCCCTTTTTCTCTGATTTCCCCTGCTTCAATAATGGCATATCCTGATGCCCTTTTTCCCATTACAATTCAAGAGGATCCATCTATATACAGGACCCTTCCATATGGTAAAGGGTCTTCTAGGTCTTCTCTTACTTTTGTTTGTATCTCAATTAGCTCAATACAATTATGCTCTAAATTTTCCATTGGTTCCCCGGTTAAGAATTGAGCAGGATTTAAACATTTTGAGGTGACAATCTCTAGATTCTCGATATTCATCAGGGTTATTTCATACCTCAGGATTCGGCTGTCTGTTAGCCACTGAGGAGCTTTTTGGCTTAACACTGTCCTCAAGTCGTGGAGTGTGTGTACTCGAATCCTCCCATTGAATGTAAGTTTTAGAGTGTCTTCTAATAAGGTAGCTGTGGCTGCCACAGCTTGAATACAGGCTGGCCACCCTCTTGCAATCGGATCTAATAATTTTGACAGATAAGCCACCGGCTTCCTTCTTCCCCCCCAATCTTGGGTTATTACTCCATATGCTATCCCTTCATTAACATTAACAAACAGATCAAATGGTTTTCCTAAATTAGGCAGACTCAAAACTGGGGCTTTCGCTAATCAAGCCTTTAAGTCTTGGAACCATTCGGTATCCTCTGGAGTCCAGGCTACAGGTTCTGTACTTATTAATTTTTCATACAAAAATTGTACAGTTTGAGTATACTGATCAATCCATAATTTACAATAGCCCATTAGACCTAATAGCTTTCTTACATCTCTTTTAGTCTTGGGTGGTGGAATTGACAGGATCCCCACAACTCTTTCAGGACTGAGCTTTTTGTACCCTTTTCCAATTAGGTGCCCCAGGTACTTTACCTCTTCTTCTACAAACTGGAGTTTTTTCTTTGGTACTTTTAATCCTTTTTCTCCCAGGAAATTTAGTAAGCTTATACTGGCCTGTTGAACCTGTTCTTGATCTTTGCCTGATATCAGTAGGTCATCCACATAGTGTAGAATTTGTATTCCTTCCCTGGGTACAAAGGACTTTAAAAGATCCTTTAAGGCTTGTCCAAATAGGTTAGGGGACTCTGTGAATCCTTGTGGGAGGCGGGTCCACCTAAGTTGTTGTTTACGTTTGTAGTCTGGTTCTTCCCATTCGAAGGCAAACCAATTCCTGCTCCCCACCTCTCACAGACAGGCCCAGAAAGCATCTTTCAAATCTGTTACTGAGAACCATGCATGCTCTCATGGAATTTGACTGAGAAGAGTATATGGATTTGATGCTATTGGATATCTGGAAATAGTTCATTTGTTAATTTCTCTCAAATCCTGCACCAATCGATAGGTTCCATCAGCCTTTTTGACAGCTGGAATTGGTATATTATGTGGTGACGTGCATGGTTCTAGAATGCCTTCTTCCACGAGTCCCTGTATCACATGTGTTAGTCCTCTCTGGCCCTTGGGGGAGATGGGATATTGTTTTACCTGAACAGGGGGAATTTCTGACTGCATTTCTATCTTAATTGGTGGGATATTTACAACCCTTGCCCTCCTCCTTCTGCCCAGGCTATTGGGTTAATTTCTCCCATATCCCGTTCAGTTAATAACATTATGTGGGGTACCATCCTCCCCTCCTTTGGCACTACTCCACTTCCCATCTTTACTTGCAGGTCTCATCCCAATAAGTTACAACCTAGTTTGGGGATATAAAGGAAATCAGCTCTGCATTCCTCTGAGTTGCTTTTTATAATTATGCTCTCTATAACCTGGGCTCCAAATGGTTCCCCTTTTGCTCCCCGCACTTAACAGATCTTTTTGCTTAGCTGAGCCCCTCTGGGGAGCTTTGTCACGCAGAATCGATCAGCACCTGTGTCCACTAAAAACTCATATTCTTCGCTCTGGGGGACAATTTCTGAGTTTACCAGGGGCTCTATCTGGTGTCTGATCTCATCCCCCAGAGTGTAGAGCCCCTGACACCCCTAATCATCATCTCCTTTCAGAATCTTCTCCAGGGTGTCCTGTTCTTTCTCAGTTGCCTCATCCATTTGTAATTTTTTACAGAACCGCTTAACGTGCCCTTTTCTGCTGCAGTGATAGCAATACACATCATCTAATGGTGTTTTTTTCCATTTACGCAGCTTCCTTTTATTTTCTGCCCCCCCTCTTGGCTCCCCTCTTCCCATTCCTACACTTTCTCTTGCTACTGCCACCATAATTTTTGCTTTGGTTCTGTTCTTCTCCTCATGTCTCTTTAAATAAACTTTTAGAGCTTCCCTTAACAGATCGTTAATTCTCCTTTCTTGCCAATCTTCTAATTTTTCTAATTTCCGTCTAATGTCAGACCAAGCTTTGGTGACAAACTGTACTTTTAATAATACTTGGCCCTCTGGTCCATCAGGATCAATATTGGAATGTAACTGAAAATTTTGTTTTAATCGATTTAGCCATGCCCCCGGGGATTCATCCTTTTCCTGACTCCCATCAAATGCCAGTTTACTATTGCTGCTTTTGGGTACAGATTATTTTATGTGTCTTATAATTAGGGTCCTGTAGTCTTGCATATTTCTCCGGCCCTCTTCCTGGTTGGGATTCCAATTTGGGTCCACTACAGGGAGTTTTTGTTCACCTGGGGGTCCCGTACGATTTTCCTTCTCCCAAATCTTTATTGCTGCTGACCTTATGAGGCGTATCTCCTCTGGGGAGAAGAGGATGTTCATAATAGAATGCAGCTTCCCCAGGTATATATATTGGGACCTAGGAAATGTAATATATCTTATGGAATAATTTGTGCTTATGAAAAATATACATGAAATAAGTTGTGCTTGTACAAAAAGATTCTTAAAGTTTTAAAAGACCACAAGTATGTGAAGCAACGAAAAGAATAGGAGAACCTCTGCCCCATGTGGAAAAAACTGTATAAAACTAACCAGACAGACACAACATTCGTGAACAGAGGGGATCCAAAGCGGTAGAGTTCGGATCAGTGTTCACGCAGTGCCGATCCCGGGCTCGGCGCTGCCTCTTTGATTGTGGCTTTCAGAGACCGAATCTTGGTTGTGAAATAAAAACCTGTTTTTAATTATTAATTCGGTTTTATCATTTTATTACCTATAACAGAACTGATCTATTTGCTGTGCGGTGCCAATTGGATCTTCTATTAAACCAACTAGCTCTTTCTTAAATAGTCTTACTTCAGAAGCTGTTAGGGGTGTATTTACAAAACCTATTCCTCCTATCCCCCCACCTAGTGGAATTTCCCTCAGGGGAAACAGACTGTCAGGATTTACCTCTGGCTTTACACCACTTTTTGATCTGGTATTACAGTAAGGCCCAGCATCCAAAGGGTTATTTGACTGTCTCATGAATTCTTTGCTATCGTTTTGGGAGGGTTCAGTTGTTAGGTTGGAGGATATATCCAGAGGTTTTTTTCTCAAGGCAAGGTATTGTATTCTGACTTACAGGTGGAGCATGCTGCAGGTTAGTGGGTGTAGGAGGCAGTGGGGGGAAAGCATCAAGGGGTGGATATATATGAGGGAGTGGGGTTGTTGGAGGGGGGGGTAAATGATATGGAGATTCCCTGAGGAGATAGAGGAGAGGCAAGGATCATTGGAGGGGATAAAGGTAGGTTTTGAGAAGCAGGAAGCTGGGTGTTAAGTGGGAGGGTGTCCTGATTGTTTGGACAGAGGTGATGGGGCTACATAGTCTAATGGATGCCACCTTTTTTTGAATAACACCTTCGTTTTCTTTATCCTTTTCCTCTGATTTCTGCTCTTTATCCTTTTTTAGTTTGTATACCTTAGAATCTCATTCTAGGAAATTGACCCAGCAAGTAACATACTCTACTTCTTCTGAATTAGGGTTCTCTTGGTTACACACTTGCTGATATAATAAATTACATAACCACTTATCTCTACTTCCATACCAGGGCCACATTAAGGACTTCTGTTGTAATTTCCTCTTTGGCCAATGTTCCACACAATAATAAACTATTCTCACTTGATCTAACTTTTTAGTTGTTTCCCACTTATTCTAGTCATCCAGTATATTACCAAGAGAGCTTCCAGGAGGAATATTCTTATTCTTTTTCCTTGGTTGCCCTCCTTGTCTATTGTGGGTATGACCCACAGTGACTTTTAGTTACTATAAGCTTTCGGGCTGGTAAAAACTGCTTACTGTTACTGGCCCATTTAAAAAGTTCTGTTTCCCTCTTTTTTAACTTAAGAGAGAGAAGATCTCCTCCTAATCTCTTTCTGTTTATGCAGAAAGGTTTCCTTGCAACTTTGGTGCCCCTGGGCACTCTTATTTGGCGTTCTTATCTAAGGACCACTTAAGTCTTTGTCACTCACACACACTCTGCAGGAGAGACACTCTTATCTCACATTCATTCACACATCAGGCCTGTTCATTCATACTTCTCGATTGCTTAGCCGAGTTTTTTGGTTCTTGTGCCTCGCCCACCCAGACTGTGTAAGGTACTTTTTTCGACACCTCAGAACCTTAAGTACTGATACCGTTAAGTTTCCTCACTGACCTAGGTTCTGCACTCCATACATTTCCCTTTTCTTTTATTGAACAGAGGAAGGAAATGTTAGCAAACCTCTTAGACTTACACAAAGCAGATCTCTGTTGCCAGAAAATCATGGATCCGTGTAGACCCCCACCCTGACCCCTTCCGCCTCCCCCGAGGTTTGGCTATCCTTCTTCCCTAGAGATAGTCTCAGAGTCAGGGGTTCGGACCTCTGCACCTTGCCCAAGCTGGACTCCCCACCCTCCGTACCCAAAGGAATGGGCCACACGACTACTCCTCACAGCCGTGGTGCTAAAAGGTCCTACAATACTGTAGCCTCCCTTGCTTTGGGGTCAGCCTCTCTGGGCTTCAGTACCACCGGGCCATCGGGAAGGACCCAGTATCTGGTTGGCCCTGGTGTCAGTGCACCTGTGAGGCTGTCTGTGTGTCTCTCAAACCTTTGCCACAGCTCCCACATGCCTGGGGAGCTGAAGCTGCTTTGCAGGTCACTTATACCTTTCTGCCACAACCCCCATCCACCTGGGCGACAATGGCTTGTCAGGCTTTAACGGGGCCTGCCCGAGTGCCAGAACAAAGAGGATTGGGGGGGCGCCTCACTCGGTCTTCCTTATGCGCACACACACACTCGCCCCCCCTTCCCCTCAGGCCCTCCCCCTGCTCGTGGATGTGTGATTCTTACCAGCTCCACTGTGTCTCACGTGTGCCTCAGGCCTTTTTCCCAGATACTGACGCAGGTCCCTCCGTGGAGGACAGGCGGCCGTCCCATCCTCTGGTCTCGGGCAAGGTCATATCCCGGACAAGTCCCCAAGCTGTTAAAAACAGGACCACACTCCTGGTACTAAAAGTGATTTCAACATTTATTACAATAAAAAGAAAGGCCTAAAGCAAGGTGTGGCGTTGCATGATTTTTCCCGGTCCCGGGCAGCTCCAGAGTGCCCGGCACTGGTGCTGCTTCTCGGTGGGACTGGGGCTTGCCACGATTCTCGGGTGCTTCTGCTTTCCACGCACCGGGGCAGGCGGGCTGCGTTCTGCCGTCGGCGTGAGGGACGAGACAAAGAGGGAAGGAATTTTCCACTCCATCTGTGCAGTCTACTGGAAAGCTTTAATTGCCACGGGGAGCTGCAGTGGAGAAGCTACGGCTCGCTCTCAGCGCCGCGTGGACGGAAAATGGCCCCGAACAAATGAAGGCATAGGGTGTTATAGGGGGCGGGCTGAGGGAGGCGGAAGCCCCCCTCACCCAGTGGGGGCAGGCTACAGGGGAGTGACATGGATCGGGATATCCAACGAGGACGCAACAGGGGTGGACCGGGCTCCGGGGCGAATGGGGTTGCGGGAACGGGGTGACAGACACCAAACTCTCCAGAGTGGACAGAGGGGTGGTTACAGGAGTGGCATGGTGAGCTCCAATGGTAAGTAACCCGGAGCAGACTACCACGGGGGGGGAACATGGGGGGTGCACGGGGGTACACAGAACCAGCTAGCTAACATACATCAGAACCCGTAATCTGAACCCAAACCCGGGATGCAACAGCAAGGGGGCCCGGGGGCTGAGCAGGAGCGTTCCCGTTGAAGATGCTGCAGCGCCGGCACTGGGTCTTCTGAGCAGCAACGTCCCCGATTGTCCAGGTGGAGCGGCACAAATTCACTGGGTCGGATGCCCCCTTTTTGTCCCTCTGGATTGGTTTCTTTTTGGATCCTTCATTTGCATGAAGGTTTAAGGCGTTTGATTGGCCCATTACAGTTCTGTCCAGGCTGGCTCATTTCGCTTGGGGGTGGTGCACTTTACTTAGGTGTAATATGGTACGTTGAGTACCGTATTTCTTATAACTACCCTTTTAACCCCTTTTACTATAACCAAACTAACAGTGCATGCTTAACAATTATCAACTATCTTACAACCGTTTCCAACCTATTTTTAACAACATGGTGTGGAATATACCTTTGGCCATTTCAGGTCACTTGTCCTGGTTATGCTTCCTCACAGCTCCTTGTTACGTTTATTATCCACATGTTTTGTGGGGTTGGAGGTCGGAGACAGGGACAGCACACACACACCAAATATCCATGGGACAAACAGCCTCGAGTTTATTCCTTCAGCTCCTTTTATAGGAGCTCCAATTACACGTGATTGGTTGAGGTCTTAGCCCCATCCAGCTCTCTGGCCAATGATACATCTGCATTTAGAACTGAATGATATTGGCTGAGAGTCCCTGGGTAGATTGAATCCATGAGACAGAGTAAAAATTTAACAAGGTAGAAATCCATTTGGATTTAGGTGAAATGTGCTGCGTAGTAACTTGCTAACATAGGTAAAATATGCTGTTTAGTCTGTTAACTATACTGTGCTTGTAAAATCATCCCAGCCAAGAAGAAAGAATGTAGTCTCCAAGGTGAAGAGATAAGAGGGGCCTCTTGAACTCTGAAAACTAAGAAAAAAACCCCCAAAACTAAGTCTGCAAGAAATGAACAAAGGGATTAGAGAATTCTCTGTACAAAGGGCCAGCTGCAAATTGTAACGCAAAATCAGCAAAATGAATATGCGTGAACCTATTGTGAGATCCTATGTATATGTAAATTGTACGGGGTAATAAAAAGGATTGGGAATCCTCAAGGCGCGTGCATGCCCATTGAGGGAAAACCCTGGCATGCGTCCGGGGTCGCTGTACTAGAAAATACATACCGAACCCTACAAATCTATTGGAATTATAAGGTTTTGATTTATCACCGCAATTCATCCAACCTATCCTTGCTACCCCAGGGACTCCAATGCCACAGCTCCTTGTATGCTCCCATTCTCCTCACTGGCAGGGCAGTATGAGAAGCATAATAGTTATTGACTTAGTGTAAAGCACTGCTCAGCAACAAGCAAAACACCAGTGTGCTTTTAACATTATTCTCATCCTAAATCCAAACCACAGCACTGTACCAGCTGCTAGGAAGAAAATTAACTCTGTCACAGCCAAAACCAAGACACGTGATTTTAAAAAACCCAAAACAATAAAAATTATAAGATTTAATTTAATCAAGAAGTATTCTTGAGGAAAAAATAGTAATATTAAAAACTATCATCTGACACTTCTTTATACAAGGACAATTTATTGCTTGTAGGATCATGGCTATAAATTTACTTTGTAATCCTCTATGCTAAATTTATTCCTTTTACCTTCATCCAGGTAAGTTCTTATTGTGATTGAGTAAGCCTTCAGGAATTAATTTTTCCCCTACTCCAGAATATAGTCTGAAGCAGTCTACTATAGTTATATGTTGCATCCAGGGCTAGGTTCAGATTAGTGGTTCTGATAAATGTTAGTTAGCCGGTTCTATGTACCCCCATATCCCCCGCGATGGTTCGCTCCGGGTCACTTACCATTGGAGCATCCCCATGTCAGCCTTGTGGCCACCCCCCTGTCCATTCCTGAGAGTTCTGTGTCTGTTACCCCATCCCTGCATTCCCATTCATCCCGGAACCCTGTACACACCCCTGTCATGTTCCCATTGGTCGCCGCGGTCCACGTCACCTCCCAGTAGCCTGTCCCCACTGGGCAAGGGGGCTTCCGCCCGTGTCTGCCCACCCCCTATAAAACTCCATGTGCCCCTTTGTTCTGCCACCATCTTGTCCACGCAAGCGCTGGGAACGAACGCTGCTCTCCACTGCAGCCACCACGTGGCAATAAAAGTTCTCCAGCCAACTGCAGGGTAGGGTGGTCATTGCTTCGCCTCTTTATCTCCTCCCAGTGCCGGTTACACAACGTGGCAGCCCACATGGAGGCTCAGCGCTAGAGCCTCCGAACCAGCAGCAGCCCCATACTCCTGGCCGATACGCTGAGCCTAGCCGGGCTCCCTGAGTCGCCCGGGACCGGGAGAATAATGCAACACCGCGGTTATAGGTTTGCCTTTAGCTTAAAATATCAAGCATTACTGCCTAAGGAAAAAACCACCAAACTTCACTCTTACTTCACCCTAGCTAAACACTGAGAAGGTTATACTAACAGGAACACCATATTTATAAAGCAGGCAATAGATTTTAGAGAGAATTAATGCTTCCAGCAAGCCAAGAGCAATTTAAAGGCAGACATAAAAATTCAGTAGAAAGAGAAGTGTGAGCTTTTCTCAGCTATCTTTATCTATTTTAATTTTGAAGTCTCATTACAAAAATTTAAATGCCAATGTTTTGTTTATTTAAGCTGTTCAGAAAAACCTTCAGTCAATGCACTAATTCATTGTCAGTGTTTGGATGTTGCAATCATGTACAGATACTCTGTCCAGACAAGTCAGTGATTTGTAAAAAGGGTTTTGTTTATTGTAGTACATATCAGGTTTAAGGACACTCTTGAATTATAATTGCCCAATTATCAGGTTATCATTCAATTCAGTTAAATTAATGTAGTGAAGTAAAGAAAAATGTTTGCACACACTTGTACCAGTTGAAGCTATTATTTCATTTGAACTTGTAAATAATCACATTAAACTGAGGTATATACAAGGGTATACAAGGGTATTGTAGATTAACCCCAGTAGGCAGCTGAGCACCACACAACTGCTTGCTCAACCTCAGTCCATCCATAGTGAGATGGTAGAGAGAATTAGAAGAAAACTCGTGGATTGAGATAAAGGCAGTTTTATAGGTAAAGCAAAAGCCGCATGCACAAGAAAAGCAAAATAAGGAATTCGTTCACTACTGCCCATCAGCAGGCAGTTGTTTTGCCATCTCCAGGAAAGCAGAGGTTCATATATGCAGGAGTTACTTGGAAAGACAAATGCCATTAGACCAAACATTCCCCCCTGCCCCCTTTCTTCTCTCAAATTTATATAGGGAGCATGACAGCAAATGGTCTAGAATATCCCTTTTGTCAGTTGGGGTCACCTGTCCTGGCTGTGTCCCCTCCCAACTGCTTGTGCACCCCTATCTTGATTGCTGTGGGAGCAGTGTGGAAGCAGAAAAGGCCTTGGCTCTGTGTAAGCCCTGCTCAGATATAACAAAAACATTCCTGTGTTATCAACATTGTTTTGATCACAAATCCAAAACAGAGCCCCTTGCAAGCTACCATGAAGAAATTTAACTCTGTCCCAGATATAACCGGTACACTGGAAAAGTGAATTGAGACAGTTTGCACAAGTGAAAGCTATCTTAGTTTGTCCTAGAGATTGCCAGTGGCCAGTACTCTATTTCAATTTGGACTCATAGATGATGGCAAATGCCCTGTGGGGGTGGCTAAAGCAATGGAAATGGACCAACTGGCAGCACAGAGGCAAACCCATCTGGGCAAGATATTATTGCCTAGATAAAAAACATTGCTTTAAAGTTCCATAGTATATATACTCACATACCCAAAAGCTGTGCTACTGAAGAACACTGAAACTACAAGCAGGAAGACCAGGCTGTCAGAACTGAAGTGATTCAGGTGAGGGAAACTGAAGAAACTAAGAGGATTAAGGAGAATATAATATAAAATGTAGATGTCTCCCAAATTTTGCAATTAGGAGTTTAAGCGCTGAAACAGAACCTTATTCTGCTTGAATCTCAAGCTTGTCTAGTATTGACAGTGATTGCAAGTGGGGTTGGCCAATGTAAAGCACCTTCATTTCTTCGAGCATAAACAAAAGGGCATATGCAGATACTTCTGGGGGAATTGCATTTTGACACGTTTAGAAGTCTTGGGGACTAGAGAGTATCTCTAGGGTGACAAAGGGGGGCTAGTATTTTTAAGTGCTGTGTTCAGGAAGCAATTTATTTTTAGTGGACACAAGTTAGGATCTCTGCTACAGACAGAAAGCATCCAGACCCTACAGCTCTAAGTAAACCATGAAACTTCAAACAAGCAAAGGATTAATCCTCACTGGAAAATGTTACGTGCGGTTGTAGGTTGGAGAAAAATTTACAACTCCAGTCACTGAGATCATGGGACAAACAGGGTATTTTATTGTTCAGAACCACCTTATATTATTACGGCTTGGTGGTCCCCGGGGGTCCGTCTGGCCCCCGGGGCAGCAACCGCCGTAGGTGTCCCGGATAGCACTGTGCTGATGAGGTGCAGCCTGTCTGGGCCCCTCGGCTAGCTCCAAGATGCTGGCTACTTTGCGAGCACTTGTGGAGTGATTTCAGCTCTTAGTGATTTCAGCTCTGTGCTCGCAAAGTGCCTCGGCTGTGGTAGATAGGGACAGGCGAACGGAAAATCTCGGGGTGTGACGGAAAGCAAGACCCTTCCCCCCTCATCCTGCTATAGGTAATCAATCACCCCTGAAGCATGCAGCCCCTCCTAACTCCAGTAGTTTTCCACTCCTTACTAACCCTAGCCGGACCCACCGTCCCCCTTTGACGTAGTAAGACCCCCTTGACTATTTAACCTCACGAGATGAGATAATAAACGCCATTTGACCATCTACCACATTGGTGTCTGTGCATGTCTGTGGCCCGAGTGACCCGGGGGAGGCCGGGTCGCCGTGCTGTGTCTTGAAACCAGGTCGCCCGCCTTCTCCGCGGAAGGCAACAAAGTGGTGCCGAAACCCGGGAAAGAGAAACTCTCTCGGGTAGCGGGTATCGCCTGGACAAGAGCAGCGGCCGGAGCGGCGGGACCGACTCTTGGGGGGGGAGACGTCCCCGGACCAGCGGTTGCCATGGAAGCCATTGCGAAGGTCGTGAGTTCAGTTTATAAGCAGTGGGGAATTAAGTGCAGGCTCAAGGATTTTTATCTCGCTATTGCGAGGCTCTTAGAGCTTGGGGCGATTGAACGTCCCGTGGAAATATTACACCCGGAGGTGTGGAAGAAATGCACGGCCGCGCTGGCCGAGGATACTAAATCCTCAGGCAGCGGCAAAAGCCTCAAGGCATGGGGAAAAGTCGAACAAGCCCTACGCAGGGCGCTAGAGGAACAGGAAACATGGAGCGCCGCACGCACATGTTTATTAGCTTCACCCAAGCTGGGGGTAGGAGTGGCAACGCAAACCACCCCTGAAAGCGGTTTGCCCGGGAGCGGGGATCCGGGGGGGCCGGGCGCGTTCCCCCCCTCCCCGAGCCAGAGTCCAACCCCCCCCGCGGAACCTCCCGAAAAACCCGCGGGTTCCCCATCTGTCCCTTCACCGCTGATCAGCGATTCGGCGCCGGGGTCGCGGCAGCGCGCACAGTCCTTTTGGGAGGAACTGGCGAGGGAAGCCAGGGACACGGAGAACGCAGCTCGGGAGGAGGCGCGGGCGGCGCTGCCGCCATACCCAGCCGAACAGGGCGCCGGCGACCGAGGGGATGGGCGGGGCGTGAATGCTCTCGGCAAGAAGAGCCCAGAGTCGCTGGTTCTTGCTAATGTGCATCCGCAGGAAAAAGAGAAGGAGGAGAGCGGCAGAGAGCGCACGCCCAATCGGGAGCCGCGCTCAACACTGCTACCCTTTAAGGGAGAGACCTCCCCCTGCGGGCGACAGGGTAAGCCCAGGGGGCGGGAGTGGCACCAACCCCGAAGGGAGGGACGGGGCCGGAGCCGCACAAAAAGGCACCGAAGCCCAGAAGTGCGCTGGCATTCGACTTCCAGCTCTGAGTCCGGCGACAGCAGCTCCACCAGCTCGGGAGAGCTGACGGAAGCCGACTGGGACTCAGAAACGGAAAGAGCGGAGCTAACGCGGTTTAAAACAAAAACGAATAAAGCCTTAAGCCACATCAAAAGGCAATCACAATGCGAACCAGCCCAGTTTACCGACTGGGGAAAAATAAAAATAGCCTGTGCTGAATGGGCCCCCTCGGCTGCAGTTCAAGCCTTCCCGGTGAGAATCACTGGACCAGAGGGGAACCAACAAAGGATATATAATCCGGTAAACCCCAAAGACATACAGGCAATTGTCAAAGCGATCTCAGAAAAAGGGACCGGAACATACAATGGCAATCTACCCCTACATTCTACAAAGCTCTCTACCCTTGATAGGAAGGGATGTCCTTGCTATGTTAGGAGTCAGGATCACAAATTTATCCTGAGGGCCACTGCCGTACACCCACCGCTGCCAATCAGACTGACTTGGAAATCATCAGACCCCATATGGGTCGAGCAGTGGCCCCTGTCAAAGCCTCGAATGGCAGCCTTGCTGGAACTGGTCAGCCGCGAGCTGCAGAAGGGTCACATAGAACCCTCCACCAGCCCGTGGAACACCCCTGTATTTGTAATCCCCAAAAGGTCCGGAGAGGGTTATCGCCTCATCCACGACCTGAGGGAAGTGAACAGGACGATCCAACCCATGGGTCCAGTTCAGACACTGCTGCCCACAAACTCAGCCATCCCCAAAGGGCAGCCATGCGCAGTGCTGGACATCAAGGACTGCTTCTTTTCAATACCCCTGCACGCTGAGGACAAGGAACGGTTCGCCTTTTCCGTCGTGTTTCCAAACGGCGAGCGACCTAACCTCCGCTTCCAATGGAAGGTGTTGCCGCAAGGTCTCGTGGACAGCCCGACCATATGCCAGATCACCGTGGTCAGAGCACTGATGCCAGTCTGACAATCCTACCCCGCTGCGACCATCATTCAATACATGGATGACATCCTCATTGCCGCACCATCAGCGAGCCGAGTGGATCACTTGGTGACCACGATCACGGAAACTCTCCAGGCCAATGGCTTTGAGATCGCGAACACGAAGATCAAGAGAGGACCCTGCGTGACCTTCCTGGGAGTGGGGATCACAAACTCCTACGTGACGCCCCCCAAGGTGAAGGTCCGCCGAGACATCAAGACGCTCCATGACATGCAGCACCTTGTGGGATCTCTGCGGTGGCTCTGCAACATCATCCTGATTCCCCCCGAGGTCATGGACCCCTTATATGACCTCCTGAAAGGAAAGCACCCCTGGGACCCCAAGGAGCTGACGCCGCAAGCAGCGAGCTCCCTTGACTTCATCGAGCATCAGATGTCTACTGGCACGCTTGCCAGGAGGAACCCAGATGCGTCGCTCAATCTATACGTCCTCTTCACACAGAAGGGAGGAGTGGGAGCACTGGCCCAAGGACCTTCCGAAAAGTCCCAGCCGATCCAATGGGTGGTCCTCGGAAGACCAACTCGTGCGTTTTCCCCGGGAGTTGAATGCATCACCAACCTCATCATGAAAGGCAGGAGACTTGCCCTGAGACAGCTGGGAACCGAGCCGACAAGAATCCACCTCTCCTTCCGCAAGCGGCCGACCACGGAGTCAACCGCGATATCGGAACACCTGGCCCTTGCTCTCACTGGCTTCAGAGGAGAAATTTCCTATGCCACCAGACCACCTTGGACTCAGCTGCTGACCATTGTCGATATAGACATGCCGCCAAAGGTCATGGACTGACCGCAGCCGGGACCGACGGTCTTCACAGACGCTTCCTCCACGACCTCTACTGCGGCGGCAGTGTGGCAGGCAGGAGAGCAATGGCATTGTGTCAAAACATGTGACCCCACACTGTCAGTGCAACAACTGGAAGCAGCAGCAGTGGTCTTGGCGTGTGGACTCTTCCAAGACGAACACCTCAACATCGTAACGGACTCTATATTCGTGGCAAGGCTTTGCCTGGCCATGTCAGGACCAGGTGTGTCAACGTCAGTAGCGGCCTCAATGCTGGAAGAGGCGCTCTCCTCGCGACGGGGCACCGTGTCTGTCATTCACGTCAACAGCCACAACCCAGTCAAAGGCTTCTTCCAGACCGGCAATGACAAAGCGGACGCTGCAGCAAAGGGAGTGTGGACACTGCAGGAAGCTTGGCAACTGCACGAGTCGCTCCACATCGGAGCCAAAGCACTGG